>NC_048596.1:188367464-188676214 GCF_003668045.3 Cricetulus griseus | reverse complement strand
TTGGAATTTTTCCAGGAAAATCTGATGAAGGGCAATTGAATTGGAAAGTCACCGTTGGCTTAGAACTGAAGTGAAACTAAGATGAGCACCATGGAGCTGAGTGTGGAAGAAAAAAAAAAAAAAAAGAGAGAACTAGGGTCAAGATAGAAATGAGAATGTTCCCGGATGTATAGAATCCCTTGAGAAAGATTCCACTATCCATGAATGACTTCACTAGACCCAAGATAAATGATAAATGGGTGTTTATTGGGGAACACTTGCACAGAAAAATACAAAGAACTGCAGGAGCGTTTCTGGGCCCCTCCTATAGGATCGGCTGACCCACCAGAAATAGCGCACAAACAGAAGCCACTCCTCAAGCTTCCCTCCTTCAGATTCCATCTGCCTGAAGCCACACCCAAAGGGGTGTGGCCACCGTTACATGTTCACAGACAAGATGCCTACACATAAATATAAAGTTATGTACACTTAGAATGCTAACTTCTTGAGCAACTCCTTGGAGCCTCCAACTCTGTCATCCAGTCAGGTCTTAAATCAGCAACATGAGTCTCAAGATGCATGTGAACGTAGCTCTCAGTGGCAAAGCATTTGTCTGGCATACATGAGGCCCTAGGTTCTATCTCCACTACTTCAACAAGCAGTCCTCTGGATTATACATCCAGGAATGTATCCCACAAATCTCATTAAGACCCCTCTGCTGGAAAAACAGAGAAATGCATGGTAGTTTTACATGGATGCTAAGCAACCGGATTTCTTTTTCCAAGGCAGGATCGGGATGAGAGACAAAAACAGCTTAAAAAATTTTAAAACCTTCCACAGAATTTAAGGCTGAGCTACATGGATGTTAGTGGTGTAAAGCAGGAATAACATCTACAGCTTGTCATGGCCTCGTTATAAATTGCTTCTTGAACTATCAAACACTTCAGCTTGGTATTAATTCTTATTTAATCACCTAAAAATATGTGTGTTGGCTTATATGCTTTTCTTGCCTCTTACATCTCCTAAATAATAAATAACACTTTGAATGGTCTCCATCCTACTGCAGAGGGAAACGAGGCTTTGTGGTTAAAAAGCAGTGTAACAATTCAGATAATTCTATCTGTCATAATTCAAGGTTTAAGTTACACAGTCAGGGGTTCAATGGAACAAAGCTTTTCTGTCTATAAGCATGGAAGAATAAAAATCACAAATGCAATGCAAAATTCAAACACATAATTTAACTTAGCCTGCAGTAACGAGTGAACTTAAAGTTGTACAGCCTTTGTGTGCATATGTGTGTGTGCATGGGGGGAGGAGGGCATGTTCTTGAGTGCAGGTGTGTGTGAAGGCCAGAAGTCAACACTAGAAAGTCTTCCTCACACTACTCTCCACCTTATTTCTTGAGGCAGGGTTTCTCATGAAGCCTGGGACTCACTGATTGGATAGGCTGGCCAATAGGCCCAAGGGATCTCTGCCTCTCCAGTGCCAGGATAACAGGAATGAAGCCATCACACCTGGCTTTTTACATGGGTGCTTAGGATCCAAACCTGGCTCCTTGCACTTATATGGCAAGCACATTGCCAACTGAGTCATTTCCCCAGTCCCAGTTTGTCCTTTTTACCTGGGCTGAGTTTTTTAATACGAATTTTTTGAAGTTACATCATCTCCTCCCTTCCCTTTTCTCCATTCAATCCATCTCAGACATCCCCCTCCCCATTGCTCTCTCTCAAATTCCTGTTCTCTTTTCCTTTCACTGTTGAGAGATATATTATTCCTAAAAATGTGAATACAATCTGCTCAATCCATGTAATATTGCCTGTATGTATGTAATGTCAGTGTTGAACACCCTATTGGCTAACCAACTAGAGGGCTCTTCCCCAGGAAAGACCATTTCTCTCAGCATTCCCCAGCTACAGATAGTTCTTTGTCTAGGGTTGAGGCCCCTTGTGTGTTAGCATGTCCATTGGTGCCCAGGCACAGATGATACTTCTACAACACAATTTCTACAACTAAGGCTCAGGGATCATTGCTGAAGGAGGAGCAGAAAGACTGTAAGAACCAGAGAAATAAGAACTCTGCTGTAAGATTGTATCTCCTAGAAACATCAGAGAGGCTATACCCATGAGGTCTCATCAGCATGGATGCCTAAAAAGGACCTGAACTAAGCCTAATGACTTAGGCTATTTCAATCTCTTGCTTCAGAGAAATCAAAAACCAAAAGCACAAATTATTATCTATTGGACCTATGCCTTGCCATTTTAAAATGAAGAATTATAAGTGAACTTTTTCCTCTGTTTAAGAAAAAAATGGGTTCTAGCTTATGATGCCAGGAGTTTGCATGCACTGTTCTTTTTAACATATTCATAGTATTATAATCATCACCTAAGAAATGACAACATTTTACTCAGACTCTACGAAGCAGTAAAAGTAAACCACACTTTAGCCACAAAGCATGGCTGCTCCTAGACATGTTCTGTCTCGAGCGTGTCAACCTACACCACAAAGCTGATAAAAGCTTGCTTTGGGGATGCACAAGTCTAGGGGAGGAGCTGTATATATGTTTAAGCCTCAAGGCCTTGTTCTAGTGTGAGAAGCCTTGATGGCAGGTATAAATGTGAAAAGGTAGGCAAGAAATAGAAGAAAACCATATTTCAAAATAACAGTTTTTAAGTGATAATACTCGATGTTAGTTGTTTTTGTCCAAAGTTGTTTGGCACAAATTCCTGGGCTTTTAATCTACAGACTTCCTAAGTCCATTTCAAAACCATGAACTACTAAGCATCAGCTCCAATCATTTCCCAGGAGCCTCCATGTTGAGATGCTGGCTTTCATAGTCAAGAGGTAGTGCATTCATATGCAGTTGTTGTTAAGGTTTCCATGGCAAAATTGAAGATCCCTTAATGAATTTTCTCCTAGCATTGTGAAATAGATTGCAACCAGGTCAGCAAAACTGTGTGTGATGGCAACAGTCTGAACATTTGAACTGCCTATGATGCTTACGGAATGCTGTCTTTAAAGAAGATTGTTCTCATTTTGTTTCTATCTGGACCAATAGACATCTGTGCCCACTCAACACCCACCCCCCACAAAACAAACACACACATTGCCTTTGTTAGGTGGATTCTTCCTAGATGTGTCAACTAGACATTGCCTTCCAGAACCACATCACCAAAACCCTCTTGCATTGCTATAGATAGAACTGCAGCTGGCAAGATGGCTCAGCAGGTACTTGCAGCACAAGCCTGACAACTTGAGTTCCATCACTAGAACCTTGTGAAGGTGAGAGAAAAAGACTCCTCCAAGTGTTCCTCTGACCACCACACTCATAATATGGAACATGAGCCCACACACACACACACACACACACACACACACACACACACACACATATCACACATCCACATCAGAGCATCACACATATACGTCACACACACATACACATATCACATATTATACACACACCTCAGACATATCACACACCACACATACACATCACATACACATATTACACACACATCACACACACTCAACACACACATATCACATCACACACATCCCAAACACATACACACGTATCATACACATACACATCCCTTACATACACACAAGTTTTTTTTGTTGTTGCTGTTGGTTGTTAGTTTTTAAGGTAGAGGTGAATATGGTGGCTCACAGGTGTAATCCTGATGGGGAAGTCCTTCTGTGTATATGTTTGCCTTATTGGTTGATAAATAAAGCACTGTTGGCCAATAGGGAAGCAAGATAGGTGGGGCTAGGAGTCGAGGGGGATTCTGGGAAATGTAGTAAAGGGCAGAGTCTCCATGTGATCCCAGGGAAAAGAGGTGCATGCTGCTGGCATCCTCGATAAGTCTTTATAAAATATATAGATTAATGACTATGGTTGATACTTAAGACAGAGCTAGCAAATAAGAAATCCTAGTCATTGGCCAGCAGCATTGTACTAATATAAATCTCTGTGTGTTATTTGGGGGCCCTAAAGTGGAGACAGAACTCAGGCGACTGGCAGAAAGATTTATCTTTACATAATTCCACTACAAGGGCTGAGACAGAAAGATTGCCAACTTTGAGGCCATTCTAGGCTGTCGAGTGAGTTCCAGACCTGCCTGGACTACAGAGTGAGACCCTATGGGCAAAGAAAGAGAAAGAAGGTGGTGAAAAATAAAAACATATTGTCAGACCTTAGGACTATAAAGAAAGGTGTCACATGGAAGTTTGAGTGCTAACAGTGATGGAAGTATAGTTCTTGCAAAATAGATGTTGGCAAAACAAATACGGTCATAAAAATGAAACAAGCAAGAAACTGGCTATCAATAAAATACGATCCTCAGAAGGGATACACACAATATTCTCTTACAAATTGTTTATCTTTTCAGCATATGTACAATGATTAATTCTGATTGGCAACTTCATTTGAGAAGAACCCAGGAGATTAATAAAACACAACTCTGAGTGCTGTGGGAGGGCTTCTGGAGTTAGCTAAAAAGACCTGCCTGAACATGATGCCATATCTAACGGGGCTGCATTCTCTCTGTCGGTATCCTGTCTGTCTGTCTGTCTGTCTGTCTGTCTGTCTCTGTCTCTCTGTGTCTCTCTGTGTCTCTCTCCTTCCCTCTCTCTCTCTGTGTCTGTCTGTCTCTCTCTCCTTTCCTTTCTCTAAGAGCTCATATTTTGAGAGTATATTTATCCTTTTCACAACATGTTCTTTTTATTTCTTTATTCATTTATTTATCATACTTGTATTCTCTCAGTATATTATCCTGTGCTTTTCATTAAATTGAAAAGTTGCTATCTTTATTGGGGGGATTCTTTTAATTGGAGTAATTTTCTCTGAATAAAATAATAACTGTCACATAAGCTTTTCTATAAGCTAATCTATTGGCATGTTCTTACCTAGATAATTTGTGATATTTTAAATTTCTACTTTAATTGAAGTTGTTTTTAAATTACAAGTAGCTAAGATTTTGAAATAATTATATTGATTTCTATTTTTATTGGCTACAATTAGAAATGTGATCTGCAGTCTCTAAATGCATTATGATCTTACTCAGTTTTTTTATAATTACACATGCCTAAGAAGCAAAAAATATTGCTTGCTCATTGTGCATAGAGTGGAATGTTTTTAAGTACATATTGCTCTGAGCTTTTAGTTGCCTAATTTAAATGTAAAGTAGCCTGGGTCTTATTGAATTTATTATTAATAGTCTCTTAATAAGTTACATTAAGATCTACTAAGGGGAGCTATTTGGGAAGAGGGAAGAACGAACCAGAGTGGAAGGGGGACACTGGGAGGGAAGTAGGGAGTGATTGTGACCAAAATATATTGTACATATTATGAAAAAAGTCTGAAGTTACCCACTGTTTTGTATAATTAGTATATGCTGGATAGGGGGTTGAGAGTGCTTGCTGATGTAACACCATAAATAATAGACCCAGAGACAGATACTGGGGTTCAAACTCCAACTGAAGGTCAGAAAAGCAAAGCAGCTGGCCACTAATTCTTACCTCTACCTCCAGCTGAAAGGGCTGACCCATGAGCTCTCCTCAGTGTGGCTAGAGACTGAATGCTCCTATCTTCAGTGTGGCTGGAGAATACCTCATGCTGACTCATTCCTCCTGTCCTTTATACCCCTCTAGTGCTGGGATTAAAGGTGTGAGCTGTAATTCGCTTTTAGTCTGATTCAATCTTATGTAGATCTAGGTTGCCTTGGACTCAAAGATATTTGTCTAGCTCTTAAGCCTGAGTCCTAGGATTAACGGTGTGTACCACCACCTCCTACTTTCTGGCTGCTAGGATTAAAGGTGTGTACCTGGTTTCCAAGGCTTGTGGCTGACTTTGCTCTCTGAATCTTCAGGCAAGCTTTAATGAATTATAAATACTATATCACCACATGCTGCTCTTCCAGGAGACCCAAGTTTGATTCCTTGCACTCACGCTGTATAGCTCACAACCACTCAGGGGATCTGATAACGTCTTCTGGCTTCTGATGGTTCCTGTACACATATACACATAAACATACAGAGAGACACATGTTGTTGCTTGATTTTTACTCTTTGCTCTTTGGAGGCCTGCCACCCAGCTCCCAAATAAATACATGGAGACTTATTCTTACTTATGAATGGCGGCCTTAGCTTGGCTTGTTTCTAGCCAGCTTTTCTTAAATTATCCAGTCTACCTTTTGCCTCTACATTTCTCTATTCTATATACCTGTCGTTCCTTCTTACTCTGTGACTATCCCCTGGCGTCCTCCTCTTCTCCTTTTCTTGCTGCTCATTCCTCGTTCTTCTCTTTTTCTCCTTCAATTTGTTCTCTCTGCCTGGCAGCCCCACCTATAACTCCTGCCTAGCTATTGGCCGTTCAGCTCTTTATTAGACAATCCAGTGTTTCAGGCAGGCAAAATAACACAGCTTTACAAAGTTAAACAAATTCAACATAAAAGAATGCAACACATCTTTGCATCATTAAGCAAATATTCCACAGCAGAAACAAATGTAGCAATCTTTAACTAATATGCCACAACAGACACACATATACGCATTATGTACTAATTAAAACCTTTTTAAAGAACCTACTACTATCATTTTACTTGATCCAAATCATTTATATTTTTTTTTATTTTGTCTTGTGCTTAGTACATTGTGTTTGTTTTGTTTTGTTTGAGACAAGGTTTCGCCTTGTAGCCCTGACTGAACTGGAAATCATGATAATCTTCCTGCCTCAGCCCAGCCCCATGTGTTGAGATAACTGACATGGGCCTCCACTCCCAACTTAAACCTACTGCTTTGAATATTCTAGTAATTATTCTTATTTGCAAGAATAACATGTGCTCTTAACCTCTGAGCCATCTATCCATTCCTGGGCTTTTTATTCTTATACAGTATTTTAATCTCATTATTAGTAATTGTTGTGGCCCTCTAACCTTTTAATCTTTCTAGCAAGTCCAGTGTTTTTCATATTCTTTCCCACCTCCACCCACCTACCTTCTTTAGAGAAGTAACCATACCTGTTAGCATTATTGTTGGTTGCATATCAATTCCTAATAGTTATGACAGAATCTATGTAGAAATCGAGATTAAGTATCTGTGTTGAGACCTAGGACTTTCTACTTGTCCAATAGTGTCCCCTAGAACCAGTTAGAAATATATGCATTTACCCCTGCCTGTCAATACAAGACCAACTCTCCACATCCAGCAGGACAGACCTCTAGAGAAGTGCTTCTCAACCTTCCTAGTGCTGGTCTCTTCCTTTTTAATATAGCCTAAGATGACCTTGAATTTATAATCCCCCTTTCTCCACCTCCCAAGTGCTGGATTTATAGGCATGTACTACCCTGCCTGAGATATATATATAATATATCATAATATACATATAAATATGCAGTGCTGGGGTCTCCTGTTTGCTAGGCTCCTTGTCCATGATATTTTATTTGCTAAGATGTCCTCAAGTATACTCATAGGTATTTCAGCATTTAAACCTCTCTTTGTTTTATTTTTACTAAAATGTACTTTGTGTTATCCTATCAAACATTTTATTTCTTAGCCACACCAACTGAGCTTTCTAGTAAATGTTTTAAAGAAAGAAATAAGATTAAATCTTGGTGTATATACTGGAGTATCTAAAATGCAAAATATCAACCAATTTAACTGTGGCCAGGAAATTTAGGTACTGTGGTATAGTGGTTTAAACAAGATGTCTTCCATAGTCTTGGGCATTTGGAAGCTTGGTCCTCAGTAACACTGCTTGTGGAGGCCTGGGAGTTGTGGCATTGATGGAGAAAGTGTGTCACTGAGAGTGGGCTTTGAGGTTTTAAAAACCCTCACCATTCCAGTTCACCCTCTCAGCTTCATGCTTGCCCTTAGCTTCTTGATATGCTACTATGCCTTTCCTCTGCCATCATGGACTTTAAGACTCTGCATTAATAAGCCCAAATAAAATCATTCTTCTATGTCAGTGGTTCTCAACCTTCCTAATGCTGAGTGTGACCCTTTAATACAGTTCCTCATGTTGTGGTGAACCCCGACCATAAAATTATTGTTGATGCTACTTCATAACTGTAATTTTTCTACTGTTATGAATCATAATGTAAATATCTGATATGCAGGATATCTGTTATGTGACACCCCACAAACACACAGTGAAAGAGGCCTCAACCAACATGTTAAAAACTACTAGACTGTTTCTCTCGAGTCTCACACTCACTTCTTTTGGGGTTTCTCTGAGATGGTTTAAAAACCTTAGTTTTTTGGCCTAGGCCCTATCCCAAAGGATAGAACAGACTTTGAAGACTCCCCCTATGGAAGGCCTCACCCTTCCTGGGGAGCAGAAAGGGGATGGGTAAAGCGTTAGGGGTAAAGGGGGGGCAGGGGAGGAGGGGAGGGAGAGGGACCTGGGATTGACATGTAAAATAATTTTCTTTCTAATAAAAAAGGAAAAATAAATAAATAAATAAAAACCTTAGTTTTGTCTACAAGTATGTACCTTCTTATTTCAAATGGCCTTAAGATACATTTTGGATTGTTTGTTTCTGGTGGTAGCAGTGGTGTGGTATGCATTGTATGGTGTATGACACACGAGTGCCTGCTCTATCACTCTCTACTTTATTTCTTCTAGACAGGGTCTCTCACTGAATATGGAGCTATGCTGGCAGCCAGGAAGGCCTCAGTGATTCTCCTTTCTATCCAAAACTGGAGTTACAGGTATACAACAATGTATACAACCATTCCTCATTTTCACATAGGTGCTGACATCCAAATTCCAGTCTTCATGCTTGTGCACCCATGGGTCCATCTCCCCAGACTAAAATATTTGTTCTTTTTTATTACTTTTTATTTTATATGTATGTGTGAATATATATAGATATAGATATGGATATAGATGTAGATGTAGATGTAGATGTAGATGTAGATGTAGATGTAGATATAGATATAGATATAGATATAGATATAGATATAGATATAGATATAGATATAGATATAGATATAGATATAGATATTCACTGCATGCTTGCCTGTTGCCTGCTGAGGCAAGAACGGCTGTCCCTGGGATGAAAGTTATAGACAGATGTAATTTGTCGTGTGTGTGCTGAAAACTGAACCTTCTGCAAGAGCAGTAATTGTTCTTATTGGCTGAACCACCTTTCTATTCCCATAATATATACTCTTATTATATATAACAAATGCCTATGTGTAACATGCTCCTCAACTTTCATTGTGTTCTATCCCAATAAGCCAATTGTAAATTGAAGTACTATAAGTCGGCCAGATACGGTGGTATACTGTAATACTATCTCCTAGAAGGTAGAAGCAAGAAGATCCACAAGTTCAAGGCCAGCTTGGGCCACAGAGTGAGACCATGTCTCAAAACTCCAAAAGAGAAAAAAAAAGATTATGTCAAAAATGCACCAAATACACCTGCTTTCTGAACACCACCCCATATCAACACAGTCAGATGTAGTGTCTCTTTTGTTACTCTTTCTGAGCCATGGCTGATTCCTGCTGCAGCTCACTGCCACTGCCCAGCATAGACACAGAGTATGGTCCTGCTTATCACAAGCCAGGGAAATGCCAAACTTTAGAGCACGGTTTCTGCTGAATACTTACCACTTTTGCACCATTATAAAGCGGACAATCCTAAATCAAACTACTGTAAGTCAGGGACCTTCTGTCTAGATATGGATAACATAGATACAGATATCAATGGTATAAATAGGAGAGGTAATATAGGTAGAGCTGATACTAGCTACAGACACACAACTCTCTCTCTCTCTCTCAACCCGTACTATGCTTGCTCATTTAAATGACCCCTCTTCATGATATCTAGAAAACTAATATAGGACATATTGGTGTACCAACTCTTTAGCAACTGAAACTTGCATTCTCCAAAATCATGTTTTTGGTTTGTTTTTTCCCCCCTTAGAGAATAATTGTCCATTCACTGTGTGCAGGATCCTTAGAGTTCTGTCCTTATCTTAAATAGCCCATGATAAACTGTTCTTATATCTTCCACTTTAATTCCTGTGCTGTTCGGGCACCATGGAGCTCTTTAAGTCTTAGATTTAAGTCTCTCTTCCCCTCAAGGAAAGACCCAGGATTTATTTTATTATCTCTCTCTTCTATTGTTCTGTTCCTTTTCCTTTAGTCTTCCTGATGGAGGACCTTTGTTTATGATTTCCATTTCATGTGTTTGTGTTTTAAGGTATCTTCTGTTTCACTTTCAAAAACAGTAATTGGGGCTGGAGAGATGGCTCAGCAGTTAAGAGCTGCCTTATGGAGGACTGGAGTTCAGATCCCAGGACTCACATTGGCCAGCTCACAACCTCCTGTAACTCCAGTTCCAAAGAATCTTGCACCCTCCTCTGGCCTCCGTAGGCACCTGCACATAGGTGTGATACTCACATATATGCACATAAATAAAAATAAAAGTAAAATCTTTTTTTCTAAAGGAAAAAAGTTAATAAGATTCTCAATTTTTTTATTCTTTAGTGAATTATCTCCAAAATGTTTTTCCAAGAGTAGTTGTTTTGCTGTGGTTCTGTTTCATTTTACTGAGAGGGTTTTGTTCTGAGTTAGTGCTATGTTATCTCTTTATTGGTTTTTCCTCAAAATTAATCACCTCTTTCAGTGACTCGTGTGGGTAGTCTGGGGCATATTAAATGAGTAATTTGCAACTCCAGCCTTACATTAGAGTCACATGTGCAGACTTTAAGATATACTGATGCTTGTGCCACATCCCCAGCTATTCTGATTTAATTGGCCTGTGCAGCATCCAGGCAGAGGTATTTTTAGAAGTTCTAATATTCATCTGATGACTGAGGTCTGCAGTCTTACAAGAATGACAGTGACCCCTGCATGTTCGTGGCTCTATTTTCCTACCTCAGCCACAGGGGCTGTAAGTAGCTCTGAGCTGCTGTCATAAACCAGGCAGCTCCTGCTATCACATCAGCAGTGAGCAAGCTGCCAAACTGCAACCAGCCTTTTGCTGTGGGAACTAGGAAGACTCGGTGGGGTTGGTGGAGGAGAGTTGTCTCTCTCCAGACAATGGCAAATGGAGTAACTAACACAGGCAGTTGCCATCTGGCTCTGGGAAGATTTAAACAAGGAATCTTATTCCAAGGACCAGAACCACAGGCTCAAAGGAGAAAGTGGAAGCAATTGAGAAAGGCATGCAATGTCAACATCAGACCTACACACACACACACACACACACACACACACACACACACACACACACACACCATTCCCTAGTGGCAATGAAGGATTAAGTCATAGATACACTCAGCCCTCTTCTGAGATGTGGTCACTGCAGAGAGGCCTAGGTCATCATACCAGGTAACTGGGTCCCACACACCTGCCCTTTCAAAGCTGAGGAATTTTTAACCAGAGACACACCCTCCAGGCCCCATCTGTATGCACTATGAGACTCTTAAGTGGAGAAGAACCCCGAAAAGGACTCATATGTGCTTTCAGCACATTCCTTCCAGAATCCCCCGCTGTGGGTGTGGCTGTACATGTCACATGACATGCATAACTTCTTTCCCAAATGTGAAGAGCATGCCATCATCAGCTGAACAGTGAGTTCAAGGCCAGCTTAGGATACATGAGATCCCTTCTCAAAGCTAAAATACAGCATTTTTTTGTTTGTCATTGACAAGTTAAAAAAATATAGTATGTAACATGATCTTTTAAAATGTGTGTATAAACATCATGGAATGGATAAACTAAGCTATTTAGCATATGTATTACTTCATATACCATTTTGTTGGTGTTGTGAAAACCCTTAAATCTCTTCTTATCAATTACCAATAAATCTTTTATTGTGAATGAGCTATGAGTCACTCCTGCCCTAAATCCCAGAATCCTAGGACATCTTCTAATTTCAAAGTGATATAGTCACTCTTCAGAATTCTTGATTGCAAATCATTTATGATTAGAAATCAATACTGATGCTTTATTAAGATCCTCCTTGATTATAGCAAGCCTTTCTTTTCCATTTTTATGTTGGTAGTGTCCAGTCTCTGAGATTATGCAGAGAAACCATGTCACAGCCATGGTTGAATTGAATAGTCATTGTTTCCTGAAGTACAAGTGATTAGTAAAGATTTGTTGTATTTTTTAAAAAAAAAAATATGTGTATTTTCTTGAAGCTTGTAAGTTGACTCAATAAACAAAGTGTTTGCCACATGGGCATAAGAACTGGGGTTCAAATCTCTAAAACCCACACAAATCCAGGCAGGCATGGTGGCTACCTCTGTAGGAAGTCAGGAAACAAGGATCCCTTGAGCAAGCTGGCTAGATAAAGTAGCAGGAATTGGCAAGTTCCAGGTTCAGCCAGGGACCCTGCCCCAATGAATAAAGTAGAGAGTGGTCAAGGAAAACATCCAATGTCAACTTCAGCTTACACACACAGGAGCACACACATGTACCAGCAAACACACATGTACCCCACACAAACAAGCATTCAGGAACACACATCACATATATACACATACACATGCAAATAATATTTTCTATTATTCCCCTTCAGTTAGTGGAACTGAAGGTTGATCAATATAGCTTTCAGACCAAGTTTTAAAAAAAAATTAACTCTTTCTAACATGAACCAAATTCCTGTCTTTTTAAAACAGACCTAAGCATCTCATGTTTTCTCTTTACCATCCCCTCTTCCCTCTTACTGATGATAATAAAAGACAACTAACAGTAAGTGTATGAAGTAGTTTTATTATTTGAGAGTATTTCCCTGTACACTTTCCTCAGCTCCTTCTTACACATGAGCAAAGCGGTGTTATTTAAGAAAAGAATTACACTTCGAATTCCCATGCCAATTATATTTACAGCAGTTTCCAAATTACCCAGACATTAGGAAAGAGTGAATGTCAGATTAAACCCCAGTGCGCACGTGCCACATGTGAGCTACTCTGTAGCGATTTTACAGAATGTCAACGGCATCAAGCTGGAATATAATTAGGTAATTCGCAAAGCTGACTCTTGGTCGAAAAGCTAATAAAACACTCTCAACACACCCTTGGACTCACATTCTCCTAAGCTAAGCAATATGAGATTTAAAAATATTAAAACAAAAAAAAAATATGTATTTCGTGGAGTATTTTTACTGGCTTTCTGTCTGTTAACATCTCAGTTGAAATCTTAAACGGAGCAAAATAGCTGACTTGATTTGTTGACATTTAAAACGTCTCTGGCTCTTTGTGATAATTATGGGAAGTGCTAATGGTATTTAAATTTTATTTAGTTATTGGGCTGCTTTAGAGCTAGGTCCAGGATCCAGAGTGCTTTATGAAGAGTTTGATAAGCCCCATTATTAGAAAGCAAGAATCAAAAGAATTCATTTAGCTGTGCACAGCTTTGTAGTGAAGCCTTTGCCTACACTTAGGAGGAAGAGGTCAGACTTCCACTAAGTTTAATACTATTTGCCTCCTTAAACGCCCTGTCTCCAAATACAGCCATGTTGGGGGATTAGCATTTCAACCTGTGAATTTAGCAGGAACATAATCTCATCCACCAAAGGGCTGAGGATGGAAGGGTATGGCAGGCGGGGCACAAACTCAGACACAATGGCTACGTATGGAGGAGGATGGGCCAATATAGATGGACTCCTCCAGGTCCATCTGTGGATGGGTAACTTTCAAACATTCTCAGACCCTGTCTCTCCAGGTAATTAATGTTCTTTAAAAAAAAAAAAAACATTACCAGGCAGTGGTGGTACATGTCTTTAATCTCAGCACTGGGAAGGTAGAAGCAGGCTGATCTCTGTGAGTTCGAGGCCAGCCTGGTCTACAGAGTGAGCTCCAGGACAGCCAGGGCTACACAGAGAAACCATGTCTCCAAAATAAAATCTTATTTTTGAAGAAGGGACTTCACATCAGTTTTCATCCTTTGGGTTGCGACCCCCTTGGCAAACCTTTATCTCCAAAAATATTTACGTTACAATTCATCCAGTAGCAAAATTACAGTTATGAAGTAGCAACAAAAATAATTTTATGGGGCTCAGAGTCATCTGACACAAGCAACCTGTGTGCCAGACTGACTTCAGCGGCAGCGGGATCCAAACACCAAACACCCAGAGGCAGGCCTGCCTCCATCCGCCGGCCCAGGTAGGCCAGGAGCTGTTTCCCCGGCTCCTGTTTGTCATAGCTGCTCAGAGTCATCTGACACAAGCGACCTGTTTGCCGGACCAAGTTCGGCAGTGGGATCTGACACACCGAGGCCCGGTGACAGTCTGCCTCCAACTGCCGGGCCCGGCAGAACCCAGCACACCCGAACACGGCCGACACCCAGATAACAGTGACACCTCCATCCACGAGAAGAGGACCAATATCAGAGTATTGGATCTGTTTGCATCTACCAGAAGAGAACCTTGGTCCCACACCCATTAGGAGAACAAGAAACACTTGCTACACCCACCAGAAGAAAGGATGAGAAGAGGACAAGGTAAAATCACATCCAACAACAGAAAACCCAATATAATACCACCAGAGACTAGGAACCATACACCAGTAAGACCAGAACATCACGATGCAGATGAACCAGAAGAGAATGACAATAAAAGCATCTTCAGGAAAATGATAGAGCACCTCAAAGAGGACAGGAGAAAATCCCTTAAAGAAATGGAAGAAAAAACTAAACAAAAAATACAAGATATCAACAAATCTCTCAAGGAAACAGTTCAAGACCTAAAAACTGAAATAGAGACAATAAAGAAAGCACAATTTGAGGGAATGCTGGAAATAGAAAAGCTGGGTGAACAATCAGGGACTACAGATGTAAGCATGACCAACAGAATACAAGAGATGGAAGAGAGAATCTCAGGAGTTGAAGATACACTAGCGGAAATAGATTCATCAACCAAAGAAAATCTTAAGTCCAACAAATCCCTATCACAAAATATCCAGGAAATATGAGATACCGTGAAAAGACCAAACCAAAGAATAATAGGTATAGAAGAAGGTGAAGAAATCCAACTCAAAGGCGCAGAAAACATATTTAACAATATCATAGAAGAAAACTTTCCCGACCTAAAAAAAAGACATGCCAATGAAAATACAAGAAGCCTACAGAACAGCAAATAGACTCAACCAAAAAAAAAAAAAAAAAAAAAAAAGGTCTCCTCACCACATAATAATCAAAACACCAAAAATACAGAATAAAGAGAAAATATTAAGAGCAGCAAAGGAAAAAGGAGAAGGAAGATATAAAGGCAAACATATCAGAATTACACCTGACTTTTCCATGGAAACTCTGAAAGCCTGGATAGGTATTCTACCTACACTAAGAGACCATGGATGCCAGCCCAGACACTATACCCATCAAAACTTTCAATCAATATAGATGGAGAAAATAAGATATTCCATGACAAAACCAGATTCAAACAATACATATCCACCAATCCAGCCATACAGAAAGTTCTATAAGGAAAAAAAACTACAACCAAAGGAAGTTAACTACAAACAGAAAAATATAGGCAATAGATAATCCCACTTTACCAACAGCCAAAAGGAAAAAGGGATAGAATCCCTCACACAATTTCGCCACCATAACCAAATCAAAAACAAACAAGAATGAACAATCAATGATCATTAATATCCATCAACATTAATGGTCTTAACTCACCTATAAAAAGACACAGATTAGCAGAATTAATAAGAAGACAGAATCCATCCTTCTGCTGCATACAAGTAACATACCTCAACTTCAAAGACAGATGGTACCTAAGAATTAAAGGTTGGGAAAAGAATTTCCAATCAAATGGACCCAAGAAACAAGTGGGGGTAGCAATCCTGATATCTAACAAATTGGAGTTTAAACTAAAATCAATCAAAAGAAATAAAGAAGGTCAACTTCCTACACATCACAGGAAAAATTCATCAGGCTGAAGTCTCAATTCTGAACATTTATGCCCCAAATACAAAGGCATCCACGTTTGTAAAAGAAACATTACCAAAATTCAACTCACTAGAAACCACACACAATTATAGTGGGATACTTCAACACCCCACTCTCACCACTGGACAGGAACACCAGACAGAAACTTAACAAATAAACAAAGGAACTAATAGAAGTTATGGCACAATTGGACTTAACAGATATCTACAGAACATTCCACTCAAATACAAAAAAAATTAACTTCTTCTCAGCGACACATGGAACCTTCTCTAAAATTGACCACATACTTGGCAACATAGTAAGCCTCAACAGGTACAAAAAACTTGAAATAACCCCCTGTGTCTTATCAGACCACCATGCTTTAAAATTAGAATTCAACAACAATACAAACTACAGAAAACCTACAAACTCATGGAAATTAAGTAATACCCAATTGCACAATTCATGGGTCCAGGAAGAAATAAAAAAAAGAAATTAAAGATTTCCTAGAATTCAATGAGAATGCAGACACAACATACCCAAACCTATGAGATACTTTGAAAGCAGTGCTAAGAAGAAAGTTCATAGCACTAAATGCCCACATGAAGAAACAGGAGAATAATCACACTAGAGAATTAACAGCACAACTGAAAGCTTTAGAACACAAAGAAGCCAATACACCCCGGAGGAGCAGATGCCAGGAAATAATCAAATTGAGGGCTGAAATCAATAAAATGGAAACTAGAAGAACAATACAAAGAATCAATATAACAAAAAGTTGGTTCTTGGAGAAAATCAACAAGATAGACAAACCTTTATCCAAACCTAGCAAACAACAAAGAGTGAACATGCAAATTAATAAAATCAGGAATGAAAAGGGGGACATAACAACAGACACAGAGGAAATCCAGAGAATCATCAGGTCATACTTTGAAAACCTATATTCCTCAAAATTTGAAAATCTAAAGGACATGGACAATTTTCTGGAAAGATTTCACTTACCAAAATTAAATCAAGAACAGATAAGCAACTTAAATAGACATATAACCTCTAATGAAATCGAAGCAGTCATTAGAAGTCTCCCAACCAAAAAAAGCCCAGGACCAGATGGCTTCAGTGCAGAATTCTACCAGAAATTCAAAGTATAGCTAATACCAATTCTCCTCAAAGTATTCCACACAATAGAAGCAGAAGGGTCATTACCAAACTCTTTTTATGAGGCTTCTTCAATAACCTTGATACCCAAGCCACACAAAGACACAACTAAGAAAGAGAACTACAGACCAATATATCTCATGAACATTGATGCAAAAATTCTCAATAAAATATTGGCAAATCGAATCCAAGAAAACATCAGAGAAATCATCCATCCTGATCAAGTAGGCTTCATCCCAGGGATGCAAGGATGGTTCAACATACAAAAATCCATCAATGTAATCCACCATATAAACAGACTGAGGAAAAAAATCACATGATCATCTCACTAGATGCCGAAAAAGCCTTTGACAAAATCCAACACCCCTTCATGATAAAAGTCCTGGAGAAATCAGGGATAACAGGAACATACCTCAACATAATAAAAGCAAAATACAGCAAGCCAACAGCCAACATCAAATTAAATGGAGAGAAACTCGATGCAATTCCTCTAAAATCAGGAACAAGACAAGGCTGTCCACTCTCACCATACCTCTTCAATATTGTCCTTGAAGTTCTAGCTAGAACAATAAGACAAGAAAAGGAGATCAAGGGGATACAAATAGGAAAGGAAGAAGTCAAACTCTCACTATTTGCAGATGATATGATAGTCTACATAAGTGACTCGAAAAACTCAACCAGGGAACTCTTACAGCTGATAAACACCTTCAGCTAAGTGGCACAATACAAGATTAACTCAAAAAAATCTGTAGCCCTACTATATATGGATGACACATTGGTGGAGAAAGAAATCAGAGAAGCATCACCCTTTACAATTGCCACAGACAACATAAAATACCTTGGAGGAACACTAACCAAAAAAGTGAAAGACCTGTAACGTAAGAATTTTGAGTCTCTAAAGAAAGAAATTAAAGAAGATACTAGAAAATGGAAAGATCTCCCATGCTCTTGGATAGGCAGGATCAACATAGTAAAAATGGCAATCTTGCCAAAAGCAATCTACAGATTCAATGCAATCCCCATCAAAATCCCAACACAATTCTTCACTGACCTTGAAAGAACAATTCTCAACTTTATATGGAGAAACAAAAGACCCAGGATAGCCAAAACAATCCTGTACAATAGAGGAACTTCTGGAGGCATTACCATCCCTAACTTTAAGCTCTATTACAGAGCTATAGTCCTGAAAACAGCTTGGTATTGGCACAAAAATAGACAGGTAGAACAATGGAATAGAGTTGAAAACCCTGATATTAACCCACACACCTACGAACACCTGATTTTTGACAAACAACCCAAATATATATGCTGGAACAAAGAGAGCATCTTCAACAAATGGTGCTGGCATAACTGGATGCAAACATGTAGAAGACTACAGATAGACCCAAGCCTTTCGCCCTGCACAAAACTTAAGTCAAAATGGGTCAAAGACCTCAACATAAACCCAGCCACACTGAACCTATTAGAAGATAAAGTGGGAAATACCCTTGAATTAATCGGTACAGGAGACCGCTTCCTGACCATTACACCAGTAGCACAGACACTGAGATCAACAATTAATAAATGGGACCTCCTGAAACTAAGAAGCTTCTTTAAGGCAAAGGACACAGTCAGCAAGACAAAACGGCAGCCCACAGACTGGGAAAAGATATTCACCAACCCCACATCTGACAGAGGGCTGATCTCCAGAATATACAAAGAACTCAAGAAGCTATTCTCTAAGACACCAAACAATCTAATTAAAAAATGGGGTACAGAACTAAATAGACAATTCTCAGTAGAGGAATCTAAAATGGCTGAAAGACACATAAGAAAGTGTTCAACATCCTTAGCCATCAGGGAAATGCAAATCAAAACAACTCTGAGATACCATCTTACTCCTGTCAGAATGGCTAAAATCAAAAATACCAATGACAGTTTATGCTGGAGAGGATGTGGAGAAAGAGGAACACTCCTCCACTGCTGGTGGGAGTGCCAACTTGTACAGCCACTTTGGAAATCAGTATGGTGACTCCTCAAGAAAATGGGAATACCGCAAGATCCAGAAATTCCACTCCTAGGCATATACCCAAAAGAAGCACATTCATACAACAAGGACATCTGTTCAACCATGTTCATAGCAGCATTATTTGTAATAGCCAGAAACTGGAAGCAGCCTAGATGCCCCTCAACCAAAGAATGGATAGAGAAAATGTGGTACATTTACACAATGGAGTACTACTCAGCAGAAAAAAACAATGGAATCTTGAAATTTGCAGGAAAATGGATGGAACTCGAAGAAACCATTCTGAGCGAGGTAACCCAATCACAAAAAGACAAACATGATATGTACTCACTCATATGTGGATTTTAGACATAGAGTAAGGGATTACCATCCTACAATCCACACTGCCAGAGATACTAGTAAACAAGGAAGACCCTAGAAGAGACAAACTTTGTCCCCTGGAGAAGGGGAAAGGGTCACCATCCCTTGAGCAAATTGAGAACATGGGGAAAGGGGGGAGGAAGCTACGAGAACGAGAAGGGAAGAAAAGGAAGGATGCATAGGTCATGAGGAAGCAGAAATTTTGACCCAGGTGTAGATTAGAAGAAAGGACATATGACAGGTAGGATTTTAGTTGGGAGTGGTAGAGGAGGAAGGGAGGGAGAAGGGAACTGGGATTGTCATGTAATTCAATCTTGTTTGTAATTCAAATAAAATAAAAAATAAAATAATTTTATGGGTGGGGTTCACCACAACATGAGAAGCTATATTAAGGCTGCAGCATTAGGAAGGTTGAGAACCACTGGACTACAGTGTAAACTCCAAGGAGGAGCCAGGTGGCCAGGTGCAGTCTTTCAAGAGTCCCCTGGGTTCCTTTGTTGCATCTCTGGGAGAGTCCTGAGAGCACTGAAGGTTTTGAATACTCAGGAAGACCCTGCACACAGAGGAGGAATGGCAAGGAGACACTCGGGAGCCAAAAGATCAGTGACGAGAAGAGCTGACAAACTATCAGTAGATGCACTTAAAGGTCCACGGGAATTTCAATTATCCATGGAGGAAAAAGCCAACTGGTATGAACTTGACCTAATTGCTTGGCCCATCACTCCTCTAAGACAAATGATTGATTGCTTCAACAAGTTCTGGTGATTACAATGGATGTATTTACATATGACATTTACCCAGAAAGGAGAGGACTAGTTCACTAACAAAATCTAGGGAGAAAAAAATTTAATACCACCACAAAAGACTGTATCCCATACCTCCTAAGCCTGTCTAAAAATGAAGTTAGATTCTTCTATGTTAATAAATACAACTCTGACCCCTCTTTAAATTGCCCTTTCATTCAAGATTTAAACTAGCCTGGCCACTGCCTGCATTGACAGTCATGAGTATTTGGGGCTACAGCACTGCCTTATTCCACATTCCAAGACTAGAAATGGACCCAACCTAAACATGACTTAATTGTTCACATTCATTCCATAGCCATTGTTCTGATTATTGAAAATACAGAGATGTAAAGTATCAGAGGTCAGAAGTGTGACAAAGGTGTCTCCAACCCACAGTGAGGGCAGAGAGGGTCTGTGCTCCTTCCTGGAAGATGTTCACAAGGACCTTTCCCCTGCCTGTATGGGTTACTAGTGGAATTTTGTTCCTTGAACTGAGGCACTGAGCTCTCTTATCTCCAGTTCTGGGGGGCTGGTTACTTCCTCCCTCCATCTTTAAGGCTGCAATGACAAGACTCTCTTCCACTTGCATCTCTCTCTTCTTACTTGCTTGGCATCTATGTGATCAAGATAGGAAATGGTTTCCTGCTGTACATTGTGTGTGTGTGTGTGTGTGTGTGTGTGTGTGTGTGTGTGTGTGTGTGTGTGTGTGTGTGTGTGTGTGGTGTGTGTTTACACATATGTGCAAGGGCATGTGTGTATGAAAGTGCACATGCACCCCACGTGTGTGAGGAGGACAGAGGACAACCTGGGTATCATTCCCTAGGAGCCATCCACTTGATAGAGAGTCTCTGGGACCTGGCTTGTGGATTGGAACAGGCTGGCTGACCAGCCATCCCAGAAGTCCTTTGTCTCCACTTCCCCAGCCCTGGGATGATAAACATGCACCACCACACATGGCTTTTTAAAAATGGATTCTAGAAATCAAACTTGGGCCCTCATGTGCTTTCTCAGGAAGCACTTCACAAACTAAGTTATCTCCTAAACTAGGTTATTCATTTCTAAGGATAGAGGTAATCAGTTTGGGTCTCTAAGCAAAGCATCAAAGCTGCTTTTGGCATGTAAGGAGAAGTGCTCCCAGGTTATGTGGTATAGCCTGGATCTGTAAGGTCTTGACTCTGCCTGCCACGCCATTACAAGGGCTCTGCATCTATGGATTAGGCATTTTCTGACTCTTGCCTTTCCTTTCCCACTAGCATGCACAGAAAATTATCGAGAAATACATAAGGGTGTTGCTTCCCCTGCACTGGCTTTCTAGGCTGTCAGATTTGGGGTTATTTGCGTGGTATAACTGACACTCTATTCCTCAAAGACCAACTACACCACACCCACCTCAGATCCTCCAGAGAGATCAATTCTGCTCTCTTCCCCACACCCATACTTCACATCCCAGAATTCAGCTTCTTCTGGACCGTGAGTCTTATCAGAAAAATCAAAGTTAAAAAAAAACAGTAATAACTCTTGGTGTTGATTACTTCTAGGAAAGAACTTCAGAACAGCTTTGATTAAAGCATCTATACACATATGCATAAAATATATGCATAATACTTGCATACTAGGGTTGGTAAAGTTGCTTGCTTCCAAGCATGGTGATCAGAGTTTGGTCCCCAGGAACTGAAGCCTGCAAGTTATCCTCTGACCTCTGCACTCACATGGTGGCATGCATAGGCACATGCGCACACACACACACAAGCAACTTAAATTTAAAAAATTTTTAAACCTGCTTTAATGAGTAGAATGAATATATGAATATAAGAGCCCCTCTTTAAAATTAGATAGACATTATTTAACCAATTTGATCTTTAGTCTCCTACCACCTAAACTACTATTAAAATCATAGGCCATGCTTTGACTTCCACATTCAGGGGGAAAGCTAATGGATATCCTTCCTTACATCTGAATTCTTTGTAGGTACAAATGCAAATGAACGCGACCATTCACTTAAAGAAAATGGGTCCAGCATGTAACCGCTTACTGTAGAGCAATCTGCATATGGCCAAGGGCATGTAAAGGGGGCAAGTGCCTCATCTCCATGATTGCAACCTCATTTTCCTAGTGCTTGAGTCTTTGCCCGCATCTGCTCCAGATGGAGCTATTTAACCTGCCACCTTGGAAACTGCTTAAAATAAGACGTTCCCACGGCTGACTGAGGGTGCCCTCCTGTCACCACGATTACTGTTCCTTCCCTTCTGGATTTTGTTTCCTCCCTGGTACTTTTTATTTAGCATATTGTGTTTAAGGTCATTTGCTTGTTTATAAATAAAAATATTCCCATGGCATCTGTGCCTAAATTTGATGCCTGTACTGACAAAGGAAGGGAGTCCTCACCCCCACCCCCACCCCGTCCTCTGCTCTTTGACACTGAACCAGCATCATGGGTCCTGAAGTCAGGAATAGAACAGTGATGACACACTAGAGCCAAAACAGGAGCAATGACATTTATTTTGAAGGAATCATTATTTTTTAAAAGGTTTTATTTTAATAATTTTCTTTCTTTTACCTTTAGGGATGTTTATTTGATTTTTTTTGTCTACATTTCTTTTGTTGCTTGGTTCAATTTTCTATCCCCTCAGGTGAATTGAACTTAAACAACAGCCAGCAACAGAACAATCACAAGAAAGTGACTCAAGCCATCTCACGTCTGCAATACTGAGATATAGGAGGTCAAGAAAAGAAGAATATTGTGAGTTCTAGAATCACCTGAGTTACAGTGTGAGACACTGGCTATAATAATAATAATAATAATAATAATAATAATAATAATAATAATAATAATAGAATCCAGAGACATGGAGATGGCGCACATGTAAAATACTTGCTGTGCAGGCATGAGGACCCAAGTCTGGATCTGTAGAACCCATGGAAAGCCAGCCATGTGGCATGCATCTGTAATCCCAGCACTGGGGAGACAGAGGTGGGATAATCTAGAGCTTACTGTCCAGCCAATCTAGCCACATCAGCAAGCTCCAGGTTCAGGGGAAGACCCCATCCACAAAGATAAGGTGAAGGTGTACTTCCTTAGAGAGAGCATAGTTGAGGGGCTACCTGCAGGAGCATGGGTGACCCCAAAGCTTCCATTCTGGAAAGTCTTCACATAACATGGGTGATGGCATTGCCATAGCCATATACTTGGCACCCGTCTCCAATTAACCTTCCCCAGCCTATATACTCTAACATCTACCAAGACCCCACAGTATACAATTAGATTAGAATTGCATATAAAGAGATGCAATGAACAACTGGGATATCAGGTGAGAATCCATTCACACACACACACACACACACACACAAACACACACACACACACACACACACACACACACACACACACACAAATACACCTTCTATGAGGAAATGTCAATAGTCAAGAGGCCTGATTCTAATAGACTGTTGTATGTAGGTACAGTCAATGTGACAAAGATGGTGGCTGCTTTGCTTGAAGGATTGAGTTCTACAACAACCCATGATATTGAGCTCAGGCCTATGCACCATGTTCTAGAAGCAGCATGTATACATCACACACACACACACACACACACACACACACACACACGCACGCACACATTAATAATAATAATAATAATAATAATAATAATAATAATAATAATAATAATCAGTGTGTTCTTTTCTCAGCCATACAGAACCATATCCCTACTGGAACAGCTTCTGTGAGAATATGAAATCACCTATGACAAAGAATTAAGTTCATTTGCAATGTACAATTGCAAATAGAAGCCCCCCCCAAAAAAAAAACAGTAAAAGCCTCTAACCTCTAAACCAACTTCTAAAACTGTGGTGGAGCTCAGGAGCCATGATCTTGCTTTCCAGAGGAACCAGAGGCTCTGGCCTAAGCAAGTCCTAAAAGTTTTCAGACCACCACCTGCCCCCCATTTATCTACTTAATAAGCTCTTACTGACAGAAGGAAATGACAAGCATCCTTCCAGCTAGAATTTCAGAATTTTAGTGTTAAAAAGTTCTAAATTGCACCTACAATTTAGAAAATAAATTTTTAAATTACAATTAAAAAACACAATGACCAGCCCTTCAGTAATCTAAACCTGCTTGGAATTTGGAAGCATACTGAATGGATCATATAACCTCATGCAGGAACGAGTTGTCTTTTTTTTTTTTTTCAAGGTGGTGTCTGGAAGTCTACTCCACACCTGCATTTCAAGAACAAAGGGCATAGCTGATGAGGCAAGTCTTATTTCAGCCTATCACTCAGCCCACAGATAAAAGCAAGACCTGTGAGCTCCTTCCCAGATAGCCTCTGGAATGAATATTTAACTTGCTTCTACCACCATTTACTGAACACCCAACCATGTAGCCAGGATGTGCTGGCTGGTATCACCACAATGAGAAATTAGACAGTGGTCCTAAAATTAAGCATAACCTGGCCATGATCATTAGAACACATTATTAAAATACTACTTGCAATAAAAGTCACTAAGTATTGCACTAGCACAAGAAACGTTAAGGCTCAGCAAACTATTTTGCTACAATGCCTGCATTTCCAAGGAAATCGCTCCTGTGAGCTGACATCATGCAGCGAGAGAAGATAAAAATTAACAGCCTCTGAAAAGCTGACATGGAAACAGGACCAAGGTTTTTGTGCTAGATAAAGACATCAATTTGTCCACTCTCCATACGTATGGTAAAGAATCATGGTGGAATGTAAAAGGAAATAAAAGTTAATGATTTTAGAATGAAGCTGCATGATGCAAGTGCCCTACTGGGGATAAACAGAACAGGAGCCCATGAGAGGGCTCAATGAGATGAAGGTCAGTTTCCAGTCCATTCTGCAGAATCAATACAGTGCCTTGGACTTGCAATAGGTCTCATAAGTCATAGATTGACTAGGCCATGTATCAACTTCCACCCTGCATTGCCTTTAATGCCTCTCATCAACAAGCTTTGCTGAAAAAAAAATCTGTGATCAGAATCTGCAATATAGTGGGACACTGCCCACCCAGAGACTTGAAGGAAAGGGGTGTGGGCATGTAGCAGAGTGGAGGCATCATCACTTTCAGAAGACCATATGTCAATCCCAGAATTGACTTCCAAAATCAGAATTGAAACTGCCATCGGAGGCTTTCTATAAGCATCCATTTCAATGACGAGGATTGTCTCAATAAAAATCAACGTCACACGCATCAGAAAGACCCAGAGATTGCTTCAGGCTGGGCTTTGCTCATGGAAAACTACTCAAAGAAACAGTGTGGGTGGGGGTAACAGTAGATAATAGGTACTAAGAAATGTCATCCAAGTCTCATGTACATGCTGAAGCAAGTGGTCTTCTAGACACCTTAAGCAACGTAGTCAAAATGCCCAGTCTTCCTGGAGCTGGGCAGACAGACAATGCAGAAGTAAACTAGTATGCCTGGTGCTGTTTGTGTGAGGACAATGAGTCCCATGAAGCAAGACAAAACAGAGCAGATGCACTAGGGTTACATTTGGAAGAAGGGTAGGCCTTCAGGCTTCCTGCACCAGAAAGGGTTTGCTTTCTCTTTGAGTAACAGTCAAAGGAAACCACACAGAGTACACAAGCTTGGAAAAATATTCCAGACCCCTGCTTCCATTGGACAATTGACAGAATTGACCAAAAAATTTAAACTCCAACTCTGATTGTAAGATAACCCTTTGCAGTGTACGTAATATTGGTAAATTATGGTGTGTTATTTGCAAAGATGGTTATGAAAGCAAGTCTGCCCCAGATCTATTTCAGACCCAAGCATGTTTGTCTCAAAGTGTCCTCCAAGGGCCTTTGTCTGAAAATGAGCTGCCTCTAGCCCTCAACTCTATAGAAAGAAAAAGATGAGCCAAACAGCCCCAGAAAAAAAAAAAACATTATATCTTTGAGAACAGCTGGAAGGTGAACCATTTCCAATCTATGTAGCTATTATTTATCCCAAGATATGAGTGCCTACAATGGGAAAAAGAAGCCAGAAGTTCAGCCATGGGAAGCTCATCCATGGAGAGAAAACTCAATAGTGAACTCCAGCTGGTTGCCTCCCCTTCCCTAGCTGGTTTCTGCTGGATGCTCTGAGTGTCTGGTTTCCAGGTGTTAACATTCTGATGTCCTTTGTTCTTTTACTTGGAAGCTTCAACCAAGGGGATGCTGTGCTCTACCCAGGACACTCTCTACTCCACTTGGTTTCTGCTGAATGTTTGTAAGGCCCTGATTTGATGATGTTTTGCAATATATATATATATATATATATATATATATATATATATATCACTTGGTATTTTTTTTTATTTTACTCTGGCTTGCTATATACTTAATAAACTCACTCATTCAATGCCAAAAACACAGCTATCATGGATCATTTCCCAAACCAAGGAAATGACCAGGGACCTCACTCTGTTCTCTAATGGCCTTCGACTGAGTGGATGAGGCACACATACATTAAAGAAGATAATCTGCTTTACTTCAACTCTGTTGACTTCAACATGAGTCATATCTGACTCATATCCTCTGGTTATTTCCCAGAGAACAACTGTGCTCTAAACTACCAACACACAGACCCTCTCAACAAGTTTCACAGGCTCTGGTCACCCACTAGATGCTGGTGGCCAACCATGGCCCTGCCTTGATAGTCTACCTGATATCTCCATTTATATGGCAGATAGGCCAAATGAAATTAATGCATTAAGAAATAATTGTAAGGCATCCTTCAACTAACCCTGCCTTCCTCTTGTTTTCCATCTCAGCACACCTGAGCTTCAAGCAGGCTTCCAGAACTGTCTTTATAAATAGATCACTGTTCACAAAGCTTCTCAAGTTCCCAGGCTGAAGCCTTTGTGTATCTGTCTGCTTCACATCTGTGATAGTTCCTTTTCCTGTTGCTGTCATAAAATACCCTGACAGAAACAATTCAAGGAAGAAAAGTTTGATTCTTAAACCTGTGGTTCAAGGTCACCGTCCACTATGTTGGGAAAGTCACAGCATCAGAGGCCAAAACTGGCTGGACAGCCCAAGAAAAAGGTCTCAGTCAAGAAAAAGAAAGTGGCAAACATCAGCACCCAGCTCACTTTCTCCATCTGATTCCCAGGAAATTGTCCTGCCCACAGTGAGAATCTCCTCTTCTCACATAACCTAATCAAGCAATTCCCTCACAGGGACACCCAAGCTGACAACATCCTTTGCCTGATCCTCCTCCACAGTATTGCCCAGATCCAGCATCTTCCATAGTATTCATATCCAGGCGACCACTGGGTCCATGTCAAGACCTGAATCCTTCTAGCTCATCCCCTTCCTTTCTCTTTCCATCAATGTTCCCTGTAACCTGTAAGGCTGATCTTTCCAAAAATGCAAAGTGAATCGTCTTATGCTGGAAACAAACCAATAGAATGGCTTTGGTATTAGTCAAGGGTCATTGACAAACAGAACCAGTAGATTAGAAAAAGAAAGGTTTACTTTGAGAAACTGGTTCTTAGCATTATGGAGGCAGGCACATTCAAAATCTGTAGGACAGCCCAAAGGCTGGTGATGCTAGCAGCTGTTATTATAATCTCGATTCCAAAGACTGGAAACTAAAGCAGGATTTCTGAACTACAGTCTTAAAGCTGAATGTCTTCCTGTTTCAGGGTCCTCACTCTGTTCTCTAATGGCCTTCTACTGAGTGGAAGAGGCACACATACATTGGAGATAGTCTGCTTCACTCCAAGTCTGTAGACTTCAACATGAGACATATCTGAAAAACGCATTCACAGCACCAAGATTGCGTCCATCCCAACACCAGACACTAGCCAAATGTATGCTTGATTAAGCCAAGTGGCTTCCCATTGCTTTGAGAACAAAGCGTGTGGCCAGTAGGCTCCTCTCTTATCCTCTGCTCTCACTCCGTGTTCTCTGGGAAACCCTGCTGACAGGCTCCTCCAATTGGTCACCAGAAACAAGGCTTGTTTTGTCTTCCTTTACCAAGAAAGGCCTCAGACCTCCACATGGCTGTCTTCCTGGTTTTATTTAGATCTTGATTCCAATGTCCCCAGCTCAAAGAAGGCTTGCCTCATCAGCTTATTTTAAACAGATCAGCATCCATGCCATTCTGTCCTTCTGTCTCCCTTCATATGGTTTGTACAAGGATGTTGTTTTCTGTATATTGTACATATATATGCTCTCACTCTCATTGTGTGCAGACACACCACACACACACACACACACACACACACACACACACACACACACACACACACACACACACACACACAGGTGTTGCAGGAGGTTAGGGATAGATTTTCCAGTTTGGGATTTGAGAGAGTCTCATATACCTGGAGGTTGACCTTAATCTTGCTATATAGCTGAGGAAGTCCTTGAACTCCTCATCCTCCTGTCTCTGTCTCCCCAGTTTTGGGATTACAGGCACTCACCACCTCCTGGATCTTCAGCTCTAGATTTATTTTTTGAGCTCACAGAATTTGGTCACATTGTAGGTGCTGAGTGAAGAAGGCCTTAAGAAGGACCTAATGAGAACTCACTTTTTAGTCCTCTGGTAGAAAAGAACTGTAGAAATAGTAAGAAGCATTAGAGTCACTTTCAAATTCTAGCAACATGAATAAAAGTATTACCTGTTGGCTGCAACTTATAGTGTATGTAACATAGATGTTTGGTTTCTGTTTTGTTTTGTCTACGGTTCTCTCTAATCTTTTATGTTGTGGTTTTTATTTAATTTGAGACTACAACCCTGAATGTTCTTTGCCTCCTAGGACATTGTACTCAAGCTAACCCATCTAATAAACACACATTACACTCATTAACCCTTGCAAAAACCTCATAAGCTCCTCTCCACAGGACCTTAATTTCTGGCTAACTGTACTACAGACCTACTGGGCTGCAACACTCACCCTGCCCTTTGTCTGGATAGTGTGACGTGGTGCTGTAGCCTCTTAAAAGCTAGCAGAGGTTTGACACCAAGGCTAATATTTACCTGGAAGGGTAGGGAAATTGGTGAAGCCAAAACTTAAAACTGTATAGAGTACCTAGAAGTGTTGTTTTCAAAGAAATTGTTAGTCATCCAGGGTTTTTGTTTGTTTGTTTGTTTGTTCTTTGTTTGGTTTTGGTTTTTTGAGACAGGGTTTCTCTGAATAACAATGCTGGCTGTCCTAGAACTCACTTTGTAGACCAGGCTGGCCTCCAACTGTCAGAGATCTGCCTGCCTCTGCCTGCTGAGTGCCAGGATTAAAGGCGTGCGCCACCACCCCTTAGCAATACTTCGTTTTGTATGAGTGATCTAGAAGCATCTTGAATGCTCTTCAGTCCCAATTTTCAAATTAAGTAACCATGAAAAATAATTAATTCTGTCAGATTCTGCACCATGTCAGGGAAATATCTCAATGAATTCAAGGAAAACTAATGCAAATTTATAGATTTATAGTTGATGCTTCTGTGTTTGTCTGGGAGGACAATTGCTGGTTATATGGCATATGTCCTTTTTTTTCTTGCAGAAAAGAGTTTCTGAACTCTCTGCATCTGCTGATGGTCATGCTAGGCCTTTGCAAAGGCAAAAATCCCAACCCAGAATCATCTGGCTCCAAACTCATTGTTCATGTGACCTTGCCCCATGTGGGTAGCACTCACCCCACACCCAAGACACCAGGAATTCAACACAGTTCTACAGGTGGATTCTGAACATGTGTGTCAGACAAGTCACAACTGCTGGCTGTCAGGACCACATTGTCAAGGCTTCTACTGCCAGTCCACACTGGAAGAATGGCCAGTCAGGCATCAGCCAGCAAGATGCCTAGTGCCCCTGTGAGTAAGACTTGGAGGCTCAGTATTGACTGGAGAGCCCCTGATACTCACTACCCAGAGGAGCACCAGGACCTCTGGCCTTTCATCCTCCTGAAATTATCTAAACACAGCTCTTTCACTCTGGTCATGAAAATCCCAGAAATATATCAGTTAAGTGGCCATGTCACTCATAAAGTTGACATTTCATTTATAAAAGAAGTGATGTCTGGAGAGAGAACTGTACCCTGAATTGTTCCAGCTGCATGCACCCGCAATGGGCTAATTCCTCCCCAAGCTTTGCTTGGTCAGGCTGTAATAGGACAGGGCTTCTAAACAGTCCCTTCCCATTCAATGAGCTAAATGCCATCAAAACCTTCTTTTGCTCTTGGATGTCACTTTGCCTTATTCAACTCTTCTTAATTAGATATGTAATATTCTATTTAAATAAACTTCATTCTGCACTTAAGAAAACATTAAGTTGCCTTATCATTCCCTTTGGGGGACCCCCTTTGTGCCTCCTAACAGTCCCCCACTTTAGATGCAGCCCAGTGTTTTTTGCTCCTTTCAGCTTTCCTTGTTGTTTTGAACAGCGGGCACCAAAATAACAAGGCAATGTGAAATTTACAGAAACAATGTGTTTATATAGTTGGCTGCCCTACCTAGAATATAATGCTCTTCAACTGAAAATTAGATGTCTTAGCATCTGCTGCAAGGTGCATGGCTAATGCAATATCAATCTAGTCTTGCACATAGGTATAAGTCTCTAAAATTACTTTAGTTAGATCCAAACTTTTTATATGAATGCATTTTGCCTCGTTTATGTCTTGGTTAAGGTTACCATTGCTGTGATTAAATACCACAACCAAAAGCTACTTAGGAAGGAAAGGGTTTATTTGGCTTACATATCCCAAGTCACAGTCCACTGAGAAAACTAAGTAGAACTTCTGCCAAGACAGGAACTCAAACTGGGCAGCAATCTGTAGGCACGAGCTGATGCAGAGGCCATGGACAAGTGTTGCTTACTGGTTTACTCCCCATGGCTTCTTTCTTATAAAACCCAAGACTACCAGGCCAGAGTTGTGCCATCCCCCATCAATCACTAATTTTAAAAAATGCCCTACAGACCTTCCTACAAGAACTGAGGCATTTCTCAATTGAGATGCCCTCTTCTCAGTTTTATGCTAGCTTGTGTCAAGTTAGCATAAAATTAGTTGTCACAATCTATGTAAAAACTAAGAGTCTTCAACTATAATTACAATGTTTATATTATAGAACATTTATTAAAAATACAAAAAATAAAAACCTAGTCACAACATTAAGAATTCTTTCCAAAAAGATTTTTTTAAAAGAATTCTTTTATAGGAGGGTGGTGGTGGTGCACGCCTTTAGTCCCAGTATTCATGAGGCAGAAGCAGGCTGACCTCTGTGAGTTCAAGGCCAGCCTGGTCTACAGAGCAAGTTCCAGGACAACCAGGGCAACACAGAGAAACCCTATCTCAAAAAAACAAAAAGTAAATAAATAAATTATTTCATGTAACATTCTTGTATGGTAGAACATATCTCTAATCTCAACACTCAGAAACAGGAGGCTCTAGAGTACAAGGCCAGATAAGGCCACATATCAAGATCTAGAGAGATGGTTCAGAGGTTAAGAATACTTGATGCTTTTCCAGAAGACCCTGGTTCAATTCCCAGTACCCACATGGCAGTTTACAACCATCAGTGACTCCGGTTTCAGAGGATCTAATACATTTTTCTGGCCTCCATGGACACCTGGCACTCACGTGATGCACAGACATACATGCAGAAAAAACACCCATATGCATAAAATTATTTATTTATCATTTATTTATTTAAAAAGATCTAGCTCAAAAAATCTGGAGTCATTTGATTTAAGCACATTAAAACACTTGAGTCTTTGGTATACTATAAAATGTAATTCTTCTTTGAACAAATAAAAAGCATTTCAAACTCAGGACCTTTGCTTGTGATATTTGCTTTGTGGTCATTTTATGAGAGCCCTCTCTCAGATTTACTCTATTTTAATTAAAGTTAGAAAGGCAGAGAGGGTTTTGTTTAAAGTCATGTGTCTGGCCTGGAAAAATCTCTCATTTGATCATATTGAAAAATGTGTTTGAGCTTCTCCTGAATTTGAGATATTGGTCATTTCCTGCTATCCACCCAGGGTCAATGGTAGGAAAATTGATAAAGTATAATTGGCTTTCTGAGTCTATAGCTCCTGTATGGTGGATTCAACCAACCATGGATGGAAAAATACCTTGAAAGCCTACAATGATCACACCTGTAATAAACATACACAGAGTTTTTATTGCTATTATTCACTAAACAATACCGTTTAACAGCTTTGTGCATAGCCTTGACATTGATTTAGGTGCTACGTGTAGTCTAGAGGTGATTTAATGTATACAGAAGTGTGTGTGTGTGTGTGTGTGTGTGTGTGTGTGTGTGTGTGTGTGTGTGTGTGTTTGCGTGTGTGTTATACTCAAATACTATGGAGTTTAACATCATGCATGTGGAACTAAGCCTCAGCAGATATACAATACAGACTGAAGTTGCGTTTTACCATACCTGACTTTTCTAGATCTTTCTCTGTGGCAACATTACCCCACTCCACATGGGAATGGGTTTGTATGTTCAGTTGAAAAGACAATAAAAATAGTCATGTCCCAAGTTCAAAGCCAACCAGTGTCTTCACAATGAGCCAATTTATCTTAAAGATGTTTCCGTGCGTGCGTGCGTGCGTGCGTGTGTGCGTGCGTGCGTGCGTGCGTGTGTGTGTGTGTGTATTGCATGTCAGGGTGCAGCAGGTATGTGTACATACATGCATGCAAAAAAGAGGACAACCTCCAATGTTATTCCTCAGGCACTGTCTACCTTTGCATTTTTTGAGACAGGGTCTCTCACTGACCAGAATTGACCAAAATGGCTGGGCTGGCTGGCCATCTAGTCCCTGAGCTCTGCCTATCTCTGCCTCCCCAGCACTGGCCTTACAAGCACATGCCACCACACCCAACTTTTTATCTTTTTATGTGAACTCTAGAGATGTAACTCAGGTCCTCATGTTTGCAAAGCAAATAGTTTATCAACTGAGCACTGAGCTCTCTCCCCAGACCTCAAAGCTTATTTCTGATGGGGCTGGAAAGATGTTTCAGAAGCCAAAAGCACCTGGTACTCAGAGGACCCAAATTCACTTTCTAGTACACATCTCACAATCATTCTAAGGGATCGTACTTCCTCTTCTGGCCTCTGAGGTACCTACTCTCTCATGCACATAGCCACACACAGACAATCCATATACATATAGACACACGATTAAAAATACGGTAACAATTAGGGGCTGGAGAAGTGGTGGCTCAGAGGTTCAGAACACTTGCTGTTCTTGCAGAGGACCCAGGTTCAATTCCCAATACATACATAGTAGCTTGCAATTGCCTGTAACTCCAGTTCCAGGAGATCCAATGACCTCTTCAGATCTTCACAGCCACCAGGCACACACAAAGGGCACATATGTACATGCAGGCAAAATACTCATCTGAGTATTTTTAAGTAATCTTTTTTTTTTGGTTTTTTTTTTCTTTTGGAGACAGGGTTTCTCTGTGTAGCTTTGGAGCCTATCCTGGAATTAAGTAATCTTTTAAAAGTAATAAAATAAGTCTTTTTGAAAGATAATTTCTGTAGTAGCCTGTAACTTTAATCCCAGCACTTTGGAGGCAGGCAGGTGGATCTCTGAGTTAGAGGCCACCCTGATCTACATATTGAGATGCTAGCCCAAAAAAATGTAAAACATAAAAGGGTTGTAATCTTATTTATGCATTGTGAGCATCTTGTTATCTATGATAACCTCTAACAAATTCTTTGTGTGAATTTGGCCTTGAGCAGCACCCACAATAGAGAGCAGAAATACCTGAACAACATAGGCAGCAAATTCAATATGTTCATTCTCCCATGGAGTCATGCACACAGTAGGGAACTGGAGAGGTAGCATGGAAAAAAGGAAAAAGAAAAAAAAACATTTCTCATCCTTGGTGAGTTTATTATTGTTTGGGGAGCCAAGGAACCCCTCTCGGTATCGAAATATCACAGGACCTGAGACTCCCTCCCATCCCTTTGGAGTGAGACGTTGAGCACAATCATAAGAAGCCAGCAGTATCTCTAAGGCTTGATGGAGCCCATTAGAGTTGGACCAGGGGGGCTAGCTCTGGACAATCTCTAGTCCATTTCCCTTAACAGTGCTGATATTTCAAACCACCTGACAGAGCTTCTGTCGAGTCTGTGAGCTCGATGTGGAGCCTGGGGAATCAATATTTTTTCCAAATAGAAATTCGAATAGAAAACTAAAACCAGAATCTGTTCTCTCCCACATCCCTTCTCCCGTGCCTCTCCCCTCTTCTTCCTCTTGTTCTGCTTCCTCCTGCTTCTCTGCTACCTCCTCCTCTTTCTCTCCTTAAGATAAATAGAGAAATAGAGTGTGGTTGAAATGCCAACTGCCTAATTATCTTACAAGTGAAGGTTCTGAGTGTGATGGCCAGAAACACTCTGCACCTGGATATTTTTACATTCTTCATTAGGCATTATCTGAATAACATGCAAAAAAAGAAAAAAAAAAGGCTGGGGGCGCGGGGGAGAGGTGGCTCATTGCTAAGACAGCCCCCTGCTCTCCCAGAGTCTGGGTCCCAGCGCTCACAACATAGCATAGCAGCTCACAATTGCCTATAATGCCAGCTCCCGGGGGTCAGACGCCCTCTCCTGGCTGCCAAGAGCAACTACATGCACGAGGCATACATTCACACAAACAAATACAAAAAAATAAAAATAACAAATTTCTTAAAGCCTAGTGATTCCATTTATGCTGGTGCCAGACATAAGCCTTATTATTTATTTTTTAGCATGAACGCTTTATTCGAAACCAAAGTTTAAGGTGTGTAGGCTGTCCTACACCTAGGAAGTTTGAGATATGAGTGAGCATACCCTCGTGTTGTCACAATTGTGCCCCTTTAATTACCTTCTCTCTTGTTTCAAACATGCTCAGCTCGCATGTGTGTAATTCTGAGAGGCCTGAAGAAAATTCTCGAGGGCTCTCTCGTCTTTAATTCCTGCATGATTCTTCCATCAATTGTTTAGTTTTAAAGAACATTTCTTCAACCACATTTTATACATGTTTATGACCTCACACCTGGATTTTAAGGCTTAAAGACTTGAATTTATAAACAGGACAGTGTCTGGGGCTTTCTTTTGCTTTGCTTTGTCTCTACAGAAAGCAGCACATGCAGGTTATCATTTGGGGGAAGTGTTCTATTGTCATTTATTTTATCACTTGATTATTTTGGCTTTGTCATATTTCTCCCACATCATTGAGTCTAATTGCTAATTATGCTCCCCTCGAATTTCTTAGGATTAATTTAAAACAAAGTGGATATCTCATTCACTTTGACTTGGTGCACTTTATTTTGTATAGCAAATATTTATCCCATTGGTAAGTATTATATGCAATATAAATCAAATTGTCATTACAAACTGGGACAATGCACAAGTCTATTGTCTTAACAAGATTGCTTGGAATTATTTGTTCTTCTGTCTTCTATGAAAGGGTGTTATTCCATGGGGAAGGGCCTAGGCCTGGCCCAGGATGATGTGGTAGACTTTGGGGAGCCCCTTTTGAGGACCTTACCCTGCCTGGGGAGTGGAGGGGGGATGGCTAGGGGCAGGTAGGATGTTGGGGGAGGGAGAGGGAGAAGGGATTGACATGTAAAGCAAACTTGTTCCTAATTTGAACTAGTAAAATAAAATAATAATAAAGAGATAAAAAGAGTTATGAAGGGAATCTTTGGGTTCCCTGAAGTCCAGATCTCATTATGTGAAAAAAAAATTAAAAGATGAAAGGGAAAAAAAAAAGAAAGGGTGTTATTCATCTCTCTCAAACTCATCAACAGTGTGATTTTAACATAGACTTAAATACACTGGTTTTTTTTGTACACTTTACTACATTTCATCTTAACGTATCTTGCTTCCAATCTAGAAATAATCTTAATCAATTCCTCCAATTAAAAGGTTATTTCACCAAATTGCTTTGTCTTGTACCCTCTAATTTATTTCACTTTTTTCCTCTGTTATTAAAAGTAATTTAATGCAAGCACAAGGAAATGTAAGCTAGTTTACTCAATTATTTTGTGATCAATAGCACCAGTGGGGTAGACATAGCATAAGAGTTGTTCACTTTAATAACTGAAACACCTCTACTAAATTATAATATGCAAAAGTCAACAAATGAAATATATATTGAAAACAGGCAAATATGGGAAAAGCAAGAAAAATACAAAAATAAAAACAAAAGAATAAAGATGTTATCTGATGAGTTTCCACTAGTGATCATGTCCATGTAAACACCATATATGCACAGAGCAGGGCCAACCCTCCCATCTCCCAGGCAGGTGCTGCCCACTTCTACCTACCCTGACTCCAATAAGCATTTTTCCTGACTGCAGAAAATATATATTGGCTCACCTGTTGCTGATTTTGCTTAATGTATGGTTTTACCTGGTGATTAATCTTTAGTTAATTTAACTGGATTTAGAGTCACTTAGGTGACTGGTGTAACACCTCAAGCTATATCTATAAGGATAGTTCCAGGGAGGATGAATTGACAGGGAAACATGCACTCTGAATGCAGGTAGTATGACACAGCAAGCTTGGACCTCATACAATATACAAAAAGAAATCCAGCTGAATACCACTGTTGCCCTTTTCTCTGCTTCCTGCCTATAGAAAAGTACAGGACAGCTCATCTCCACCATATACTCCCACAGCCACAGCATGCTGGCCGAGCGCATGGGTTTAACCCTCAGAGCCCTTTGTCCCTTTTTTCCATCATGGTAATCTAACAGTGACTAAAATACCCTTGTTCTTTGTTGTTGTTCTGTTTTGTTTCATCTGGTGACTGGACCCAGTACCTTGAGCATGTTAAGTAAATACTCTAACACTGAACTATATCCTCAGGCCCTTCCTCTGGCTTCTTTTACTCAAAATTATTTTTGGTACATCAGTTCCTATTGATGCCTACAACAGTAGTTTGTTCATCCTCGTTATTTTAGGACAGTCCATTTCATGCTATATTTTTTTAATTTTTAACATTTATTTATTCTGTTTGTGTGTGTGTGATGTGTGGATATGTATGGAGGAATATGTGCCACAGCACACATGTGGAGGACAGAATCTAACTTGCAGGAGTTGGTTCTCTTCTGCACCCATATGAATCCCAGAGATCAAACTCGTGTCATCAAGCTTAGTGGCAAGAATCTTTAACTGCTGAAACACCTTGAGAGATACTGGGTGACTTCTTTTGGAGAATATTAAAATTCCCACTGCTTTGATCATCCAGTTGTTTATACACCAGACAATGAAACTGTTAGGCTAAAAAGTGTACACACACATACCACATAGTCTCAAAAATGGTCATACCCATTTATGCTCCTTCCCACATGTGTTAGCTACTTTTCAATTGCTGTGATAAAACACTATAACCAAGGCAGAACATAGAACAGCAGTTCTCAATCTGTAGATCATGACCTCTTTAGAGTCACATATGAGATATCCTGCATATCAGATATTTACATTATGATTCATAACAGTAGCAAAATACAGTTATGAAGTAACAACAACAATAATTTTATGGTTGGGGGTCACCATAACTTGAGGAACTGTATTAAATGGTCACACACAGCATTAAAAAGGTTGAGAACCACTGATATAGAAGAATGAGCTTATTTGGGCTTATGGATGCAGAGTGTTAAAGCCCATGATGGCAGAGGAAAGGCATAGTAGCAGAAGCAAGAAGCTAAGGGCAAGCATGAAGCTGAAAATGTGAACTGGGTGTCGTGGGAGGGTCCTTACAACCTCAAAGCCCACCCCTAGTGACACACTTTCTCCATCAATGCTACAACTCCCAGGCCTCCACAAGCAGTGTTACTGAGGACCAAACTTCCAAATGTCCAAGACTATGGAAGACATCAAATCAATATACCACAGCACCTAAATTTCCTGGCCACAGTTATATTGGTTGGTATTTTGCATTTTAGATACGCCGTGTATACACTGAGATTTAAACTTATTTCTTTCTTTAAAACATTTACTAGAAAGCTCAAGTGCTGTGGCTAAGAAATAAAATGTTTGACATGGTAACACAAAGTTAATTTTAGTAAACAGCAAAGAGAGGTTTAAATGCTGAAATATCTATGACTATACTTGAGGACATCTTAGCAAATAAAATATCATGGACAAGGAGCCTAGCACACAGGAGGCCCTGGTTCAGTCCTCAGAAATATATATATATATATATATATATATATATATATATATATATTGTGTGTGTGTGTGTGTGTGTGTGTGTGTGTGTGTGTGTGTGTGTGTGTGTGTGTGTAAGTGGAGAAAGGAGGATCCTAAATTCAAGATCATCCTAGGCTATATTAAAAACTTAGAGACTAGTCTAAGCTACATGAGACCCTGGATTTGGGGGGAGGGTGCATCTTGAGTCACTGTCACCCGCTGAGTCCCCACACATACACATTTCTAAATGGCCGTTTCATTGACTAAAGCATTTAAGAGTGCAAATAGTCCTTAGGAGATGGTTAGTTTTATGTGCCAACTTGAACTAAAAGATATGGGTTAAACATTAACCAGAATGCTGGTTAGATGTTATTTCTGGGTATACCATAAGAGTGTTTCTGAAAGAAATTCACATCGGAACCATAGACTAAGAAGAGTGCTCTCACCACCGCGAGTGGGCATCATTCAGTGTATTGCTGCGCTGTCCTCTGAAGCTGAGCCATCATCTCCTGCCACCAACATCAGCATCATTGGTACTCAGACCTTCAGATTAGGACTGGAGCTTTATTACAGCTGCCCTGCGTACCAGCTTGCAGATGGTAGATCACGGCGCTACTCAGCCTCCTCAATGATCTCTCTCTCTCTCTCTCTCTCTCTCTCTCTCTCTCTCTCTCTCTCTCTCTCTCTCTCTCTGTGCATCTCTCTGTGTGTGTCTCTCTCTTTGTCTCTCTCTGTCTCTGTCTCTCTGTGTGTGTGTGTGTGTTCTCTCTCTCTCTCTGTGTGTGTTCTCTCTCTCTCTCTCTCTCTCTCTCTCTGTGTGTGTGTGTGTGTGTGTGTGTGTGTGTGTGTGTGTGTGTGTGTACATGAGTGAAAATTCCTGCAGAGCCTAGAAGAGAGTACTGAATCCCCTGGAGCTGGAGTTGTAAGTGGTTGTGAACTGCCAGACATAGGGACTGGGAACCAAACTTGGGTCCACTAAGCCATCTTTACAGCCCAAGGTTACTAGTTTGCTTCCCTATTGCTGTGATTTAAAAAAATGACCAAAAGCATCTTAGTAAGGGAAGGGATTATTTCAGCTTACATTTAATTTCATTCTTAACATCGGTGCCCCAAACATAAGGGCAGCTTAAATCACATATTGACCCTTGAACACTGAGAGCAGCATACTTCAATACTTCACTCTCACCAACTGACAGGTCATCCAGACAAAAACTAAACAGAGAAACACTGGAGCTAACAGATGTTATGAATCAAATAGACCAAAAACATATTCACATTACATTTCACCCAAACACAAAAGAATATACCGTCTTCTCAGCACCTCATGGAACTTTATTCAAAGTGACCAAATATTCAGACACAAAGCAAGCCTCAATAGATATAAGAAAATTGAAATAACTCCCTGAATTCTATCAGACCATCATGGATGAAAGTTGGAGATCAACAATAGAAAGCTTACAAATTCACGAAAACTGAAGAACTCTCTATTGAATGAAAAGTGTGTCAAGACAAAAATAAGGAAAGAAGTTAAGGACTTCCTAGAATTCAATGAAAGTGAATACACAACATACCCTCACTTATGGAACATAATGAAAGCAGTGCTAAGAGAAAAGTTCATAGCACTAAGGGCCTACATAAAGAGACTGGAAAGATCTCATGCTAGCAACTTAACAACATACCTGAAAGCTCTAAACAGTGGTTTTCAACCTTCCTAATTCTTCAGCCCTTTAATGCAGTTCCTCACGTTGCAGTTTACCCCCACCCACCCTGACCATAAAATTATTCTTATTGCTACTTGATAACTGCAATTTTGCTACTATTATGACTCATAATGTAAATATCTGTATTTTCTAATGGTCTTAGGCGACACATATGAAAGGGTCACAAAGGTCGTGACCCACAGGTTGAGAACCATTGCTCTAGAACAAAAAGAAATAAACATATCCAAGAGGAGTAAAAGGCAAAAAAACAAACTGAGGACTGAAGTCAATAAAATAGGAACAAAGAGAAGAATACAAATAATGAAACAAAGAGTTGGTTCTTAAGAAAATCAACAAGATAGACAAACACGTTTCCAAACTAACTAAAAGACAGAGAGAATATCCAAATAACAAAATCAGGAAAGAAAGGGGGACATGACAACAGACCAAGGAAATCCAGAGAATCATCAGAACATACTTTAAAAACCTGTACTCTACCAATTTGGAAAATCTAAAAGAAATGAATAATTTTTAATAGGTATCACATACCAAAGTTAAATCAAGATCAGATAAACAATTTAAATAGACCTATTAACCCCTAGTGAAATAGAACCAGCCATTAAAAGTCTCCCAAAACGAAAAAGCCCAGGGCCAGACAGTTTTAGCACAGAATTCTACCAGACTTTCAAAGAAGAGTTAATACCAATAATCCTCAAATAATTACAGAAAATAGAAACAAAAGGAACATTGCCAATTTCATTTTACAAGACCACAATTACTCTGATACCCAAACCACATAAAGACTCAACCAAAAGAGAATTACAAACCAATTTCCCTTATTAACATAGATGGAAAAATAGTCAATATACTTGCAAACCAAATCCAAGAACACATAAATAAGATCACCCATCATGACCAAGTAGGTTTCATCCCAGAAGTGCAGGGGTGGTTCAATATATGAAAATCAGTTATAAATAAACTGAAAAAAACCCACATGATCATCTCATTTGCTGTTAAAAAAAAAAAAAGGTTTTGACCAAACCCAACATATCCCTTCATGATAATAGTCTCAGAGAGACTAGGAATACAACCTAAAGATAATAAAGGCAATTTACAGCAACATCAAATTAAATGGAGAGAAACTCAAAGTAATTCCTCTAAAGTCAGGAACATGACAAGGCTGTCCACTCTCTCCATAGCTATTCAATATGGCACTTGAAGTTTTGAAGTTTTAGCTAAAGCAATAAGACAATTGAAGGAGACAAATGGGATACCATATGAAAGGAAGAAATCAAAGTATCTTTATTTGCAGATGATATGATGCTATATCTATTCAATATAGCACTTGAAGTTTTAGATAGAGCAATGAGACAAGTGAAGGAGATCAAGGGGCTACGATATGAAAGGAAGATGTCAAAGTATCTTTATTTGCAGACAGCCCACTGAATCAACCAAGAAAGGCACATGGGTTCTCAGAGAATGAGGTGGCAAACACAGGCCCTGCATGTGAAGGCCTTGTCTTACCTTGTCTTGCTGCATTTTGTTTTGTCATGTTTGGTTATTGTCTCTTGGAAGCCTGTTCTTTCTGATGGGAGACAGAGAGGGAGTGGATCCAAAGGAAAAGAGGAAGTGTGTGTGGTGGGGGGGTGGTAATTAGGAGGAGTGGAGGGAGAAGAAACTGGTCAGGATGAGAGAAGAATCTAATTTCAATAGTAATTATTAATAATAATAAATTAAATAATAAAAGAATAGGATTCTTCAGTATAGTACTGCTCAGGTTGGTCTTCAAATCACACTATACAGTAATGGGTTAATTCCAATATAAACCAAATATTTATATGCCCTAAAGTTTCCAACTAGGAAGGCAAAGAAGCTCAGATATCAACACCCAGCATGAGCAGTGATGTGGGTGAATGCAGAATTGCTGGAATCAAATATCCCTGGCTTTCAACTCGTCTCTATTTTTCTAAGGGACTAAATATGTCCTAGATATTTGGGAACCTGTTGTTAGACAATGCAACTGAATTATTAATACTCACAAAGAGAAAGCCATGGGAAGAAAGAGAGAGGCTAACATACTCTCAGCTGTGGGGAAGATACTTGCAAACTGCTAAGCTCCACAAAAGCAAAAGAATAGAACTTGAACCATAAATCCCTAAATGTGTAGCTCTCATCCACTACCTTCAAGGCAGGAATTATGTTTTACATAACAAGTGATTTCTCCATTCATCTTACTATAGCAGTTTGTGTGGCAAAGACTGAAAAGAGAATGATAGATGCCTTCTGCTCCCCCTACTCCTCATCCCCACAGATACACATCCACATCGGAAATGAGCCTCCCATTTGTGTTTCTCAAATACCAGGAAATTTGCATGCATCATTAAAAATGTACAGTTATTATTTTTAACTATGTATATATATATATATATGGTATGTGCACATGAGTGTATGTATCTACCTAAGAGTATGTGCACATGAGTGTATATATCTACACTGGGTATATGCACATGAGTGCAATTGCTTACAGTTGTAGAAGCTAGAGACATCAGATTCCCTGGATCTATGAGCTGCCTGACATGCGTTCTGGAAATAGTACTTGGGTCCTCTACAGGAGCAGCATGTGCTCCTAAACACAGTCATCTCTCCAGAACTGAAAAAATCCTTTGACAAAATCCAACACCCCTTCATGATAAAAGTCTTGGAGAGATTGGGGATAACGGGAACATACCTAAACATAATAAAAGCAATATACAGCAAGCCAACAGCCAACATCAAACTAAATGGAGAGAAACTCAACTTGATTCCTCTAAGATCAGGGACAAGGCAAGACTGACCACTGCTGGTGGGAGTGCCAACTCATACAGCCACTTTGAAAATCAGTGTGGCGGTTCCTCAGGAAAATGGGAATCAATCTATCACCAGATCCAGCAATTCCACTCTTAGGTATATACCCAAAAGATGAACATTCATACAACAAGGACATCTGTTCAACCATGTTCATAGCAGCTTTATTTGTAATAGCCAGAAGCTGAAAGCAACCTAGATGCCCCTCAACTGAAGAATGGATGGAGAAAATGTGGTACGTGGAGTACTACTCAGTGGAAAAAAACAATGGAATCTTGAAATTCTCAGGCAAATGGATGGAACAAGAAGAAACCATCCTGAGTGAGGTAACCCAGTCGTGAAAAGACAAAAATGGTATAAACTCACTCATATTTGGATTTTAGATCTAGAGCAAAGAAGTAGCAGCCTACAATTCACAACACCAGAGAAGCTAGGAAACAAGAAGGACCCTAAGAGAGACATATCGTCCCCTGGAGAAGGGGAAAGGGACAAGATCTCCTAAGCTAATGGGGAGCATTGGAGAGAGGATAGGGAGTTAGAAGAAAGAGAAGGGGAGAAGAGGAGGGGAGAGGAGGACAGGAGGGAGCAGGATGATCTAGTCAGGGGAAGAATAGAGGAGAGCAAGAAAAGAGATACCATCATAGAGGGAGTCAGTATAGCTTTAAAGAGAAATCTGGCACTAGGGAAATGTCCAGAGATCTACAAGGTTGACCCCAACTAACAATAAAAGCAATAGTTGAGATGCTACCTTAAATGTCCTTCTCTGATAATAAGATTGATGATTACCTATATCCTAGTGCCTTCATCCAGTAGCTGATGGAAGCAGAAGCAGACACCCACAGCTAAACACTTAGCTGAACTCTGGAATCCAGTTGCAGAGAGGGAGGAGCGATGAGCAAAGGGGTCAAGACCAGGCTGGAGAAACCCACAGGAACAGCTGACCTGAACAAGGGGTTGCTCATAGACCCCAGACTGATAGCTGGGAAACCAGCAGAGGACTATTCCAGACCCCCTGAAGGAGGAAGTCAGTTTGGTGGTCTGGACAATCTATGGGACAACTGGTAGTGGATCAAAATTTATCTCTAGTACACAAATGAACTTTGGGAGCCCTCTCCACATAGAGGGATACTCTCTCAGCCTAGACACACTGGGGAGGGTCTAAGCCCTGCTCCAAATGATATGACAGACTTTGAAGATCCCCATGGAAGACCTCACCCTCCCTGGGGAGCAGAAAGGGATTGGGATAGGGAGTCAGTGGGAGGGATAGGGAGGAGGAGAGGGAGAGGGAACTGAGATTGACATGTAAAAGAAGCTTGTTTCTAATTTAAATTTAAAAAAGAAGAAGAAGAAAAAAGAGTCACTCCCGAGAGTCAGTAGAACTCAGCAAAAGAGGTACTACAGTATCTAGACAGGACTGGGCTAAATATTTGAAATACAGTTCTCTCCACAGACTTTTGGATTTAGCAAGAATCCAAGCTCCACAAAGAGACGCTTGATATGGGAGACAGTTGTGCTCAGTAAACAGACAATGAGGAGCATCCCAATGTCTGCTGGAGGGGGAACAAAGAAAGATTTGCTAAAAGAAGAGTCTTAGATCTGGGAGGGGATCTACAATGATGTCTGTCACACCAGCAATACTCCTCCTGGCCTTATAGCATCACTATCTTGCTTTTGGAATACAACACATACCCTGACTACTAAATCCAAATCCGTCAGGTGACAGCTGAGCACCCTAACTAGCATTCAGCGTGGTCCTCTTGAGAGTCTCTTCAAACGACACTGGATTGCAACCCTCTTGCTGCCACATAAAACACACTCCTTTCTACATGCCACTCATTCAGTGTGTTTTTCTGTGGTCCAGCTGAGGTCTTATCTCATCTAGGAAGCAACTGTCTACATAATAAATATTTGCTTTTCTATAATTCCTTCCCCTTCTGCACTGGCACAAATTTGTTCAGATGTTATCACAAAATGGCCTCTGCTATCTACGAGCACCTTATCTCCCTACAGGGATAAAAATCTCAAAGTGTACTAAATGCAGGATTCTAACGGGTAGTTCAAAAAGCAGAAGGCTACTGGAGCCAGTGAATCCCTGACCCCAAACTCTTGGAATGAGCTATCCTCTGGTCAGCACTGTAGCTAAACACCTGACTTCAATGATAATACATTTCTCATCGTCCCAGGAATCTGTGCTGAGAAGCAGTCCTCTAAGGTGGTGGCAGTAAAGAAGAATTTGAAAGGGGAGTGCCTGGAAGCCTATGAGTGAACTTCACCTCCCAGATTTCCCACACACTGATTGGTGGTCTCTAGAAAGTCTTTTCTGAGATATATTCCCTTTCCCATAAATGCTGCAACAAATCACCTCCAAACTTAGCAACTTAATAGAAGTTTGTTCTCCAAGATTCTACAGTTCAAAAACACAAAATCAAGGTATCACGGGGCAACACTGCACTCAGTCTACAGGAGAGTCCACTCCTTACTTTCTCCCAGTTTCAAATGGCTGATGGTAGACTTTGGCTTATGGCTGCATCATGCTAATCTCTGTCTCCATGGCAACCTGCCTGCTCCTCCTTTCTCTGTCAAATCTCTTTCAGATATCTTTTGTAAGGAAACTGGTCATTGGGTTTATAGCCAACCCACACAGTCCAGGCTGGTCACTATCTAATTGCCCTTAACTCAGTTACATCTGCAAAAATCCTCTTTCCAAATAGTCACATTCATAAGATTCCACAATTAAGATCTGAATCTTTTTGCAGGCTACCACTCAACCTGCTAAGCAGGGCTTTTCTAGCGTACATTCACTTCCCATAAATGCTTCAACAAATCACTCCCAAACTTGGCAACTTAATAGAAATTTATTTTCCAATGGTTCTACAGTTCAAACAGTCAAAATCACGGTATCATAATTCCCTGAACTTTTTCTCTAAAATGGTGGTTACAAGGCAAGCTCATCACTGAGCTGAAGAATGGCAAACTATAAAGCCACCTGCTGCGCCTGTGTTATTGCTTGAAGTGTGTAGCAGGAGTACAGATAAGTGGTTTGGGAAAAAAAGTGAACTAAGTCTGCCCTCCAAGATATTTAACACAATAGGAAAAGTCAACATGAACACAGCATAGAAGAACTGAGTAGCAATGAGAGAAGTGTTTTGCTGGCAAGAATAGAGCTAAAGACCATTCATTCCCTTCCCTTCTCTTTCTTCCTCCCATACTCTTACTAGCCTGTATTCAGACATCTGATATGTACCACAATAATGTAGTAGCTTATGTTTTGATTCATCTCTTTAATGGACATTAAAAGGGACTGGATACCCTTTGCTAACTGTGACCTTATTGGAGTTCCATGAGTCCCAAATCTGAACCTGTCACATTAAAAATATAGACTGTGTAAAATATTTTGGTAAATAGTAAAAAGACTCTCAAAAGAAATCAAAAGGTATATGGGCCGATGCTTGATAGTGTTGTATCAAGTTCATTTTCTTTAACAATGTGAGTCTATGGGTAGTTACCTGTAAAGGAGATTACATTGGTTGGGTATGGTGGTACACATCTGCAACCCCAGCATTCAGGAAGCTGAAAGGGGAGTATTGTGAGTTCAAGGCCAGCCTCAACTACATAGCAAGACACTCTCTCAACAAAGCAAAAGGGGATCTGGGAAGCAGCTCAATAGTACAGTGCCTTCCTAACATTCCGGAAGGCCTGCAGTTGATCCCCAGCAGTGACGTAAAAAAGAGAACACACACACATACATATAAACAAATCATAAATAAGTACAAATTATTTTATATAATGTATAACATGCACCCTTTATAGATCTCCGGTGCCTTTGTTGCATGTGAGATTGGATATAATCTACGACAAACAATTGTAATGATTTTACTTCTGCTTCATGGGAGCCTTCGCATCTCCATTTCTTTGTCTCTCTGTGTGAGTCTTTGCCTTTATCCAGTCAGAAATAACATTAAATCACTTTCCCATAAGGGCTTAACTTCTGCCGCCAACTCAGGGTCAGCAGTCAGGGCTAAGATGGGGAAAAGTGCTGACTAATAGTGCTTTAAAGCCTGGTTCAGGTGCTGGAGAGATGGCTCAGTAGTTAAGAGTACTTGTTGCTCTTGCAGAGGACCTGGGCTTAGGTCCCAGAACCCCTAAGTTGGCTTACACTCATCTCTAATTCCAGCTCCAGAGCCCTCTTTGGGACCAGACATGCATGTGGGACACACACATATACATGCAAGCAAAACACTTCAATCAATCAATCAATATATAAAAAAAAGAGTACTGGTTCAGGTTTAGATGTCTTAAAAGAAAGGCAAATACCTAAAATGGTTACATGTCTTCAAAGCCTCACTTTAAATCACTGCTTCTCATCAAGTTTTACTGCTCTGCTGCTTCCCACTGGAAAAGGTCCATTTTCTTTAGTTTTTAGGGTAGTTTTGCTTTGTGGTCAATTTGTTATTTGGCTGAAGCTCTTTGAACACTTGAAGGACAATGCAAAAACATAGTGAAGTTATTACAAATATATAGTTGCAGAAAGAAAATAAGGAGATGAGGAAAAGACAGTCTCCTTGAGGGATCAGAGTGAACACATGGAATCTGCATTCTGTGTGAGTGAGTACATGGCAGGAAGAACACAGGAGAAAGCCTTTGTAAACACCCAGGGCTACTTCAATAAGAAAGCCTTCATCAACGTGAGTGCAGAATTCTCCATAAAGAATGTCTATCCTTCAAGAATTCATCTTTCTAATCCTTAAGGCTTAAAGTTATAAGTTATAGAAGAAAATCTCATTTAGCAAAATGGGAAATATAATGTCTATGAATGCAATAATTGCCTACCTGATTCTCCCACACGGAGAGTACATCCTATGTGGAAAACATCCTAAGATGGTAGAGAGTTTATTGATTGTTTTTACTCTCTTAGAAGTTAAGCAACACCATATTGTCAGCACACCAACTTATTGATTAGCATGGGGTCATATTTAGGTTGAGGGCTATAAACTGATCATCTAATAATTTTCCAGTCAAAGGAATGACCTGCTGTATATGTCCAAAGTATGTGTCCTTCCAATGAGGTCAGCAGCGTAGCCTCATTCACACACTGTGCCTCCATGACACCCTACTCAGAAAGAATGTTGGAGAATACATGTGTATTGACTTGTACCTTTAAATTTTCATCCCAGTATTTTCTAGGACTCCCTCCTCCTCTTTCTCTTTCTATACCTCCTTCTGCTTCTCCTTATTTAGATAGGGTCTAGTATGTAGCCCTGGGTGACCTAGAACTCATTACTTAGACCAGGATGAATGCAAACTTGAAGCAATCCTCCTGCCTCTCCCCTCCCTAGGATTGCTGAGATGACAGGTGTGCACTACCACATGGAGTCCTTCTGAAGGCAGAGGCTCAAGCGTGCCAAAGAAAACTATTGTTTTTAGCAAAACCATTCTTACTACAGCAGACTCAAGTCTACAAAGTTATGTCCAAACACTTACTAATTCACATACAAAATATCTCCAAAGAACACTTGGCAGTCTCTTTGTCCAAATGAAGGAGAGTTCCGAGAAGATCTGGAAGGTAGGAAAGAAAAGCAGCCACTGGTAGTAACAACGCAGTGGTGTGCAGAGTAAGGATTTCAACAAACGACAGAAGTTGACAAGTGGCCAAGCCGTTCAGAGTGCCCTCCTACAAACCACCAACTTCAGACATAAAGGCAAATGGATTGTCTGGCAGGGACCCCTGGTTTATGAACTTATCAGAGAACTTTTTCTCCTCCAGCCCTTTCATTCATTGTGAAAGCCTCCAATCCCTGTATTAATTCCCATCCAGTTCAGACTACCTAGAGTGATCTCCATTCTCCTGACCAAATCCTGATTCATTCAATAAAGAACAGCAACAAAAAATGATTTTCAGATTGATTGCTTTCATACTTATAATGTGAAAAAGTATACTTGATTCAATCCAAACAACTAGGGCTATAATTAACATTTTTATTGAATCAGGTAATAATGGTCATTTCCAACCAGCCTTCACCCTCTGAAACAACCTAGAATCAGGGTTATATGGCTTGTTGATTAACCAGCACCCATTTGACCATGGAAGAACTTTGTACTTCACACAAACTGTGTTACTGAATATTAACAATGATCCCCCCAGATAATTTAATATCATCTCCAATTTACAGTTGAGGATGCCACAGCTGAGGTACATAAGATGATTTGCCCTGGGTAACGAAGCCAGGAATGAGAAAGATTTGATATCAAAGCCAAACCCATCCAAACCTTTTTCTGTTTCCTTAATTGGCTTTTCACCATGCTTAGTAGTAAGTCTCGGTTGCTTTTGGTGATCGATACATGGTAATCGACATTGTGCATGTTCTGTGGCTACAACAGCATTCTTAAATCTTTCAGTTCGCTCAAATGTTATGGCAACCCTCCCAACCAGTTCCTGGTAAGCATGCATGTGGCATATGAGATGCATGAACACCATTTAGCACCGTCTCAAAGGAAGGGGCTCTTCAGAGTCACAAAGTCTCTAATAAAGGTACTGACTGAGAGGGAGTGCATTTTTAACAACCACTCAAAAACATTGTTCTGCAGACAGCATGTCGCCAAGAGACATGTGTCCTGGATTCTCCTGGATCTTCTAGGATACACAAGTATCGACATCCTTCTTCTGAGGCCCACCACTTCCTTCACCCTGTCTGTAAATTCTGAGGCTTTTAAAAGAACACGTGCCCCTTTTCCGTGGGAACAATGCAACCTCAGAGCTCTCTCTTTGGCAGGTAGCTTACTCAAAATGTGCCCATTGGACTTCACAGCGAGAGGTTTGGCATCACCTAGAGGCAGGAGATTGTACCACTAGCAAGCTTTCCTGCCAGTTCTTCCGCTTGACAAAGCACATGCGCATGCAAATGAGCTGATCCCTCTCTGGCAGAGTAAGCTGCACCTGGAAGTCAGTTTGCATGAGTGCCAGACAGAGAAGATGTGACTGTGAGGTACCTGGGAGTCTGCCACAAAGCAGGCTGGGAAAATCCCCACCTGGGATGCCTGAGATAACATTTAGTCATCTCCTCAGATAATTGGCCTCGGAAAGGGATCTAGGCTAATAATAGAATCAAGTCAGAAGGTTATCAACCTGTTGAAAGGTTAGGAGTATTTGCCTATTGATTCAAGTATTCCTCAAGATGGAAAGCCATCAAAGTTCAAATAAATTAATGAAATGCAAGTCTACAAGCAGACAGTGTGTATCCTGTTAAGTAGTTCTGGAAAATCTTTAGAGAAAGGTCATCTCTTCAAATAATAGAACATGCAGAATTTTTATGAAGAGCCAGAAAAATCTCAGTAAAAATGAAGAACCATATCTCCATCACTGAGCCACCAAAATAATGATGCCATTATAGAATCAATTTGAACCAAGGAAATATTTCTTCCAAGAGTTAATTAGTCTATAATCCAACCCATTTTTCAAGCACACCCCTCTTCTGTAACTACCACGAGTTTTCTAATGACAATGTTGGCTTTTAAACGTGTCTGCATGCTAACTGGGAGTGTGGTATTAGTGGAGATATTAGTCATTTGATGTAACTCCAGTTTCAAGGAATCTGACAGCCTCTTCTGACCCACTCAAGCACAAGAAACACATTTGGTGCACATACATACGTGCAGGCAAAATACTCATATAAAAAATACTCACATATAAAATTAAATAAATAAATATTTAAAATACAAAAAATAATAATGGAGATTGATTGAGAAAGATGCCCAGAGTCAACCTCTGGCCTCTAAATGCTCACACACATGAACACATGTCACCTACATAAACACATGTACACACACACACACACACACACCACACACACACACACACACACACACACGGTAAGGAGGAGGTGAGATAAAGAAAAATGAATAGAATACAAGGTTGTAATTTTGAGTGGCCTCCAAGGCTAGCACACAAAAGATGATGTAATGTCCATCCTGTTCCCTTGGGATGCTCACTCTAGGAAATTCAGCCTTTTTGTCATAATGACTTGCCTGAAACTGTCATACTAGAGAAGGTGAATAAAGAGGTTCTACCCTGCACCCTTGTTAGCCACTGTCTGCAATTCTTAGTCATGTTTGCAAGCTCTCTTGGACACTCTCCCCACTAGGTTTTAGGTGACTACAACCACAACCAGCATCTGACTGCAACCATATGAGAGACTTCAAAAAAGACCTACCCAGTTGGGCCCTCTTCAAATCCCTGAAGCATAAAAGCACAGACAAGTCAAATGGTGATTGCTTTATATTACTAATTTCTGGAGTGATTTAGTATGCAGCAAAAGACTCCGGGAACGATCTATGAAAAGCAATTTTGATCATTCCCCAAATTTTCAAGTAATAATTGCTAATGCCTTTCACTTTACAATTTATAATTTTCAAAGTACAATCGTATAAATGTTCTCGTTTTATTTTTTACATATATCACGTGAAAAGGTATAATTAACAAAAAAAATCCCTGAGATGGAGACAAATGTTTAATATCTCAAACAGAACTAGGATTGCTGTCATCTTACAACACAATAGATGTTGACTCTGCCGCCTCTCAGATGTGGCAAAATGTTTTAAGTGACTAGAATTTTATCTGTTCAAAAGCACTAGATTATAATGGAAAAACTACAGCATTCATCTTTTGTTTGTTGTTTCTGGATTGGCTATCTCCTCATACATTCGTATTTTCTTACACATTTTTTAAAAAATATAATAAAGCAATTGGTAGAGAGACTATATGGCAACCAATTCTTGTTTTCTTTTGTATTTGTAACTAGGAATATGATTTTCCTGTAATTTTGCCTCCAATATCACAAGAAATAGGCCAGATTTCAGAAACTGAAATAAAGCTGAGTGTTAACCAAGTGTAGAAAGAGATATTTCATAACTGCTCTCTGGATTTCACATCTTAAAAAACACACACATTGGGAATAGATTGATTGGGGACTTCAAAATTTAAAATTTGCTTAATCCTAAAAGTGCTTATCAAATCTGGCATGCTGTCTTGGTGATTCTGCGTTCCCTGTATTAAATTTCTACAATGGATAAATCAACAAAAACATCGACTTTTTCAGCTAAGAGCACTGATGTGATACAGAGAAGCATAAAATGTGCTTCCAGCCTTGGAGAGGCCTACAGTCTGGATGGGGCTATGCAGAGAGAGATTTGCATATGTAGAGGCAGCACAATGGCAGGAATAAATTTCCTGGTGTACCTGAGTGTTCGAGAGCTGAAGAGGGAAATGCTTTGTAAGTAACAAAACACTGAGCAAATTTAATATAAATGGGTGTATAAATTAAAGCAGAATGCTTTCATACTTTGGTGCTTAGGAGGAGTAGAGACATGGCTCAGAGGTTAAGAGAACATACTGCCTTTGCAAAGGGCTGGAATTTGGTTTCCAGCACCAGCATGGGGCAGCTCACAACTTCCTGCAAACCCAGCTCTGGGAGATACAACACTATCTTCTGGCCTCTGAGGGTACTGCAAATATATATATATATATATATATATATATATATATATATATATAATTGCAGATATATATATATATATGAGAAAGAGAAAGATACACGTAATTCAAATTTCACATTTAAAAAAAAATGATGGTTAATAAGTTCCATATAGCTTCTTCGTCATTTGTAGAAAATGTTAAATTGTATCTTACTGGTTGACTTTCACCATGAGAGTGTTAAACTCTTCCTTATAGGCTCGCCAAAAAGAAAAGGCCTGGCTACCAATCTCTTCTAAGTACATCAAAGAGAAGAAACAAATGTTTTCTAAGAGTTTTAATCAAATAGATATTAGTGACAATTAGAAAGGACTCACGATGAAGTATAAGTCACCAAAACTGAATATCAAACAGGTTCATTTGCATAGATTATACATAATTAAAACAAAAAAAAAAGCAATCCAGGTTTGGTGGTGTGGCATTTAAATAATCTCACAATTTGAGAGACTGAGGTTCCAGATCAATTTGGGCTAAAGGCCTGCCTCAAATAAAAGGAAAGGAAGTAAGAAAGAGAGAAATATGTAAGAAGGAAAACAGAGTGGGAAAGAGAGAGGGGAGAAAAATAATGATATTTATAAACACTTTTAAAACGTTCTTTAAAAAAATTCTAGATTCTATGAGAATATATATGTACATACTGTTAACCTTTACCATCAGTGGACATGCTATCTTCCAAAGAAATAAACGGATGAATCAAGTGAAGTTCTGATTGTACCAGGTACTAGATTGAGTGTTACCATAAAGATACTGTTAAGAAATATGAGACATGAGAAATACTAAAACAAAACACTTAATTCATTTGGATATGTAAAAAAGAAACCAGTACCAAATTTTGTCCTTTCTAGAGCAATCCAAAAACCACCAGGATACAATAGAAACACCCTGTCTCAAAAAACAAGGACAACAATAGCAAAACCAATGTTGATGGTACTTAAAAAAGGACACTTAAGGTTGTTCTCTAGTCTCTTACACACAGAGATAAGCACACACCTACACACACACACATGCACTTACATGAAAATACACCCACACATGCACATTCCAAAGAGAGAGGCAGAGAAGAAGGGAAGAAGAGAGGGCCAGAGGGAGGGAATAGAGCTAAGCTGATTGAAAGATTTCTCAATCTTAACATGATTGATTGATTGATTGATTGATTGATTGATTGATTGATAGTGTGTGTGTGTGTGTGTGGCACATGTGTAAATATCAGAGAACAACATTCGGAGGTTCAAAAGATAGTTTTCTCCTCTCTCTCTCTCTCTCTCTCTCTCTCTCTCTCTCTCTCTCTCTCTCTGTGTGTGTGTGTGTGTGTGTGTGTGTGTGTGTGTGTGTGTGTCCCAGAGTTTGAACTCAGGTCATCAGGTTTAGCCACTAAGCACCCTTACTCACCAAGCCATCTTGCTAGACAATACATGAATCTTTAGACTGCATAATGCTGTGTTGTGCACAGTAGACATCCATTAGTATGTACTTCACAATTGTAACAAACAACAATACGTCAATACATTGTCAAGTATCCCTGGAGACATTCACCATTACACAGGAGAGAAGGGGTGATGCTTGGTTGAGAACCACTCTGCTCAGAGTCATCAGATGACAGCTTCCAGCTCCAAGTTCCTATCACGGTATCAAGAGTTCAAGAGAGATTCCCTTCAACCTCCCTTCCCACCCAACCTTTGTAATTACACATGTCACTTTCTTCTCTGTATCCCATTGTAAAACTTGACCAGCTGTTCACCCCAATAACATTCCAAACCTATCTCCAAAACACCATCAAACACTGTAAAACAGATGACAAGGTGTCCTGAACTATTGACATAGTTAAGAAACCTGATGACCAGGGCTTCTCTGCTGTTACCCAGGGGTTGACAGGAACGGTTTGGAGTCTCCCCACATAAAAGCACTCATCAGTGGTTACAAAAGATAACCTCTTACTGTGGCAGGAAATCAAAACTGCAATAAATTTCAAAAGAGAAGAATGAGGAGGGAGAGGCATAAAGGGGTGATGGAAAATCTCAAGTGAGAACAGACTGGGTGCAGAGAAAGGAAAGCAGCAGTGGTGGCCTTGACAGCTTCAGAGGGGATGACCTTGGCCTGACAGAACACTTCAAAACCAGTGCAAACGCATCAAGAGGCTCCAGTGTTTAAAAGCCTTCCCTCCTCCATCAAAATGGTTTCCAAGACAAGTTGAAACCATGACAAAGAAAATCTTTGTCTTTAATTCTGGCTACAGAGAACATTCATTTAGAATCTGCTAAATAGCTCATGAAATTAAAATTCACACCTGAACTAAAAGTCTTCATCTCCTTTTATTTGTATTAAAATTCTACTGGATAGGGAGTGGAGAGATGGTTCTGCAGTTAAAAGCGAGAACTACTCATGCAGAAGAGCTGAGCAAGCCCAGCACTCACATGCCTCAGTCCTCCATGGAGACCTGTGCTCATATGCATGTACCCACACTCAGACACAACAAAAACACATAATTAAAAAATAGTAGAGAATCTACAAAGATCCTGGACTGTTCCTCCCTAGGTTTGATTCTCAGAACCAAGATAGTCCCTCACAACCATTTGAAACTCCAATTCCAGAAGGATCCAATGTTCTCTTCTGCCTCCATGAGCACCTGGCACACATGTGATGAATATACATACATACAGGCAAACACACACACACACACAAACACACACACACACACACACACACACACACACTCACACACACACACACACACACACACACACACACACATAAAAAACATGATTCTTTTTCCATTTTTAAAAAATACATAAATATTCTTTTTGATCTAGGATATAGTCCATAGGAGATTTTGGAGAAAGGAACTCAGAGATCTTATAGAAGCCAAGCTGGCATCAAATTCACTCTAACTGTTGATAATTTTGAACTTCTGTCCTCCTGCTTTCCCCTTCAAAGTGCCAGCCAGGGTTACAGATATGTACCATCACACCAGGCTTCCAAAGGGAGTTTGAACAAGAAAGTTCATAAACTTCAGGAGACAGTTTCAGTGAACACAAGAAGAAATAATTATGAGACTGAAGAGATAGTTCAGTCAGTAAAGTACTTGCTATACAAGTTTGAAGACCTGAATTCAATCCCCAGAACCCACATAAAAGGCTAGGTTCAATGATACAATCTTACAGTCTTTGTCAACATTAAGTAGAATATTAATTATAATTTAAACATAGCTAATTTATCTTTGAACTAGTTAGACTCTTGTCAACTTGACGAAAGTTAGAGTTTTTTGAGATGAAGGATTCTCAACTGAGAAAAATGCTGCTTTTTTGTTGCAAAAGTATATTACCTTTTCTTGACTGATGATTGATGTGGAAGATTCTAGCACATTATGGATGACACCAACCCTGGGCTGATGGTCCTGAGTTCAAAAAAAAAAAAAAAAAGCAAGCTGAGCAAGACAGGAAGCATCATTTCTTTACGGTCTCTGCATCAGCTTCTGTCCCTTACATTTCTGCCCTATTTGAGTTCCTGCCCTGACTTCCTTCAGTGTTGTACTGTGATGTAGAGATGTAAGCAAAATAAACCCTTTCTTCTCTAATTTGCTTTGGGTCTTGGTCTTTTATCACAGCAGTAGAAAACCTAACTAAGTGCAATCCCCATCAAAATCCCAACACAATTCTTCACTGACCTTGAAAGAACAACTTTCCACTTTATATGGAGAAACAAAAGACCCAGAATAGCCAAAACAAACCTGTACACTTCTGGAACTTCTGGAGGCATCACCATCCCTGACTTCAAGCTCTATTACAGAGCTATCATCCTGAAAGCAGCTTGGTATTGGCACAAAAATAGACAGGTAGACCAATGGAATAGAGATGAGAACCCTGATATTGACCCACACACCTACAAACACCTGGTTTTTGACAAACAATCCAAATTCATTTGATGGAACAAAGAACATCTTCAACCAATGGTACTGGCATAACTGGATGCAAACATGTAGAAGACTATAGATAGACTCAAGCCTTTCTCCCTGCACAAAACTTAAGTCAAAATGGAACAAAGACCTCAACATAAACTCAGCCACACTGAACCTATTAGAAAATAAAGTGAGAAATACCCTTGAATTACTTGGTACAGGAGACTGCTTCCTGAACATAACACCAGTAGAACAGACCCTGAGATCAACAATTGATAAATGGGACCTCCTGAAACTGAGAAGCTTCTGTAAGGCAAAGGACACAGTCAGCAAGACAAAACGGCAGCCCACAGACTGGGAAAAGATATTCACTAACCCCACATCTGACAGATCTCCAAAATATACAAAGAACTCAAGAAGCTAATCTCCAAAACACCAAACAATCCAATTAAAAAGTGGGGTACAGAACTAAATAGACAATTCTCAACAGAGGAATCTAAAATGGCTGAAAGACACATAAGAAAGTGTTCAACATCCTTAGCCATCAGGGAAATGCAAATCAAAACAACTCTGAGATACCATCTTACTCCTGTCAGAATGGCTAAAATCAAAAACACCAATGACAGTTTATGCTGGAGAGGATGTGGAGAAAGGGGAACACTTCTCCACTGCTGGTGGGAGTGCCAACTTGTACAGCCACTTTGGAAATCAGTATGGTGACTCCTCAAGAAAATGGGAATGAGTCTACCACAAGATCCAGCAATTCCACTCCTAGGCATATACCCAAAAGAAGCACATTCATACAACAAGGACATCTGTTCAATGATGTTCATAGCAGCACTATTTGTAATAGCTAGAAACTGGAAGCAGCCTAGATGCCCCTCAACCAAAGAATGGATAGAGAAAATGTGGTCCATTTACACAATGGAGTACTACTCAGCAGAAAAAAACAATGGAATCTTGAAATTTGCAGGAAATTTGGATAGAACTCGGAAAAAACCATTCTGAGTAAGGTAACCCAATCACAAAAAGACAAACATGATATGTACTCACTCATATGTGGATTTTAGACATAGAGTAAGGGACTACCAGCCTACATTCCACACTGCCAGAGAAACTAGTAAACAAGGAGGACCCTAAAAGAGACAAACATTGTTTCCTTGGAGAAGGGGAAAGGATCCCCTGAGCAAATTGAGAGCTTGGGAAGAGGCGGGAGGAAGCTAGGAGAATGAGAAGGGAAGAAGAGGAAGGATGCAGAGGTCATGAGGGAGCAGAAAGGTTGAGTCAGGTGTAGATTAGAAGAAAGGGTATGTGATAGGTAGGGTTTTAGTTGGGGAGGGTGGTAGGGAAGGGAGGGAGGGAGAAGGGAACTGGGATTGTCATGTAGTTCAATCTTGTTTCTAATTCAAATTAAAAAATGTTAAAAAAAAAAAAAGAAAACCTAACTAAGACAGAAATTTAGTGCAAGAAGAGGGGGTTTTACTAAAAGGTGCAGAAAGAACACATGTGGCACAAAAGCAAAACAAATAAGAGGAATATTTATGTCTTAAAGGAGAAAAGGGGCTAGAGAATATGAATCTCCTACCATAAAACTGTTTAGTCATTTCTGGTCACTTAAAGTCTTGAATAAACTCCAAAACCTGGCTTGCTGGATAGTATCTTGTCAACTAGTTATGGTCATCTGAAGAGGAGGAAACATCAATTAAGAAAATGTCTCCATAAGATTAGGTTGTAAGCAGGTCTGTAAGGCATTGTCTTAATTAGTGGTTGATGGGGGAGGGCCCAGCCTGTTGTGGATGGTACCATCCCTGGGATGATGGTCCTGGCTTCTATAAGAAAGCAGGCTGAGCAAATATGAGGAACAAGCCAGGAAGCAGCTCCCCTCCATGGCCTCTGTATCAGCTCCTGCCTCCAAGTTCCTGCCCTATTTAAGTTCCTGTCCTGACTTCCTTTAATGACAAACTGCAAAGCAGAAGTGTAAGTCAAATAAACCCTTTCCTCCCCAACTTGTTTTTGGTCATTGTGTTTCACTACAGTAATAGAAACCCTAATAAAGACACTGACCATATATGGGACCAAGTCAAACTGATTTCCCTCATCTCATTACATTTTCCCAGTATTATTTTATGAAGGAAGAACTAACCCTTAAATCTAAGAACTAGTCAGACATTTTAAACGACCCATAATGCCTCAACAAGATGGCTGCCTGAACAAGGACATCACCAATAGGCATGGTAACATGGAAGGGGAAACGGTAGGCAACTAAGGAATGCAGTTAATGGAAGAGATAGTCTTCCCCAGGGAAAAGCTCCCTAATTGGTTATCTAGTTCCATTTGATCAGCCCTGAAATCGTAGATGTAAAAGTTACATTAAACAGACTGAACAAGCTATATTTATACATTTATGGATGTGTATAAGTAACAATAACAGTTATAGAAAAGGGAAGCATGGATTTGAGAGAGAACTAGGAAGGGGGATATGGGAGGACTTGGACAGAAGAAAGGGAGGGGAAATTGGATATAATTATATTTCAATTTCAAAAATAAGAAAAGTGATAAAATAAAAAAGAGAGAGACTGGGGGTTAAAGAGATGTCTCAGGCAACAAGGTGTATGCCACACAAGCATGAGGATAATTTGGATACCTATCACCTGTATAAAGTCTTGTGAGGCAACACACATCTGTAATCCAGAACTAAGAAATGGGAACAACTGGATCCTTGGAGCTCACCAGATTCCTGGAGCCCACCAGCTTGCTGGTCTAGCCAAATCGTGAACTCCATTTTTAGCAAGAAACCCTGTTTCAAAATGTTAAGTGGGGAGTGACAGAGGGAGACATCTGACATCAACCTCTGCCTCTACACACACACACACACACACACACACACACACACACACTCGCATGCACAAGTTGATATTATAGAAGGTGTATTAGGGTTTCCTCTAGAGAAACAGGACTTATAGAATGTATGGAGGGTGGGGATTTATTAGAATGGCTAACAGATTGTGGTCCAACTAGTCCAAAGATGGCTGTCTCAAAACAGAAGTTCCAAGAATGCAGTAGTTGTTCAGTCCATGAGGCTGGATGTCTCAGCTGGTCTTAAGTATATATTAGAATATCAAAGAAGTAGGCTCTAACGCCAGTGAAGGAATGGAGTTGGCAGTGAGAGCGAGCAGATAAAGAAAGCAAACTTCCTTCTTCCATGTCCTTTATCTAGGCTGCCAGCAGAAGGTGTGGTCCAGATTAAAGATGGATCTTTCCACCTCAAAAGATACGGGTTAAAATTGGGTCTTCCTACTTCAAATGATTTAATTTAGAAAAAAACCCTCACAGGTGTACCAGCCACCTGGTTTTAGTTAATTCCAGATGTAGTCAAGTTGACAGCCAAGAGTAGTCATCACAAGTTCACCCCTTGTCAAGTTGACACGCAATCATATCTCCTTATGTCATGTTAATTTCCAAATGAAAACAATAACCAGATCACAATTGTGCCTAAAATTATATAAGTATCCTACATACAATCACAAATGCATTCTATATTTAACCAGGTCAAAATTACACCTTGAATGATATAATTAGCCCTCACGGTGGTTTGAATATTTGATATTTTGACAAAGAATTTGGCTGCTTTATGCCCTTGTCCAAAAAAAATCTACCTTTTGTTGGTCTTTCTTTGGTCAAGTATTTCCTTACTCTGCCCCCTTTCCTCCCTTTTGAACGGCAATGAATATTCTGTGTCATTGTATGTTGGAAGTATGTGATCTGCTTTTTTATTTTGATTTTTCAGGGGGTTACAATTATGAGATTGCCTTGAGTCTCCAAAGACTATTTGGACTTTGTACTACTTTTAAGCAATCTTGAGCCTGAAAGACTATGAAAACTTTTGAAGTTGGACTCCATGCTAACATGGCTATAAGCCCACTGGGGTCAGGGAGTGGTGGTTTGAATAAGAATGGGTCCCGTAGGCCATATATTTGATTGCTTGGTCTTCAGGGAGTGGAACTGTTTGAAAGAATTATAAGGATTAGGAGGTGTGGCCTTGTTGGAGGAAATGTGTCACTGGAGATGGGCTTTGAGGTCTCTCTCTCTCTCTCTCTCTCTCTCTCTCTCTCTCTCTCTCTCTCTCTCTCTCTTGCTTGTGGATCAGGATGTAACTCTCAACTACTTTGTCCAGCACCATGTCTGCCTTTGTGCTGCCATGCTTCCCCTAATAATGACAATGGACTAACCTCTGAAACTGGAAGCAAGCCCCCAAATAAATGCTTTCTTTAATAATAATTGCCTTGGCCGTGGTGTCTCTTCACAGAAATAAAACAGTGACTAAGACAGAAAGAGGCATCAAAAATATGGGCCTGGAGAGATGTCTCAGTGGCTAAGAACACTCAGATGTCAGCTCACAATCATGTGTAACTCTAATTCCAGGGTGATCTGACTCCCTCTTCTGGCCTCCACAGACACTGTGTAAGTATAATACACAGACACACATGTAGGCAAAACACCCATATATTTAAAATAAAATTTAAATTTAAAAAATCTTAATCATATACTACCCCATTAATTTGTATACTCTTTAATGTTTTTATAAATCAGCTAATAAGTAAATTTAACCTAAGCAATAAAATAATACCCAAGAACCTGAAATAGGCACACCTATTACTATAACTACCTGAAAGCTTTGTTAGGAAATGGTTACAAATGATTAATCTCTGCAGCTCACCTGAATCCAAAAGTCCTATGAAGTCCCCTTATATCTCAACATGATTGCATATTATTAATGTCAGCTTATTAGTGAGAAACTTGACATTGAATTGTTTTATAGCTTACTTGAGATATAATTGATATCAAATGAGGTATTTAATATCTATAATTATGAACTGAGTTTAAATGTTTTACATGTGTGTTCAGACAGTTCTTTAAAAGGCCTCCAAGCCATCTCAAATCCCAGTATTGATGGACACAATCTTTGATTTGTTACTCCTTGCTGTACGTTCTTAGAAAGGTACACCCAAAACAATAAAGGATAGACATGCCGCACCCAGGACAACCAGCAGGGTCCATTCAAGTTTTGAGCTGTCTGCTGCAAAGCACACAGCACACAAAGAATGCAAGGTGCCTGTGTGTGCAGTCAAGGGGGCATGAGAATATCAGACTGAGCTTTGTGAAGAATGTGCCTGAAAATGTCCACTCCAGACCCAGGTCCCATGCACACCAGCTGTCATTGATAGAAAAGTGCCATCCTGGGCACTGAAGGACATGGCAACTGCCCCTCCAAAAAGAATAATGCTGCAGAGTCTGCAGCTGGGTATAGCCACCGCCACAAAGTTAAATCCTTCACCCGCTTACTTAGCGGGATCTGTGTCCTTTGCATGCCTGTATTGAGAGCTCACTGTCCATCACTCTCAAAAAACTCTTAAGGGGGTGGTTTGGTGATTCAGAAATGCCAGCTGCACATCCAATATCCTTCTGCTCTCTGCTTAATATTTAAAGGAATTTTATAATCCAAACCTTATAAATCACCCAACTGATCCCTGCCAACATTCCTAATTGGAAAATAATAAATGCTTTCAAATTATTAAGAGAGTTCTCTGTTTCTGGTGAGGATGGAGAATGGTGCAAAAGGCCATTGTTTCTCAATATAGCAAGAACAAGTCATTTTCCTACAAAGCTATAAAACAGTAGCAGACGCAAAGAAGCATAAATGTGCTAAATTCCAGAGCTAGATGTGCAAGGAGCTACGGACACTTCCACACCTTAGACCAGATACCAAAGCTGATTGCAGCTGGATAGAAGAGGATGCTTGTCATCTGTGGGAGAAGGGGCCATGAGGAAAGATTAGTCAGGCTCTGACAACAACATAGGCCAGCAAAAGAAAGCAGAACCAGTCAGTAAAGGCACCTGCCTCCAAGGCTAATGACCTAAGTTTAAACCCCAAGACCCACAGGTAGAAAAAGGGAACCAACTCCTGTAAGTTGTCCTCTGACTTCCACAAGTGCACTGTGGCATGTACATGCCCGTACCCATAAACAAGCAAACAAACACACACACACACTCACACGCACACGCACATACCATGCACACAAAATAAATAAAATGCTATGAAATAACAAGAAAATTACAGTTATCTCAGCCAATGTATTGCCACTTATGGATTTTTTCCTGAAATACAGTTGGACACAGGGCTGGAAGGCAGGGGCAGTTTCAGCTATTTCATAGGGTCAGATCTCAGGGTTCTGCTAGAGTTGAATTTATAAGTGAGCCATAACAACTATGCTACAAATCAAATCCCCCCGGAGCAGGAAGCCTCAGAGGATGTTGACTTGTCCTTCAGTCACAGCAGCAGCAGTGAGAAGAGCTGAGAGTTAAGATGCAGGACAAATGGAGAGCTCCTAAATCAAATCGGACATACAGCATCCAAGGAAGCAGAGCTACAGTCCCTGACCCAACCTGACAAAGAATCAAAAAGAATGTATCACGTGCCACTCTACCCCCACTGGCCATCTGACTGAAGAACGTTCTCTCAGTCTCTGAGAAAATGGTGAGAAGAAAAATATCGCGTTTTATTCTCCATTTCTCTTTGAAACGCTATGAGTGGCACACAACAAAAATGTGTAAGATGCATAAAAAGTAAGTATATTGCTCTCCCACCCAAAGGCAATCCTACTATTAACAAGTGTATTGAAATTTGTTGACAGAATCTTCAAAATAGCTACTATAAACCCATGGACATTTTTTTAAAGAAAAATGTGGGTTAAATGGACAAGGAGATGGTGGGTCTCGTGAGAAATTTAAGGACCAGCAAAAGGGCTCAGCAGATGAAGGTGGTTGCCACCAAGCCCAATGACCTGAGTTCAATCCCCAGTACCCACACAGTGGAAAGAAAGAACTGACTCCTTCAAGTTGTCCTCTGAAATCCACACAGGCACCAAGGCATGTGCACACCTACACACATATATACACACATAATGAAATAAGTGCAATATTCATTTTTACTTAAATAATTCACTTAATTAACCAAACATTGCAGAAGGCCATAGTTCTTTTTCACTAGGACCTCTTCATGTGGGCCTCCCTGTGGTGCAGTGTGAGCTCTCTCACAATGTGTTGGCTGTGTTCTAAAACAAGTGTTCCATGGGACAGAAAGTAGAAGCTTCCAGCTTCTATTGCTAAGAGGAATCTGAGCTTGAATTTGAGAATGAAGACACAGACATCATTTACCAGTGAGAGGAAGGTCAAAGCATTTAGAGGCCGTTACTGAACCAACAGGAGAACAAGTGAACAAGGGTCGATGAAATGATTCCGAGGGCAAAGCGCTTGCTGTGCACACCTGACTACCTGAGTTCAATCTCCAGAACACACGTGATGATAGGAGAGACTGACTCCTGCAAGCTGTCATCAGACTGCCTCACATGTGCACACACATGCTGTCTTAGTCATTGTTCTATTGCTGTGAAGAGACACCATGACCAAGGCAATTCTTATAAAAGAAAGCATTTAATTGGGGCTCACTCACAGTTTCAGAGGGTTAGTCCATTATGAGCATGGTGGGAACATGGCAGTATGCATGGTGTTGGAGCAGCAACTGACAACTACAACTTGCTCAGCAGACAGAGAGCAAGCCACCGGGCCTGGCATGGACTTTTGAAATCTCAAAGCCCATTCCCAGTGACATACTTCCTCTGGCCACACCTACTTCAGGAAAATCACTCCTCTTAAACCTTCTCAAATAGTGCAACTCCCTAGTGACTAAGCATTCAAATATATGCGCCTATAGGGGGCACCTTATTCAAACCACCACACATGCACACACACAAATAAATAAATGATAAAAAATTCAGTTAAGTCAGTGGATGGACAAACCTTGCTATTTAATACAATGTACTTGAATTATTGACCTTTAAAAATGCACTGAATATACATATATGATGTGTTTTTTAAACACTATATTTAGTGCAAGAAGCCAGACTAAGAGGAGTAAATACTGAATCAGTCCATTTACATGCAGCTCAAGATCAGATGGAACTAATTTACAGCAACAGAAAAAGAGTGGTTGCCTCTGGGGTGTTACAGATTAGAAGGGGGAACTCAGAAACTGTGCAGATGAAACTTTCTTTCTCTTCATTTGCATGTTGGTTTTCTAGGCTTCTACATGTGTCCAAACTCACTCAACTGTACACTTATGATCTTTGAATTTTCTGTACATGAATTAGGCCAAAATTGAATCAATCAAAACACCAGCAAAATTACCCAAGTGCATGCACCTTTGTGGTGCTATACTGACATTGATTTGTATAAACCAGCTGTAAAAAAATATATAATTAGGACATTTGGGAAATCTCCATTGTGTTCAGGTAGGAGATAAAAACATATTGATCTGTAAATACCTAAGATAGTCAAGTAGGAAATATGCATCATATAAAATGGTATGCATTGTGTGAACTTGTATCATTAAAAATATAATATTATGCACACTAGTAGAAAACGTGTAAATGAGTATATTCTGGTATTGGGGTGATATTCTCCATACCATGAGAGTTTTATATTTTTGCTTATATTTATTTTCTAATCTCACACCATGAACAAGGGCCTATCCTATTTAAAAAAAAAAAAAGTTTCTGTGAGCAACTTGAAAATTGTTTGGAAAACAGCGTTGAATTTTTTTTTCTAAAATCTATTTTAGTTACTTTTCTTATTTCTGCAACTAAATGCATTATCAAGAAGCATCTTAAGGGAGGACAGATTTATTTTGGCCTACAGCTCAAGAAAATGCCGTCTACTGTGGCAAGAAAGGCCTGGGGCAGGACCTAGAGGTGGCTGTACATGGCATCCGCGGTCAGGAAGCACAGCGAGAACAGGAAGTGGGGACCTGCGAGCTATAAAACTGGCAGCCTCCCAGTGGCCCACCCACTCCAGCAACACCCCACTTCCTAAAGTCTTCAAGGTTTCCAAAACAGCACCAGCCAGACACTTGAGCCCACAACGGACGTTTCACAGTCAAACTGCAGTGCGGCACCTCTTCCCGCCATAGTACATCCCTTTCCAAGTTCAAATTGAACTTAAACGTATTGTGCCCAGCACTTAATGGCACACTAAGATGATCTTTAATAACCCCGTAATAAGGCCAATGCCGTGGCCCAGCAAGTAAAGGCGCTGACCATGCAAGCCTGGCAAGGGACCACAGAAGGACTCTCTCTCTCTCTCTCTCTCTCTCTCTCTCTCTCTCTCTCTCTCTCTCTCTCTCTCTCTCACACACACACACACACACACACACACACACACACACACACACACACACAAATAATAACAAGAATAGATACTAAATTAGAAAAGAAAAAGAAGCTCTTACTAAATATTGATCACTAAGCTTGCATTTACTTCTTGAAAGCATTTTATAGGAAAGGCGCCACTGTGGGGTGGGGAGGTCTGGAAAGACCTAGAGAGGTAGGTATTGATCAAAATACATTGTATGAAATCCTCAAAGAATAAATTCAAACTGTTATACTGAAAAAGAAAAAGAAAGGCTCTGTAACCATACCCATTTGCAGATGAAGAAACTGAGGTTCTCTATGCAGTCACAGGCCAGCCAAAGGTAGGGTCCCCTCTCCATCATCATTCTGACTGTACAATCACACCAGTGTTTATGGCAGCATGCAAAGTCTCCTTCATTCTCGAAGATGCTCAGGTGGAGCAACAAGTATGCAAAGTCGTAAAATAATTCTCCCAGAGTCAGCTGCTCACCAGCCATCCATTTGTGTGACCAGGATATGAAAACAGGTGTGTCTGCTATTGCCCAACAAACGAGGTGCTTCACCCAGCTTTATCAGTGGGATACGGTCTCTTCATACAAAAGCGCTGAAGAAACTCTAACTTCATGCTTCCACTGCACAGCTTATAAATGCCCAGATAAGAGAACTGATATTTATGAAGGGTTATTTGAAGGAAATGAGCCCATCTATTTCTTTATAATCTAGACCTAAAGTCCCAATCATCAGAACATTGCAAGTTCAGAACGTATTATCTTGGCCTACTGCAAAATTGCTTTCCCTGAGTTCAGCATTCTGTCCTCCATGCTTATTGAGGGATAAGTCAAGGAGACATTGCATGAATCCCACAAATGTGTTTGCAGCTGAAAAGTCACCAGAGAACATTTTCATTTAGCCTCTCACTGCCCTATAGGTAAGTCAATGCTCCAATGAGAACTAGGGTTGTTGTTGTTATTATTATTATTATTATTATTATTATTATTATTATTATTATTTTGTTTTCTCTTTTTCATCAATTATTTGAGAATTACATATATTTTCACCCCAACTCCTCCCAGATCCATGCCCACCTCCCTACCCACCCAAATTTGTATCTTTTTAAAAATCCTTTAACCCAGTGGATCCCAGTCTTCCTAATGCTTTAATACAGTTCTTCATGTGGTTGGTGGTGACCCCAACCATAAAATTATTTTTGTTTCTACTTCATAACTGTAATTGTACTATTGTTATGAATCTTAATGCAAATACCTGTGTTTTCCATTGATCTTGGGCAACCCCTGTGAAAGGGTCATTTGATGCCCAAAGGATCAAGACCCACAGGTTGACAATTACTGCTCTACGTGAATCGACAGTATCTATGGAGTGGAGTGTGCATCAATTTTTTCTGAACCATGGACACGCAAAAGAGCCTGGGACTGGAGAAATGTCTGTCCCCTTGCTATCTTCATGGGAGAGGAGATGAAAGCCAACAAAAACACAGCTGAAAGAAAATAAGATCTGGTTCTGTGATGGACAGTTCCTGGAGAAGGAGGGCCAGTTTAAGGGTGCTCAGAGAATTCTTGCTGAAGAAATGGTTGCTATTTTGAGAAGACTTCCTTGCTACAATTTGGATGAAGTTTTGCTCTTTGTTTACTTGTTGGGGGGGTTGTTTGTTTTCTTTTTTTTGCAAATTCTTGACAGCACAGATGTCTTCACCTGTTCAATAGGAGAGGATGAAAACCAAGCTTGTGCAGGGTGCAGACCAGACGAAGTCCTAGTGGAGACCCACGGGTTGAGAACTAATGCTTTTACCCGTTCGGTACTGTTTATGCTGCTCTTATGCACTTGGGTCTGTGATCTTCCGCTGGAGTTTGGCCATCACTTGAAGAAAACAGGCTCTCCCTTTCCTCTCCCAGCAGCTCTCAGCTGCCCAAAGCTCCTCAGCTAGGGGTGGGACTTCATGCCCACTCCGCTCTCCACGCTGCAGCTTTGTCTGGCTTGAACTCACAGGTCTTGCCCATGCTGTCATGACTGCCATGAACTCATGTGTGCAAATGTTCCCTTAGTCACCTGCCACCTGTGGGTCTTACCATGTTCCCAACCCCTCTTGCACAACGATCTCTGAGTTGGGAAGAGGACATGTGACATAGATGTCCCATTTGAGGCTGAGCACTCTCCAGTCAGTCCCGTTCTCTTCACCTTAGCCAGTTGTCAATCTCTGGGTTGTTGATCACCTTCTACTACAAAAGGAAGCTTAGCCGATGAGGGTTGGCTCTCTTTTAAAATTAGGTTCTGGCTTAAGATGTGTGTCTTAAGGGGTTTCCTCTGCACTTATTTTGCTACTTTGAAAACATTTAACCTCACTCCAACCACAGTTCTCAGCACTGCCAATAACGGTGAATTTGTATGTAATCTTCATAAGACAGCTCTGAAGAATTGACTTCCATCATTCCAGTTTGATGAGTGAGGAAACTGAGACTGGGCAATTACCCTAACTTGCCCAAGATCATACAGGTTTTTCCCCCTCTTTGCTTTACAATATTCTCTTTGCAGACAAATGTGTTTTCTTTCTCACTGTGCCTGACAGGTGGTTCGCAGGCAGAATTCTTACCCATCCTAACAGCTCTGCAGGACACCTTCACCTGTAAATAAGCATGCTGCTTTCCTTTGTGGTTCTGATTCTGCATCCCATTTTGAAATATCTTTTTTGTTCCAAAATGGATAGAGATTGGTGAAAAATAACAATGCAGCCAAAGTTTGAGATCTAGATAAAATTACCAGTATGTGTTCAATTCCCACATTCTTTGTAACATGAAACCAAGAATCAAAAAAACAACTCTGTATTTCATTAAAAATTTGATAGGTGTTCAAAAAGACACATCAGATTTTTGAAACAAAGATATGGATGAAATTGATTTAAACAAGAGATTGTTTGGGCAGGGGGATGAGAATGATAATATTGTATTTAATCTGATAAACAAATCCAATGGGTTTGGAACAGAAGAAAGGAAATAAAAGCATGTGTGTTCAGGAGCTTGTCATTGTACTGCCCAAAGCTTATCTTTGTGAAGTGATTTTTCTCCTATAGACACCAGAAAAGCAATAAACTTAACAAAGCACATGAAGGCGTTCAGGAGCCCGACCACAAAAACCACTTGCTAGAACACGCTAACACTGAGCAATGCCTGCCCTTCCTCGTCTTTGTTGCAGGGCACAATGCTTCAGCAACAACAAACTTTTATTTGTAATCATTCACAGACAATTCCAATTTACTACTGAGGTGAAAGTTTAGGTTGACAACTAAACCAAAGCTACTTCACGCCGCAAAATATTTTTCAACTTTGACTCTCTCACATTCCTGTGTCAGATCCGTCTCCATGGATGACAGACGGTCTCTGTAGAAATAAACACCATTGCACTTGGATACAGTTTCTTCCTTCCTACCTTTGCTTTTCTTATTTATTTATTTTCTGAGATAAGGCTTCACTAATATAGCCCCGGCTGTCCAGCAACACTCTATGTAGACAAGGCTGACCTCACACTCATAGAGATCTGCCAGCCTCTGCCTCCTGAGTAAAGGCATGTACCACCGTGCCCAACTGTGATTTCTTTATCAAGATGCTTATTGCTGATCATTTGTCTAAAAGTCACATTAAAGACACAATCAACATCAACTCATTGACATGAAAGTTGAGAAGCCATTTGACCCTTCCCTGGGCAAAAATATTTCAGAGACAAGACAATTTCTGACCTGTGTTGAAAAGTGTGGGGCTCCCGTCCGGAGGCTGGGGAGAGCTCCCTGTACGTTTTAGTTTGTTAGGGCTGCCACAGACCTGCCTGGATGTCAGACAGCTGGTTTTCCTAAGAGTCTCCAGGTGGCTATGATCATCACCTAGGCTCCTCACAGTCTTCCCTTTGAGTGTCTGCATCATTAGGGGGTTAGGGACTCCTAATGATCCCATACTAACCTCATTACTTTTCCAAAACAAAATGTTTTTATATTCTTTATGTATGAATGCTCTGCATGTATCCCTGCAGGCCAGAAGAGGGCATCAGATCCTACTACAGACAGTTGTGAGCCATCATGTGGTTGCTAGGTTGCTGGGAATAGAATTCAGGACCTCTAGAAGAGTAACCAGTGCTCTAAACCACTAAACCATCTCTCCAGCCCACATTTATTTATTTACTTACTGTATATGTATGTATGGGGGAGGGACAGGAGCCACAGAACACATGTGGAGGTCAGAGGACAATTTGCAGTTGTCTCCTTCCAGTGTGTGGGTCCCAGGGACTAATCTCAGGTTCCCAGGCTTGCCAGCAGCTGCTTTTACCCACTAGGCTACCTTGTCAGCTATAACTTAATTACTTTTTTAGGGATTCTTTAAGAATACTGTCACATTTGGAGAGATGGATCTGTAGGTACAGTGCTTGCAGGGACCTGAGTTCAGATCATCAGAACCCATGTAAAAGCTGGACACGGCCAATCTAAGGGGCTCATTGACAACCAGCCTAGCTAGTCAACAATCTTCAAGCTCAATGAAAGACCCAATCTCAAAAAAGCAAAGGTGGAGAGTGATGGAGGAAGACATCCCAATGTCAACCTCTGGCTAACAGGCACACATATATGTGCATGCACGTGTGTACACACAACAAACATGAACACATACATGCAATCAAAATAAGTAAATAACTATGCTGTCTCTACCTGCAGTCATATTCTGAGATACTGGGATTAGGACTTCAACATGTGGACTTGAGGAATACTCTTGAGCCACCAACCCTGTGTCTTGCCACTCATGGGAACACTGACCCCTCTGTCCTGTTCTGAGGGCACTGGATGTTGAAGCTAAAAAGTTAAGTTACCAATCATAGGATTCACATTTCTCTCAAGCTACATGAGTGGACTTAAAAAGCTGATGGTTCTCTGTCTGAAGCACTTGGAACAGTCTCATATAGGGAGAAGAGGATTTCAGCAACAACAAAAAATAGATGAGAATCCCTGTTTTCCAACTCGTGTGACATGAATGTCAATTGAGAAAATATCCCAAAGTGTTTCTATCCATCATAATAGCAATAGAAATGGCACTAATTTCTGGGGATTCTGCTAGGCAAGAAAGAGCTCAGAGGCTAACAGTCTGGGAGTGAGAGGGAAAAGGCAGCCACACCCTAGAAAAAATTAAAATTCAGGGTCCTCTTAACTGGGCATACAAATGTGAGAATAGTTGTAGCTTTACTCACATGTCCCCAAATGCACTCCTAATAGAGACATGTTGATCACTAGTACATACATTTTTTTCCTAATTGCTAGTTATTCTTTTCACCATTCACAACATATTTCCAAACGTATAAGACCACAAATGAAATCTAAATTAATCTTATAATTTTTCCATTAAAAATACGTTTGAAGATTTATTTTTTTATGTGTATGCCTACTTGTACATATGTGCAATGCCCAAAGAGGCCAACAGAGGGTGTTAGATCCACAAGAACTGGAGATACAGATCATGGTGAGCTGCCAATGTGCATGCTGGGCACTGAACCTTGGTCCTTGAATGAGGTGGCAAGTGGAGCTGTCTCCCCAGCCCCCAAAATATGTTTTTTTAATGGCACTTTCCTTCATTTGCTTACTAACCTTTTTTCTCTCATAAACAATACCACCAACCAATTCCTAACATAAAACTAGTATTTTCCAATTTTTATTATTAAATATGTACTCAGAAAACCATCTCTTTCATTACACAATTTTCTGATATCCAATCCCCTTATAAGAACAAATGAAATTGCCAGACATGTGGGTTTCTTATGTTCAGTGTGGCTGGTGCACCAGGCAGTTCTAGAAGTCCTGGTCCTCTCTTTTAGTAAGGCCAAATCAGTGACTTCAATGGACACAGTATGTTTTGACTGGCTGGCATCAGTCTTTCCATGTTCAAAGTGCCTTTACAGGGTTCCTAAAATAATTGCGAACTCTAGCCCTATTATTCTTTTCAAAACTGCACTAGACAGCCTTAAATTTTTAGTAACATTAAAGAAACTAAAAATGGAGTCTCAAGAGATGGACCAGTGGTTAAGAGCACAGGCTGCTCTTCCAGAGGACTCAGATTCAATTCCCAGCATCCACATGAAGGTTTACAACTGTCTGTTAACTCCAGTTCCAAGAAATCCAACATCCTCTTCTGAACTCCTCAGGTACTGCACACATGTGGTACACAGGCATACATGTGGACAAAACATCCATACACATAAAATAAATATAAATAAATAATATAATTTTCAAAACATTAAAACTAAAAATGATCCACTCTTATTATATTTTTTATACTCCAAGATTTATAGGCAGCTGCCTTCAAAGAAGTCCTGAATCTTTCACTAAAGAATATAAGGAAGCAGGACATGGTGGAATATGGCTGTAATCCCAGCACCAGGGAGGCTGAGATAGGATTGCTAGTTCAAAACCAGCCTGGCACACATAGAAAAATCCTCCTGTTTCAAAAGAAGGGACCAGGAAGATGGCTCAGTGTGTAAGAGCACTTGCAGTATATAGTATGAAGACCTGAGTTCAGATCACCAGTGACCACACAAAGCCAAGTATAAACATATACACATATACCACAAATACACACATACACCATACACAAAACACAATTTTTTTAAAGGAGAAGGGGGTGGTCTTTGGTGTGAGCTATGCCCATGAAATAAATAGCTTCATTTCAATGGTATGTTTTTACCTTTGTTGATTCTTTTTGTTATTTTATTTTGGGAAGAATACAATACATGTGTGCCACAGTGCATATATGGAAGTCAGGAGAGCCATTTTCAGAACTCAGTTCTCTCCTTCCTGTGGGTCCCAAGACTTGAAGTCAAGTTGTCAGGTTGGTGGTCAGTACCTTTGTCCACTGAGCCACCTCACCATTTCATTGGTATTTGATCTAAGTGTCACAAGGGGTCTCTTGGCCTTCATGACAGCATAGAATCAGACATGATGCCACATGTTCAGCCGCTTGTTCTTACTTTAACCACAACTGTACTCTGCCTGACCAGTGCTACTTCCATGTCAATATGAATTCCCTTTTGCTTTTTATTTTTTTACTCTATGCATGTGATTGTTTGCCTGCATGTATGTCTGTGCACCACTTGTGTAACTGCATGGTGCCCACCAAGGCTAGAAGAGAGAATCAGGTCTTCTGGAACTGAAGTTACAGATGGTTGTGAGCCACCATGCAGGTGCTGCAAATCAAGCCCAGGGCCTCTGGAAGAGCAGCCTATACTCTTAAATGCTAAGCCATTGCTCCACTGCCTCCCATGTTGCCTTGACTTCTAATCCCATCCTAAAGAGAATGATGTAATCCCATCCTAAAGAGAATGATGAGCCATGCCATTTGTTCTCATACCAAATAATGCATTTCAATCATGTTGGCCAGAGTTCTGGAAACTATGATTTCTGAGGGCTTTTTAGTATATAGTTATCATATGTTTTCTCTTTGTCCTTCAGCTCGGGATGGATGGCCTTCAGACCAAGTTTGAATGGCCCTCCCTGTCTATATTACTTGAATATAGCAACAAAATGTTTTTTAAAGGAACACATTATTCTTACCTCAAAAGGAACATTGAGAGCTACAGGATATATGTCATTATTGTTGCAAATAGATGATGCATACACTTAACACTTGTGATAAAAGGAAAATGTAACACAATATTTGAATATCCTGATGGTAAGTGCTGTACTTTATCAAAATTAAAAATGCATATTAATAAATATGCACACAGAACATTCATATCACCAAAATCTCCACCCTTACTCGTGGATACTTAAAGTGTGATGCAAAGTGCTTGCTCTCGGAAATGAGACCTTGAAATGCTAGAACTAGATACATCCCTGTCTATGTCAGAGATGCCGATGAGAAAAAAGAAAGGGAGCATGCTATCCTGGGAAGTCTAATCCTCAAGAAAGAAGGAAGAGGTGGAAGGGTGTCAGGAAGGATTTGTGTAAATGACAATATTTCTTTGAAGAAAGAGAACTACTCAACCAGGAAACCTGAATGCATTTCATGCATGATGTCAGCCTGCTGCTGCTTCTACAAGTGAAGTTTTAGCCACAAATGAATAATGCAGGATATACTCAAATACATTGTCTCTCCCAGTTCCTATTGGTCAGCACAGTTGTGTGGTGGTAGTAATGAGCCCTGAGTGGAGTGGTGTTCACTCTCCAGGAGACCTTCCTACACCAGCCTAGGTGGCTACATGCTGCATAAGCCTCCCCCCCATCCAGGGCTCAGTCCACACCAAAGGACAAGATAAATTATATCAGATGAACAGTAGCTCAATTAGGAGAATATTCATCTAGTATGTGCAAACTCTTGAGTTCAGTCCCCAGCACTGCATTAATCAGGAGCAGTGGGGCACACCTGGAATCCCAGCAGTCAGGGGGTAGAGGCAGGAGGTTCAGAAATTTAAGGCCAGCCTCTACTACTTAACAAGTTTGAGGTCAGCCCAGGACTCATGAGAACCTATCTGGGGATTAGGAGGGAGGAGAAAGAGAGATGAGGGAGCTAAAATTGAATTATACTAAAATATATTGAATACAAGGAACAAGGCTTATTCCAGATATAAATATCTGAAATATTTATATGCACACATATGTGTTCACATCCCTGTGTGAGTATGGGTATGTATGTTCAACAGGCATATGTGGAGGACAGACTACAACATCCAGTCTCAATTCCTACAGAACTACTTTATTTCCTGATATTCTGTTGAGTAAGTAAAGACAAGAGAGTCACATAAAATAATTATATCCTTGAATCAATCTTTGTGCCTCAAGAGGAAAAAAATACTGAGTTTTGTGTCAGCCTGGTCTCCATGAGACTTTGTTTTATTTAGTTTTGTAGCTGTTGTTGTTTTGTTTTGTTTTTGTTTTACTCAAGCCTTCTTTGAGAATTTGTCATGATTATTCACTTTTCAGAGACTTAATTCTCTCACTGCCTCTTGAAATAGAAAACACCCTAGAAAGCTGACTGAGGGCTTCACAGTGGAGAGAAAGCCTGGGACACTGGTCCTTCTCAGTCTGGCTGATTGGCTTAACACAGTGATTTCCAGTTCCACATGTTTTTCAGCAAATTTTATTCTTCTTTTAGTCTTTTTACATTTGTTTACTCTCTCTCTCTCTCTCTCTCTCTCTCTCTCTCTCTCTCTCTCTGTGTGTGTGTGTGTGTGTGTGTGTGTGTGTGTGTGTGTGTGTGTGTGTGTGTGTGTGTGTGTGTGTGTGTGTGTGTGCTCACCCACAGACATGTAACACAACACATATGTGAAAGTCAGAGGAAAACTTGGAGGATTCATCTCTCTCCTTCCACTCTATGGACCCTAGGGATGAAATTCAAATCATTAGCATTGGCAGCAGTCAGCCTTACCCACTGAGCTATCTTACCAGCCCCAATTTTTTCTTTATGGATAAATAATACATCACTATGTTTTTACACCATATTTTTCATCCATTTGTCTGTTCCTATAACTTGGCTATTGAAGGCATTAGCACAATAAACACTGTGTAAGTATCTCTGTTGTATCTAGCCTTAGACTCCTTTAGGGCCAGGCTGACAAGTGGTATAGCTAGATCCTACAGTATTCTGGTTTTAGGTTTTTAGAGCCCTTCACATTGGTTTCTATGATGTCTGTACCAGTTTACAGTTTACCACCAACACTGTATAAGGGTTCCTTTTCCCCCTCATGCTCTCCAGCATCTATTGTTGTTTGTTTTCTCGATGACCACCATGCAGACTCAGCTAAAGTGGAATCTCAACATAGCTTTGATTTGCATTTCCCTGGTGGCTAAAGGTGCTGAACAATTTTTCATGCATTTGTTGGCCACTTGTACCTCTTTTGAGAAGTGTCTGTGTAGTTCATTCACCAGCCAACTGAGTCCTCTAGGATGTTCACACTCAGTCTCTTTCAGTACATCGTGCTGTCGGTTTGGTATTTCCTAGATGCAGAAGCCAAGTCAGGATCAGTGACCCTGCTGTTCGCTGAGTAGATTCCTGTGTCACATGGAGAGAAGCAGAAGGTAGGGATTGCTTCAGAATATGACCCAGGACCACAGTTGTGAAAGCAAAGACTAAAGGAAGAGCCTGTCCCATGGCATGGCTTTGCAAGAGCCAAGTAGAACTATGATCAAAAGCAGCTTGGTATAGGAGCAACCCTGTATTGGAAAAAATGTGGAATAACACCAGATTCATCACCATGCTCAGTCATGGATGAGAAGCAGCCTGGACATGCCTGGTCCAGCATGAGCACAGTGAGGAGTCACGGCAGCTGGTGCTGCAGCCAAGCGTGCTTTCCACGGTGGGTTCTTTTATGTAGCTCTTAGCAAGGCACTTAGAGTCCCTCTATCATCACAGAAGACATATGTGAAAATGTCATGGGGACTCTGGAGCAAATGCTGTCCTTTACTATGACATCTCAAACATGACAAGAGAATAATGCAAATTTTGTAAAAATACATTAGCTGAGGCCCTGCTTTCTTAAATGGACTATGCAGAACGTAATTTAGCATTGAATAGCTTCCTCGGTGCTTCTGCTTGTAGGATTAATTATGAGACCCAGGGCTTCCATTATAATGCCCTCCAGGATTTGCCATGTGTGTCAAATCTTCTGTCAAATAATGTAAATCTAATAAAGCTGTTGGTAACATTTTAGTCATCTTGTAGTTTTGTGACCACCACCACCTACACTATCAGAAGACCACCTACCATTGATTTCAACCATTAACTACTCCTACCTCTACAAAACAGTTTATTTTTAAAAAATCATTATTGACTTAACAAACAGAAAGAATGGCATGAATGAATGATTTCTGTACAAACACACAGCTACTGCCATAATGATTCACTGATACTCCACCCACATCCCCCAACTAACAGATTAGAATAAATTCCTAGACATCATGCTAATTCATCTTCAAATATTTTAGTCTGTCTTTTCTTAAAACTAACATCATGACTAGAAAGAAACCATGATGTAGAATATTATTATTGTAACTGGACAAAGATGTTTATGGTGCAGAATATTACTTTAACTGTGTAAAGGTGTGTTACTTTTCTCTATGCTGCATTTATTTAATTATGTAAAGATGTGTTGCGTTTGTTTCACCTTGACTGCCTAAGACACTTGATTGGTCTAATAAAAAGCTTACTGGCCAATAGGAGGAGAAGAATAGGCAGGGCTGGTGGGCAGAGATAATAAATAGGAGGAGAAGTCTAGGCTAGAGAAGAAAAAGGAGAAGAATGAGGAGGAGAGAACAAGGGATATTCCCCCAGGCAAGAAGCCAGGCAGCCACCAGTCAGCCAGACATAGAGAAGCAGTAAAAGTAAGCCAAACGAAGAAGTAAGAAGGGTAAGAAGCCCAAGTCAAAAGATAAAGAAAAATAGGTTAAGTTAAAAGAGCTAGCCAGAAATGTGTCTAAGCTAGGCCAAGTGTTCAAAACTAATAATAAATCTGTGTTGTGATTTGGGTGTTGGTTGATGGCCTAAAAGAAAAAGGCCTGGTACAGAACTACAATGATATTATCAAGTATTTGCAATCATTTATTATCAAATATCCAGTCAATATCCCCTTTTGTCCAATAGGTTCATAAACTATACATTTGCTTTCTCAACAAGGAGCTGTGTAGCCCTTATATTGCAAGTCTATTGTGTAGCACTTCCCTCCTGTTTTAAAATCCTCTGCTTGGAGTTAAATTCATAAAACAAGGAATGTTAGAAAAGGAAGTAAAACAATACAGTGTTTTAAGTGAAGGCGAAACATCTACTCTGCAGGGAAGTTCTTTAAGCTCGGGAAGTGAATGGCTCAAAGGCTTCAGGAAGTTCCTGAAACAGACCAGATTCACTAAGCCCCTCCCTCTCTCTCCAAACATATATAAGCCCTAAGGACTGATAAAAGACACTCTCAGGCAAGGCCAGCTATTTACAATAAGCAGAGACCAGCCAGGCAGCTGGAAGAAGCTCCGACCTACAGAGCTACCTGGAAAAGACACTTTCCAACCCATTGAGCTACCTGGAGGTTTCACAGTACACTCCAGTATCTGTTACCCATGCAGGATCTACCAATAGGATCCAGCTCTCTGACTTCTGAGTGTCGCCCACAAAATGAAATCAGCATTTCATAGAGACACCTTCATATCCACATTACTGCAACACTGTGCACAATAAGACAGATGTGGAACCAATTCCCATCAGGATATAAAGGGAAAAGAAATGTGATATTGATACGCAATGGAACACTATTTGTCCATCAAAAAGAATGCTATCCTATAACTTGCTGTAAAATAAATGGGGGTTGGATGGCATTGTGTTAAGTGGGAAAAAAAAAGTCAGACAAGAAAGACATTTAGTGCATGTTCCATCTATGAGTGGATGCTTTTTGTTAAAAGGTCAGCCTGAATGTAGAATAGTAACTGCTAGTTTGGGGGAGTGTTGGAGGAGAAATGTAGAGGAAGTCTAGATAATGGGTACAAAAACACAGCTATAGGGACAATGAGATGGCTCAGTCAAGAAATGTGCTAGTTGCCAAGCCTGACACCTCAGTTTGATCCTCAGGACCCATGTGGTAGAAAAAGGGAACTGACTCCAGCAAGTTGTCCCCTGACCTCTACACACATGCCATCATACATGTATACTTACACACATACACACTAAATAAAAATAAATAAAATACAGCTAGATAGGAGTAATAGCAAATTAAGGTGAGCATACTTCCTAATAACCTGCTGTAGATTATGAATAGTTAGAATAAAAGAATTCTCAAATGCTCTAAAAATAAAAACATATAAAAAATGTTAATTTCTCTGACCTGATCATCCCACATATATATTTTGAAATATCATACTGTAGTTCATACATATGTAAAATGATCACATTAATCAAAACAATTTTCAGTGTTTAAGGAGATAGAAATGTTCGTGACTCATTTAATCATTACATACTATATCCAGGTAATAAAATGATCACACTGTCACCCATACCCATATATAGTTAATTGATTATCACAGTCAGCAAGAGCAAAACTGAGACTAGTGATGCAGAGATTTGTAGGTAAAATTAGGTGGTGTTTAGAAATAATGTAGATGCAGAATGGAGGCCTTGTGTGATCTCGGTAAAGGGGAAGAGGCATACATGACGATTTCTGGGTTTCAGGAGAATAGCCCGGGCTGCGTTTGTCTTCTACCAAGTTGTCAAGAAAACAACAGGCAATGAGGAAAGTGAACTATTCTCCTGGGAAGCTCAAAGGGAAGAGGCAAGTGAAGGAAACAAAGTCATAGGCAAAGCACTAAAGTGTGGGTCTGGAAATCCCCCTCAAAACTATGTTAAAGATTTTCTAATTCCTGAAATCTTTCAAAGGTGGGGCTGAGTGGGAGGGTTTAGTTCACTGGGAACAGGCCCATGAATAAGACTGTGGGACCCTGGGCTCTGATATTCATCTGCATCCCAGACATGAAATGAATGGTTTTGTTATGTGTTGCCACCAACGATGTCACCACAGACCCAAAGCAATGTACCAGAACCTCGAAGACTGTAATTAAAACTAAACCTTTCTTCTCTATAAGCTGGTCCTCTTAGGTGTGTGTTACAGTGACGGAAAGCTGACTGACTCACAGAGCAAAGGGGAGGCTCTTGAAGTAGAGCAAAGGTGGAAGAGAGCTGGGTCAAGAACATGGGCAACATATTCACATGCACTCAGGAAACTGTTTCTTTTCCTGAGATGGGAATCAGTAAGGACATTGACCCTCTCTGGTATGACAAGCATCACAGGCAGCTTCCACACACTCTGTTCTCTAATCTTTACAAGACAATATCTCTGTCGATATTATTATCTACACTTTGCCCATATACACTTTCTAAAATTCTTAATCACTCTTAACTTGAAGAGTAACTGCCATGTCCCAGTTTCTCATCTCCAAAACAAATAGTTAAGAAGAGTTGAGGTTTCCTCTATGACCAGAAATCGTAAGTTTCCTCATGAAAAATGTTTCATAAGTAAATAGACTGAAATGTTTATGAATAATATATGAGGTCCACCGTTTTCTTGTGTGTCTGTGTGTACATACATATGCATTTTTGTTGTGTGCACATGCATGTGTGTGTAGGCCAGAGGTCAACCTCAATTGCCATTCCTTATGCATCATCCACCTTGTATGCATTTCTTTTCCTTTCTTTTCCTTTCTTTTCCTTCCTTCCTTCCTTTTTTCCTTCCTCCCCTTCTGTAACAATAAGTCATTCCACCAAGCCGCCCGAGCCCCGCCACCATGTGGGCACCCAAAATAGCACACAGAGACTTACATTAGGTACAGTGCTGCTGGCCAATGACTAGGATTTCTTATCTGCTATCTCTGTCTTAAGTATCAACCATAATTATTATTCTATATATTTTATAAAGACTTATCTGATTGAGATGCTGGCGGCATGCATCCTCTCTTGTCGGGCTCACATGGTGACTCCAGAGAAGAGAGCAGGAGGAAGAGGAAGAGAGTGATGTCCTGTTTGTCCCTGCTAATATTCTGAGTCTGCCTGCTATGTCACTTCCTGCCTGGATCACAAGACTTCTTCTTACTACATTTCCCAGAATCCTCCTTGACTCCTAGCCCCACCTATCTTGCTTCCCTGTTGGCCAACAGCACTTTATTTATCAACCAATAAGACAAACATATACATACAAGGACTTCCCCATCACCCTTTTCCTTCCTTATCTTCTTTCTTTATTTCTTCCTTCCTTCTTTCCTTCCTTTTTTCTTTCCCTCCTTTCTTCCGTCTTTCCTTTTTTCCTTCCTTTCCTTCTTCCTTCCTTCCTTTTTATTTATTCTATCCTTTCCTTTCTTCCTTCCTCCTGCCTTTCTTTTTTCCTTCTCTCCTTCCTTTCTTTCTTCCTTCTTTCCTTTCTTCCTTTGTTGAGACAGGGTCTATCAGTGGCCTAGAGCTCACCAAGTAGGCCCTAACTGGTCAGTGAATGCCATAGTCCCACCTTCATCACCTCCCCAGAACTGGGGTTTTCAGCAAGCATTACCATCCTGGCTCCTTCACATGGATTCTGGAAACAGAACTAGGGTCCATGCTTACATGGCAACTACTTGACCAACTGAACTAAATCTCTAGAACCTGACATTTTCTTTTTAAAGTTGGTGAAACAGGATTGGATATCAGTCAAAGCTGCATAATAGAACTTGAAAACTCAGTATCTACTCTTTACATTTGTGTGGGTTGATGTTTTTCTCAACTAAACAGTTTTTAAATGTTTTAAGGAAAATAACTCATTAATAAGTGTGCTCATTCATAAGCTGTATGCGGCTTCCACCTGAGGTTGAAAAGACTCTAGTGTAGGAATTCTAATTATGCTATTATCACCACCAAATCTTATTACTCTTATAAAATAAAAATATTTATTTTTATAAAAGACTAAAATTTCAGAGGTTAGTGAAATGGCTCAACAAATAAAAGCATGTTCCAACAAACTTGATGTTCTGCATTTGATGTCCAGAACCCACATAAAAAGCCTGATTGAGAGGCACACATCTGTAATCCCAGTATTCCCACTAGACAGGAGATGAGGACTAGAAAATCGCCCAGAGGTTCACAGGCTAGCTGTGGAGAGTTGAGTGAGAAACGTCTCCCATAGACTCAGGTATCTGAATACTTGGTTTCCAGTTGGCAGTTCTGTTTGAGAAAGTGGTACAGTCTTGCTGGAGAAAGGATGAATCTAGAGGCGGGCTTTGAGAGTTCATAAGTTTGGCCTACTTCCCGTTCTTATAGTTGAAACTGTGATCTCTCAGCTTCCTGCTATATATGCCTTCTCTTCCATGATGGACTCTCTCTCTGGAACCATAAACCAAAATAAACAATTCCTTCTGTAAGTTGCCTCATCATGGTGTTCTACCATCATAGCAACAGACAATAACTGAGAGCCAGCTGGCCAGGAATAGGTGGTTACAGTGGAAACAAGAGAGAGCTCAGGGTTTAAGACCAGAACCAACTCATAAAGCTTGTCCTCTGACCTCCACACATTGTCACAGCACACACACACACACACACACACACACACACACACACACACACACACACACACACACATATTAATAACAAGCATTTTTAAAGACTAAAAGTTCATTGCTGAACACCATATTAGAGTTGAGAAAGTCATTTTTATCACCCAAAACTTCAGTAGTAAATTTGCTAAAGATTGATTTTACTTTACAAAGAAGCCTTATCACCAAAAGTTACTAAAACATTTTTATTAAGATTTTCAGCTTCTCTGTCAGGATTTGTGTATGTGCTTACACACATATAAGTACACACACGCTTTGTTTATGATTTAACACTTTTCTAGGTTTTACCCAAAGAAATTCTTCGTTATCATGCTTACAGATAAGTCTATCAAAATTTAAATAAGTATACATTTTTAGCAAAAACAGCAAATAACTTGATATAGAACTTTTCTAAAACTTCTACAACAAAACCCCGTGTGTAGCAAGAAGCAGAGGTCTCTGCAGGCCAGCATCATCTAAAACAAATCTTAAACGATGAGGCTAGGGGCCATGAGCGGGCAGCGAACCATGCAGAACTAGCTTGGAGAGGTTCCCGTTTGAAAAGAGCGTTGTCAGACTGACAGAGCATTTGTCTCAGTAAATATTCTTCCTATCCCGGAGCCGCTGGAGCATGAGAAGGCGAACACAGACAGCAATCCGAAAGTCTCTACTGAGTCCTTGTAACACGTGGGCTGGAAAACTCTTGATCCACCTGATCTTTGTGGGAAACGTGGGCTGAAGAGAAGGGACTAACATGAGGGAGAAGACTCTGCTTCCAACCACAATGGGCTGGTCTGCAGCGAATTGAACCTCTCATCCGGGAAAATCTTTGGAAAATGAATTAAGTACAGAAAATGTATGGGGAAGATCTAGAAAGCCATTTAGGGTTCAAGGACTCACACAGTTAGTGATGTGATGTCCAGAAGTGAAGACAACTACTGGGGCCATGTTCCACTCAAGCATGTGGTAATTCATAAGCTACGCTGGTAAAAGGGATGGTGTAGGTGCATGCACACTGGGGACCCAGGACCTCCAGATGCTAGACACACATTTTTCCAGTGAGCGACCCCTCAGGCCCCAAAGGATTTCTTTTTTAATATCTGAAATAAAAGGGAAACGTGTGCCAATTTGCTTAATGAGGCCAGGCTAACTTTCCTATTAAAACTTGAAATGGATCTTGCAAGAAAAGTGAGTTATGAACTAATAGTCATCAGGAACATAATCACAAAACTGATTTCAATATAATTTAACTTTTATTTTTAAAAAAGATAATATGTTGCAACCAAGTGGAATTTGTCTCAGGATTCAAGGTTGACTCCATGTTGGGGGATGAGAAATTAATATTTTTTAAAGTAAAATAAAAATATAATAACCTTTGCATAAGTTCCAGAAAAGTATTGAAAATTCACTGTAAGAACTTTCAGCACAGTAGAAATAGGAGAATTTTGCTTTGTTTTAATGTTGAGATTCTACAATATACCTGTATTTAAAAATTACATAATGGTGAAGTATTGAAACATTATTTGCAAGGGACCCACCACTGCTCCTTCTGTTCCTTATTGTAATCTAAGTAAGAAAACTACCCAAGTAGAAGAATGAAAAACACAAACTTGTGACTAGTCAGACATAACATTCTATGTGACAAATCCAAATAGAATCCACAGAAACACTCTTTAAGTGAATCAAGTAAGATTTCTCAATTAAGTCAATATGAAAAGCTTGTATTGTTATTTGTCAGAAAAAAAATAAAAGTAAATTTTTGCCAGTGTACTTGTGCATGGTGTATGTGTGTTTTACACATGTGTGAGGACATATGTGGAGTACATGTGGACCTGTGTGTGCTCACATGTGGATGCCACAGGTTGACTGCTTTCCCCCATCACTCAACACCTTAGATATTGAAGCAGGGTGTCCCTTGATCCTAGAGCTTGTTGGTCTGTAGTCTATCCAGCCTCTCCAGAAATCCCCTGCCCCAACTTCTCAGTTACAGGTGGGCTGCCACGCCCACTTGGCACTTACATGGATGCTGGGAACGTGAGCATTCATTCCTTCTCTGGCTCATCCAGCAAGGGCTTTACCTATTGAGCCATCTCCTAGACCCCTAGAAATTAATTTTTGTAATCATACTCACAAAAACATAAAACAAAAACATAAAGTAAGTATTGAATATCTTTAGTATTAGCCAAATTGAGTATGTTCAATTCTTCACAAAACACTGAACACATCATTGGGAGAAAATACTAGAAATGCAAACAACCAATATTCATGTCTATGAATTTCCAAGCAAAATATTGTGGAGATAATACTTCCCTTGAAACCAATACAAGTACTTAGTAAAATCTGAATTAAAATCTTCATCTGAATTCTTACATCGTGGGAATTGAGATGCTGATAGTAAACTGTATAAGTGACTGTAGAAGTCCACAAACACCCAAGACAATTTTGCAAACGAATAGAGCTGAAGACTTCACACAACTAGGTATTGAAACCTTTATTCTAAAAGCACAGTAATTAAGATAATGTGGCATGGCTCAAGGATGAAAAAATGAGTCCAGCTCAGAAGAGAGTCCCAAAGCAGAGCTTCACTGATAGGCACATGTGGATTTTAACAAAGGTGATGCTTCAAGATGAGCAAGAAAGAATGGGCATTTCAATAAAAGGGGCCACATCCCTTTGGATTTCAGTGTGGGAAAAAAATAATGTGTGACCTTTCCTTGCACAATACACAAAGAGTGTTCAGAGATTTTGAAGATCCAAATAGCAAAGGTAAAAATAATAAAACTTTTATGATAAAACTTGGGGGAAAATATTCATGACTTCAGGGAAGCAATCACAAATGATTTGTATGCAGAATAGCTCTATCTAAATGTGCACATAACTGCTAAAAAATGGACAACACAATAAAAAATGTTTTTTACCTAAAACAGATATGCAAATGTTTAAAAAATTAATAGATGCTGAACCTCATCAGTCATCAAGAACAGACAAAGGGCCTAGAGATGGCTCAGCAGTTAAAAGCACTTGTTTGCTCTTGCAGAAGACCTGAGTTGGGTTCCCAGCATGCACATGGCAGCTCAAACTGCCTGTAACCCCAGTTCTAGAGGATCCAATGCTCTCTTCTAGCATCTACGAATATGAGGTACACACGTGATACACATACATGCATACAGGCAAACATACATATGAAATAAAAAGAAATAAAGATTTTTTAAATAACACATAAAATTAAAATAATAATATATCACTTTACCAAGACACTAGAATGGCAAGAAGAATTAACAACAATTAATAGTAATAACTCTGACCAATTACCATGTTGGAGAGCAACTGGAAACATCCCACATTGCTGGAGGAACTAGTGATTAGTACAAATACACTGGAAAACTCTTTGACAGTATCAGATAAACTAAAATCCTTGTGTGTATTATTGTCCCAAACAAATAAGTAATATAAGTCTTGGGAATTGTGTTTCTCACTATAAAAGAAATGAGAAACATGAGGTTAGTGGTTAAAAGCACTTGCTTCTCTTGCAGAGTACCTGGGCTTAGTTCCCAGAACCTACATGGCAGTCCAAAAGCATCTGTAATACCAGTTCCAGGGGATCTGATGCCCTCCTCTGACCTCTGTGAGTATCAGATACACACACATAGTGCATACGTGTACAGACAAGCAAAACACTCATACACATAAGGCAAATAAATAGAAACGTGAAGGAAACAGGGAATGTAGGGTAATCCTGAGTGGTTGTGCTGGAATTAGAAGTTAAAGAGAAATGTATGAGTAGTAGTGTTAACTATCAACTTGACAGACTCTAGAATAACCTAGGCGAAGCACCTCTGGACACGCCTGTCAAGGATTATACAAATTGTGTTCCTGACTGTACCCTGACTTCAGACACAATGTGAACCGCTGCTTCAGGCTCCTGTTAGCTTGATTTTGCTGCCATGATGGACTTGACCAGGCCTGGAACTGTGTGCTAAAATGAACCCTTTCTCCCTTAAGCTATAATTGTCGGGATTATTTTAACACAACAGCAGAAAAAGAAACTAAGGCAGTGTGATGGGGAAAGTCCTTCTGTATATATGTTTCTCTTATTGGTTGATGAATAAAACACTGATTGGCCAGTAGCCGGGCAGGAAGGATAGGTGGGGCTACAAGAAGAGGAGAATGATGGGGAGAGGACACAGAGAGAAGCCACCAAGAGACACCATGCTGCCAAAGAAATAACATGCCGGGTTACAGGTAAGCCACTACCCCATGGCAATACACAGGTTATGGGTTAATAATTAAGAGAGAGCTAGCCAATAAGAAGCCTGAGCCATCAGCCAAACAGTTTAATAATTAATATGTCTCTGTGTACTTATTTAGGGCTGAAGGGTGGCAGGACCTGGCGAGACAGAAACTCAGACTACAGCAGTGTGCTTTCAGGACCTGACATTAAAAAGATGCAGAAGTCATGTATTTGCATAGATTAGATCCTAGGTCCTAGTTCCTAAGTCCCATTCACCTCTGGACAGATATGAGGTTCCCTGGGAGAATGACATAGTACTTACCACATAACATAGGAATGTCTTACATTGCCAAAAATCACACCATACCTCAAAAAATGATGGAGACATGTTTATGGGGTGCAGAAGCTTAAAGTATCTTCTATTATCCAAATCTTGAGTACTTTAAGCATCAAATAAATTAAGAATGTAAGAGCTTATGACCCATAGAGTTAAGTAAGAATCATAAATTCTGAGAACAGATGGATAGAAGCAGTGTGTGTGTGTGTGTGTGTGTGTGCGTGTGTGTGTGTGTGTGTGTCCAGTTTAAATCTATTGAAAACTTACTGAGACTTTAAGTTGGGATGAAAAGTAGGATGTTTACCCAGTTGTTGTTGGTTTTTTTTTTAGTATACCCCCACTCCTTTTAATTAATTACAAAATAGCATGCAATGAAAAAAACAGGCATGCAGGAGACCAATACTAAACTAAAAACAGGCAAAGCCTCAACAAAAAGAACCACAATGTGCCAGACATGGTGGTGAATGCCTTTAATCCGGAGGCAGAGGCAGATGGAGCTCTGTGAGTTTGAGACCAGCCTGGTGTACAAAGGGAGTTCCAGGAAAGCTGGGGCTATACAGAGAAACTCTGTCTCAAAAAACCAAAACCAAACAAGCAAAGAAGAAGAAGCAGCAGAAGCAGCAGAAGCAGCAGAAGCAGCAGAAGCAGCAGAAGCAGAAGCAGAAGCAGAAGCAGAAGCAGAAGCAGAAGCAGAAGCAGAAGCAGAAGCAGAAGCAGAAGCAGAAGCAGAAGCAGAAGAAGAAGAAGAAGAAGAAGAAGAAGAAGAAGAAGAAGAAGAAGAAGAAGAAGAACCACCATGTACTGCCTTGAAATTGCATCCCAGTTGTGACTGTCAAGATGCTTACATAGTAGCCCAACCCAAAATACATAATCTTAATCCATCCATGTGTGAAGAAACATCAAAGAAATACAAATTGATGAATACTCTATAAAAGTCTGTCCTGATTCTTTTTTTTTTAATGGAAAACCGAGGCAGGTTGAGAAGTAAGAGTTTAATGTGAGTCCTCTGAAAGGCACTGCTCCAGGCTGGGGTCCAACAAGACAGTGCCTTGTGTCCTTGATTCGGTGCTCCTGTTGGCATCACCCAGGCAGCAGGACATAGAACCCCTGCCTCTCCAACCCAGTTTTGGCATTTGTGAGTGGGCAAACCCCACACAAGTCAGTAAATACTTAAGAAATCTACTTTCTCCTTTGAAAATAAAGAGAACAGAATTGACTGGTTTATAGGATCTGAGATTTTTTTGTTCACTAAAGTCAGTGTCTCAGGGTTCACAAATTCAGTGTTGGTGGGGACGTCATAACTATTGGAGACAAAGGGAAGCGGTGATAAATAAAGTATGGCTGGGTTACAATACAAAATACATATCCAGGACTGAGGACGTAGCTCAGTAGAGCACTTGCCTAGCAAGCAAGCAGCCCTGGGTTCTGTCCCAAAACCACCAAAAAAAAGAGAGATGAAGGAAGGAAGGAAGGAAGGAAGGGAGGGAGGGAGGGAGAGGGAGGGAGGGGAGGAAGGAAGAAACTATGATAAAATACACGTCCAATTGTTAACACAAATACAAATGACTGAATATATAAATACATAGAGAACAAGGAAAAAATTCCTGTGCAGAAACCCAAAAAAATCTGTAGGTTCTCTTCCCTAAAGGAGACAAGAAGTCTAAATTTCACCTTGTTACATGACTTCCTTCCCCAAAGTTTACTACTGAATGGATAAAGAGTTAAAAAACAAATAGGATCAGTTAGATGGCTCAGTGGGTATAGGCACCTGCCACCAAGCCTGATGCTCTGAGTTTCATCTCTGGGACTCACATGGTAGAAACTGACTCCAGAAAGTTTTCCTGACCTAAACATACACACACACACACACACACACACACACACACACACACACACACACACATAAATAAATAAAGTGCTCGCTATTCAATCAGGAGGACCTGAGTTCAGATCCTAGCACCCACACCAGGAAGCTCACGATTACTAATAACTCCATGTCCAAAGGATCTCATGCCTTCTCTTCCAAGGGCACCTTGTTCACATACATGTGAACATACACAGTCACATATGCATGCATGCACACACACACACACACACACACACACACACACACACACACACACAAAATCTTTGAAAGAAAAACAGAGAGGACAGACAAACAGCACTGAAGAAACAATACTTGAGATTGGTGTGCGTGTGCGTGTGCGTGTGCGTGTGTGTGTGTGTGTGCGCGTGCGCGCGCGCATGTATGTGAACCTACATGCATATTTGCATACATATGCACACAAAAAAAATACACATTTGGTTGATTCTGAATCTGAGGAGTCTACATTGAATAAAATATGGACCTTAACCACAGTAAGCCAATGTTAGCTCACTATTATAACAAATGTTACATTTTAATGTAATAGAAGAAACAGAAGGTGGAATAGATACTAGCCTCTTGATTTTGTGTAATCCTAAAACTTTTTTTAAATAGTTTATTATAAAAATGACTTGTTTGTATAAAAAAGAATCGTTTGTACTTGACATATAAACACTTAAGTTAAACAACCAACAGCAAAGTAGCCCCACCACTGTCTTCCTAGGGGACTCTTGTCTTTTTACAAACATGCATTTGAGATAGGGTCTCACATAGCCCAGGCTGGCCTTGTTCTATTGCCTTGCCTTTTCCGCCTCCCAAGCATTGGGATCATAGGCTCACAGCACCACACAGGATTCTGCAGTTTTCCTTTCTCATGTAGTATGACGACTGAGAAAAGTAGACGAGGCTCATGCTGCTCACTGCTCAGCCATGTCACTCATAGTTCACTTTGCTCCCCATCTCTAAGGCCCACTATCTCTACCCACTGTGTTCACACTCCTGCTAAGAATTTAGCTGTTGCCACTCCAGGCATCACATCTATGTTCTAAAGAAAGAAAAGAAAATTAAACAGGGAAGGCAGAAAAGACCCATTCCTTTCTTTTAAAAGCATTTTGCTCTTAAATATGTGTCACACAGACTGGAGTAACTGCAGGAATTTAGGGGAATGAATTGTGTGCTGAAGTTAAGAGCAATCCTCACAGGACACAAAAAATGAAAGGCTGGAAAGCTGTTGGAGACACAAGGCTGCAGGGCCGGGCATATCGCTCAGCTGACAGAGTGGCTGACTGCTCAGCATATCAAAGGCTTGGGTTCCATCCCCAGCATTGCAGCTGAGTCTCACTGACTAGACTGAAGTGGGAACTCTGCTTACGATGCCACTGCGTGAATTCTACCTGATTCCTAACACTAAAGTGAACCTGTCCAAAACCAAACTCAGTGTTTAGCCCTAAATAGGACATCTATAACACACACCTCCCCCCAGAGTCCAGACATCATTGTGGAAGAATGGGCAGAAAGAATGTCAGAGCCAGAGGCTATGGATGACTCCCATGAAACAGTGCTCTCCAGATCCAACAGGACAGTTGCACATATGAACTCCCGGTGATTGTGACCTCTCGAACAAGATCTGCACAAACTCAAGCTAAACAAAATCCCAGAATGGACAGCAGGGCAGGGAGCATGAAGTCTTATCCTTAGCTGAGGAGCGGTTGGTGTTTGGTAGCTGCTGGGAGAAAGTCAGTTTTCTTTAAGTGTGTGACCTTAAAGAAGGTTGTCACCCAGGACAGGCCTCCCACCCAAGAGTATTTGGGCAGCACAAGTTGGACTCCATAGGTACTTTTAAAAAGAGAAAGAGCAGGAAGTTAGTTGTGTATGGAGATGGGGTGGAGCTTGGGGAAGCTGAAGGAGGAGGGTGAATATAATCAAAATAAGTTATATGAAATTCTCAGAGGCTTAATAAAAGTAACTTTAAAATAAATCTGGGGGCTGAAAAGCTGTCTCATCTGTAAAGTACTTGTCATGCAAGCATGAAGACATCAGTTCAGTCTCCTAGAATCCACTCAAGAGCCAGATACCATGATCCTCACTTATAATCCCAGTACAAGAGAGACAAAAACAGGTGTATCCTGGAGAATGGCTGGCCAGTCACTGTAGCTAAACTGGTAGGCTTGAGGTTCAGTGAGAGACAGTGTGTTAATGGATAAAGTAGAAAGTGATTAGAGTGGACACTTGACATTGACCTCTGGCCTCCACATGCATGTACACTCAGAGATACACGCGCACGTGCACACACACACACACACACACACACACACACACACACACACACACACACACACTGCATATAGATTTACAAAGAATGTGTCTAACAAAGGACTTATTTACAACTAGAACCTGCAAAGAACTATTACAGCTCAACAACACAAAGACAATTAAGGCTTCTTCAATACTAAAAACATTTTCTCAGTGAGAAGACTCTGTAGAGAGAATGAAAAAGACAGCTACAAAAAACTAAAAAATATTTGCAAATACCACTTCCAGATTATATAAACAACTCTCAAGCCTCAACAATAAGAAGACAAGCAATGTGATTTTTTTGTAAAGTGGTCCAAAACACTGGCATAATGTTTCACTAAAGAAAATGTACAAGCTCACCAAAATATATGCAAAATATATGCTGACCATTTTTACTATTCATTAAGGAAATGCAAATTCTATGATTTTGCACAAGATACTATGAGGCATTCAGCAAAATGACCAAAGCCTTTCAATCTTTATCCTCTCAAGATCTGGCAAGGATGAGAAGCAACTGACCTGAAATCTGGTACACTGCTGGTAAGGATGTGAGTGGTGAAGCCACACTGGAAAACAACTGGGCAATTTTTCAGAAGCCTAAACTATATTATCATATTCCATGCTTTTCTGTTCTGAGGGATTTACCTTAGAGAAATGAAAGAGAGTTCAGTGAGTAAAACGCTTGCCTCACTACACATGTAAAAATGTCAGGTGTGCCCCCTTTACCAGCTGCAGCACTCAGGAAAGTGGGCCCTGCATCTCGCCTGGGCAGCACCGCAGAGCTAATGCTATTGACAGAGGTACAGGTGAACTGCCCAGAGCTGAGCGATCTGGCCCCACCCCTCATAGGCCATATGGTGGGGGCAGGGAGAGGGCATCTCCTCTACTCCAGCCCCATCCATCCACCCCTGTGGTGGGTGGGAGAGATGGCCCTGAGGTCATAAGAGCAGGAAGACTGTCCCTGCCCCTGACCAGCTACAGCACTTGGGACAGTGGCCCCTGCACCTCTTCTGGGCAACACAATAGAGCTGGCCCTGATGGTCCAAGTGTGGAAAAGCCTCCCCTGAGGGTGTGAAAAGCAGAACTGGCCCCACCCCTTGCTCGTTGCTGCAAGTGGTGAACTGAGTGGGGGAGCTCCCCCACCCCTCCCCACCCTCCACCCCTCACCCCTACCCCCTCATCCCCGCCCGCAATGCTGGAGAGCTCCCCTAGTGGTGAGAAAAGCAGAGAGCTGGCAGGCTGACCAATCCTGCAACTACTCAGGCCCAGAACCAGAGTTGTTAGCTAGCCCACCACAACAGCGACCCTATCTATGGTCTGCTGGAGCACATGGAGGGACTTGACCCTCGGACCCAAATCTGTAGGATCTCCACAACACAGAGCAACAACAGGATGTCCAAGAGGAGTCCCAGTGAGGGCCCCAGCATCAATAGTGTAGCAAAAACCAGAGGTCTCAAACCAGACCAATGACTCATTACAATGAACACTTGCTAGTAAAGATGTATCGACAAAAGGGTCTAGGGTGTGACTCACTGTGTCACACTGCAGCTGCCATGATGAGATTTTTTTTCTTTTCTTTTTTCTTTTTTCTCTTAAGTTTTATTCTATGGGGGGGGGGGATGTTGCAAGGACAGAGGGCGGATACAAAGGGACAGGGAAATGAATGGGATTGAAATGCATGATGTGAAAGACACAAAGAATAAATAAAAAGCAAGCTTTAAAAAAAGCCAGGTGTGGTGGCACACATTTGCTATACCAGCCCTCGGAGGCAGAGATGGGAGGACTCCGCAACCCACTGGTGAGCTATCCCCAACCCTAAGAGGCAAAGAGTGGAAAACTCCATAGCCCACTGGTGAACTATCCCCAGCCCTAGAGAGGTAGAGGCAGGAGGATTCTGGAGCCCACTGGTGAGTCATCCTAGGCTATTTGGTGAGCTTCAGGCCAATTGGAGATTCAGTCTCAAAGACAAGGTGGATAGTTCCTGAAGAATAACACCTAAGGCTGATGATGTCCGCCCTGTGCACTGATGTGTACACACACACACACACACACACACACACACACACACACACACACACACACACGTGCAACTTGATGTTCTGAGAAGCTTTATTTGTCACTGTCCCAAATGTCCATCAACAGCATGCCCTAGATAAACACTCTCTGAAGCCAGCACTCCCTGATGGGTGGTAGTGCCTATAAGTGTTGCCACTGCTCTTAATAATGGCTGGGATCTGGAGTGCACCCCAGGTCCTGAGTAGCTGGATCCTGGCAGCCTCTTAGTGCTGGAGTTTGAGCCCCAGGCAGCTGGACAGCAGCAGGAGAGCCAAGTCTCTGAGTGGGCTTTTCCCAGAAGCCTGGCTAATTGGCAGCAGCCGGACAATGTTCCTCATTAACATCTGTCTGTTGATGGAGTCATATCATCACTGCATGGTGATATCTGGGCTTTGTTCTGAATTATGTATTGGAAAAGCAGCCAGCTGCTGGCCAGATGCTCAGTTTGTGAAGTGCTTGCTTTGTAGTGTGAATGCCTGAGTTTAATCCCTAGAATCCATGTTCCTCTGAGGGTACAGAGACAAGTTCCTGGGGCTCACTGATCAGTCTACTTTGCAAGTTCCAAACTAGTAAGAGACCCTGTCAAAAAATAATGATGGTATTGAAGAATGACACTGACATTGACTGCTGGCTATAGGCAGACTTTTCTTTCCTGCCTATCAGTTCCCAAATAACCGACACAAGACTCAATATTAATTATAAATGCTTGGCTGATAGCTCAGGCATATTACTAACTAGCTCTTATAACTTAAATTAACCCATATCTATTCATCTACATATTGCCATGAGGCTGGTGGCTTTATCTGTCCTCTATTGTGTCTTGCTCCTTCTTCACTTCCTGTTGACTCCAGAGACTCCACCTGCTTCTTCTTTCCAGTGTCCTTAGTCTGGTTTCCTGCCTAACCTTATCCTGTAAAGCTATTGGCCAGTCAGCTTCTTTATTAAACCAATCACAGCATAATTTACACAGTGTACAGAAAGATTATTCCACAGCATCTGGCCTCTGCACACATGTGCCCACATACATATATGTGCCCATGCCTACACACAAAAGCCAATTAAATGGAAGGAAGAAAGGAAAGAAGGAAAAAGCAAAGCAACCTGTATTTTAGTATCCCATAGGTTTCAAAGACAACCAGCAGTACCTAATGGAAGGAGAGGCCAACATGACGCTCCCGTGTTATCTCACCCCTACTCATAGCCCCCCACAATAAGACCCCATCTTGGGCACTAAGAATACCAACCAGGTCCTATGGTGAAGGCTAAAGCTACCCATGTCATCAGGAATTCTCTGATCACAAATCAGACCTAGGAGAGCATCCCACGTTTTGTATAGCGGGCGAGAACTGACTCACCCCTCACAAAGGGCTCACCACTGAGGAGAATGAGTACCTCAGAGTGGCAACAATACTCCACAAACTGAAGTACAGAGTGAAGAGGCAACACAGGAAGAAAAACAGCTGCTACCAGTCCATTCTACCCCAAGCAGATCCTCCCACCTCCTCAGCAAAACACCAGACCGTTAATTTACCCCCAGTTCCTCTATAGCCTCACTTGGCCCAAATTCTAACCCATGGTTAGAAGAAGAAACAGAAACTTGCCAGGTAAATGGAGATTCTGTGGACCAGGACCCCTCCAGAACTCTGATTGAGAGGCCACAGAACTAGTGATTTCCATAGACCATCATCTCCAACCATGTGACTTACTGTGACATGACAGTTTGTGTGTGTGTGTGTGTGTGTGTGTGTGTGTGTGTGTGTGTGTGTGTGGTGATATGGATGAAACCCATGTTCTAACACATGCTAGGCAAATGGTATACCACTAAACTATACATCACAACTTCTCTACAACATTGTATTTTAAATTTAAAAAAAGCTTGTAAACTGAGGTTTAATTGGAGATATAATTGATTTTTGAGCAACTTTAATTACTGCAAAGCTTGTTCTAGTAAAACAGCCATTTTGTACTGCTTTTAAATTAGACTTGACAATAATGGCAACAGTGAAGTCTGGGGGAACCTATTGACCTGTTTTTGTATCAGTTACTCTAGACAAAAACTTTGATCACTGTTTATTGGGTGTTTATGCAAGCTTTTAAAAACAATGACTTCGGGAAATTTTCAGGCAAATGGATAGAACTAGAAAAATTCATCCTGAGTGAGGTAACCCAGACCCAGAAAGACAAACATGATTAATGCCTATCCCAATTGTCATCAGAGAGGCTGCATCCATCAACTGATGGAAACAGATGCAGAGACCCACAACCAAACATGAGGCTAAGCTCTGGCAATCCCGCTGAATAGAAGGATTGTGGGAGCTACAGGAGTCAGAGACATCACAAGAAAACCCACAGAATCAACTAACCTGGGCTTATAGGTGCTCACAGGGCCTGAACTGACAACCAGGGAGCCTGCACAGGACTGACCTAGGCTCTCTGAATATATGGGACAGTTGTGTGGCTTGGTCCCCTTGTGGGACTGGACTAAGACAGACTCTCATGGAGTCCAGACTTGCCTCAAACAAGTCACATGACCAATGTAGAATGGATTTCCAGTCCACCTGCCTCTATTTCCTGAAGGCTGGGATTACAGGTATGTCTCAGTTACTTTTCTCTTGCTGGGATAAAACACTGTGACCAAGACAACTTACAGAAGAGTTTATTTGGACTTACTATGAGAGAGGGTTAAGAGTCAGTCATGCAACATCCTTAGTCATCAGGGAAATGCAAATCAAAACTACTCGAGATATCATCTTACACCTGTCAGAATGGCTAAAATCAAAAACACCAATGACAGTCTATGCTGGAGAGGATATGGATAAAGGGGGAACACTTCTCCACTGATGGTGGGAGTGCAAACTTGTACTACCACTATGGAAATCAGTATGGCAGTTTCTCAGGAAAACAGGAATCAGTCTACCTCAAGATCCAGCAATTCCACTCTTAGGTATGTACCCAAAGGATGCACATTCATACCACAAGGACATCTGTTCAACTAAGTTCATAGCAGCATTATTTGTAATAGCCAGAACCTGGAAGCAACCTAGATGCCCCTCAACTGAAGAATGGATAAAGAAAATGTGGTACATTTACACAATGGAGTACTACTCAGTGAGAAAAAAACAACAATGGAATCTTGAAATTTTCAGACAAAAGGATGGAACTAGAAGAAACCATCCTGAGTGAGGTAACCCAAACACAGAAAGACAAGCATAGTATGTACTCATCATATTTGGATATTAGACATGCAGCAGCCTACAATCCACACTGCCAGAGAAGCCAGGAAATAAGAAGGACCCTAAGAGAGACATACATGGTCCCCCAGAGAAGGGGAAAGGGACAAGAGCTCCTAAGCAAATTGGGAGCATGGGGAGAGGGGAAGAGAGGTAGGAGAAAGAGAGGGGGAGAAGAGGAGGGGAAGAAATGAGGGATCAGGAAAATTGAGTTAGGAGAAGAATAGAGGAGAACAAGACAAGAGATACCTTGGGGGAGAGAGCCATTATAGGTTTAAAAAGAAATCTGGCACTGGGGAAATGTCCAGAGATCTACAAGGATGATCTCAACTAAGAATCTAAACAATAGTGGAGAGGCTACCTTAAATGCCCTTCCCCTGCAATGAGATTGATGACTACCTTAAATGCCATCATAGAGTCTTCATCCAGTAGCTGATGGAAGCAGAAGCAGAGATACACAGCTAAACTCTCCTGGAATCCAGTTGTAGAGAAGGAGGAGTGATGAGCCAAGAGGTCAAGACCAGGCTGGAGAAACCCACAGAAACAGCTGACCTGAACAAGGGGGGAGCTCATGGACTCCAGAATGACAGCTGGGGAACCAGCATAGGACCAACCCAGACCCCCTGAATATGAGTGTCAGTTAGGAGGCCTAGGAAATCTACGGGCCCTCTGGTAGTGGATTAGTATTTATCCCTAGTATATGAATGGACTTTGGGAGGCCATTCCCCATGGAGGGATATTCTGTCAGCCTAGATAAACTGGGTGAAGAAAGCTAGGTCCTGCCCCAAATGATGTGACAGATGTTGATGATTCCCCCATGGGAGGCCTTATCCTCCCTGAGGAGTACATGGGGGATGGGATAGGGGGTTGGTGGGGGGCATGGAAGGATGGGATGGATAGGGAACTGGGATCGATATGTAAAACAAGATTGCTTCTAATTTAAATAAAAATTTATAATTAAAAAGTCAGTCATGGCAGGGAAGCAATCAGTGTGCATGGCAGCTAGAGCAGGACACCGAGACCTTTACCATGAACATGAAACAAAAAGAAAACAGAAGTAGTTCAAAGACTTAACTCTCAAAGTACCCCTGACCCAGTACTGTACTTCAGCAAGGCCACACCTCCTAAACCTTCCCAGACAGTACTATCATTGAGAAACCAAATGTTCAGATAAGAGACTATGACGGTGACTTCTCATTCAAACAGGCTGCATGCCACCATGCTTCAGAGTTTCATCTTTTATTTTATGTGTACGGGTGGGTTGTTTGTTTGTTTGTTTTTTTGCCTGCATATATATCTGTGAATCATATGCATACAGTGCCCCTTGGGGGCCAGAAGAGAGCATCAGATCTCCTAGAACATGAGTTACAAACAGTTGTGAGCTGCCATGTGTGCTAGGAATCAAACCCAGGTTCTCTGTAAAAGCAGTATGTACTCCTAAATGCTGACACATCTCTCCATCCCCTTCATATTTTTCTATTTTTTTATAACATTCATTCATTCTTTGTGTGTGAGTTTGCAAATGCCATGGCACACATGGGGAGGTCAGAGAACAACTTGGAGGAGTCAGTTCTCTCCTTCCACCATGTGGACTTGAGGATCAGGCTCAGGCTGCCCAGTTCGGTTACAAGCAACTTTACCTACTAAGCCACCTTACCATCTAAAGTTTTGTAGTTTTATGCAACACATCTTACCAAGAGAAGAAATAAAGAAATTGCCCTTTACTTTTATTCGTTGTATGGGTTTCCACTGCTTTGGACACTGATTCAAATACTAGCTGTCTTTATCTGGAATCACATTTTTTTTGTCTGTATAAAGTACTGAACTTCTCATAGAGACTCCTGGAAATCTAGAATTATCAGGGGAAAGGTCATGGACTTGTGTCTCCCATTATATCCCATATACTGAAATAAGACCTCTATTTCTTTCCCAAATGTGAGGTGAGGGGGAAACTAAGTTAATCTATATGCAATAGTTAATCTATATGCAACATATGTGTGGACCTCAGAATAGTTATCCTAAGTTGGAAAAGCCCGAGTGAAGGGCCACATATGATAGGAATCTGCTTTTGTGACAAACATGGGCAAATTCATAGAAACTAAAAGATTAGTAGTGGGAGTAGCTGGAGGAAGGGGTTGAGATTTTGGAATGAGAGAGAGGCTAATTAATAGATAATGAGTTCTCTTTTGGATGCTGAGAATGTTTTAGAACTAGGAAATCCTATGGCTAAGCAGCACTAAGACACTGAATAACAAAATGATGTTGACTTATCCAGTTAGAAATGGTTCAAATGACAAATGTTCTCATGTATCTGTCTTAACCCATTTCTAAAAGAATATATGTTTTGTCAGCAATGACATGCAGAGCATAGCAATCGCCCTGGGAGGGCCTATGGGCCATAACAACCAGTTGACCAATCAACACAGGGCAAGCCTGGAGGCACACCAATCCTGAGCCTGTGCATACCCCTAGACACTCCCCTTACGCTGCCCTATAAGATCTCTATGCATCTCACAGCGTCTTTCCTAGCCATCCGCCATGGTGGATGGATGAAAGGCCCGAGCTAACATGGGGCTAGCTGGTTAAAAAACTGCAATAAAGCCTCATGCTGTTTGCATCAAAAAAAAAAAAAAGAATATGTGTTTTGTGATTGTATTTAGTGACAGTTTAGAAAATCCCCACAAATCTGCAATGATGTAAAATGGATCCATTTTTACATGGGTGCACTGTGAAGTCTGTGGAACACAGTGGGACACTGGAGTTTTGGGTGTGATAAAATGGTCACTGGTCCCATCGTAACAATGGTTTCACTTACGTGCACTAAATGCAACTCCTCAAACATTATACTTCACCATACATGAATTAAAACAAATTAGCAGTGTGGGACTGGTGAGATGGCTCAGTGGGCAAAGACACCTGCCACACAGGTCTGATGACCTATGTGGTACCCAGGACACATAGTAGGGGGAAAGAGCTGACTCCCAAAAGTAGTCCTTAGATCTTCACATGCACTCTGTGGTGTACTTGCAACCGAATTCACACATACACAATAACAGAAAATAGAATAACTTTTAAAAGAGTATGATGACATTGAGAACAGTCCAAGTGAAGCTCCTATCCTAAGAAACAGACTTGTGATGAAGGAATGAAAAAGATGTATTTCAGACCCCATCACTCTCTGTTGTGGTGATATATTATTTATGATTTATTACAGCTTGCTGAAGATTCAGAAAGCAAAGTCAGCCAATAGCCATAGAAGCCAGGAACACACCTTTAATCCCAGCAGCCAGAAGCTAGAAAGTGGTGGTATACACCTTTAATCCTAAAACTCAGGATTAAGAGGTAGAAGGATCTCTCTGAGTTCAAGGATATCCAGGGATATATGAGATTGAATCAGTCTAAAAGAGTAACAGATCACACGCCTTTAATCCCAGCACTAGAGGGGTATAATAGATGAAGCAGGGACTTCAGTGGTCAATAAGAGGCATTCATTCTCCAGCCATGCTGAGGAGAGGCAGCAGGATCAGCCCATTCAGCCTGAGGTAGTGGTAAGAGCTAGTGGCCAGCTACTTTGCTTTTCTGTTCTTCAGCTTTAAGTTTGAACCCCAATATCTGTCTCTGGGTCATTCATTTTTCATTTTACATTCTGTCTCCAAGACTGTCCCACTGGTCCAAGATACTATCACTCAATTTGCATCATTGCAAGAATATCCCAAAGTTTTCTCTGCTTCCATCTTTGCCCGGTCCCCTCTGTATTTTACAGAAGTCAAAAAGATCCCTCTAAAGCTCAAATCCAAACATTCCACTGTCTTGCTCCAAACCCCAAATGGCTTCTTGTCTCATTCCAAATAAAAGCAAAGTCCACACCATTACCTGTAAGGTCCTGTGTGACCTGGTGCATCTCCTAATTTCTAAATATGCCTACTTCCTTTTTATCCTATTGGCTTCTGGGTTGATTCTAGAAGTTGTTACATGGTCTCCTTCCTTAACTTTTGCTTCTCCGTGAAGTTGTTCTAGTTTGCTATCTGTTTCTGTGATAAACACCCATTGGGAGGAAAAGGTTTATTTCTGTTTACGCTAGAAAGTCATAATCCATCACTCAAGTCAGAGCAGGAACTGAAGCAGAAATCAGAGAAGAGAGCTGCTTACTAGCTTACTGTCTAGCTTGTTCAGCTAGCTTTCTTACATAGCTCAGGTCTACCTGCCTAGGGATAGCACTGCCCACAGTGGACTGGGCTCTCTCACATCACTCATTAAGACAGTTTCTCACTGACATGACCACAGGCCAATCTGATAGAGGCAATTCTTCAGTCCAGGTTTCCTCTTCCCAGGTGACTCTAGATTTTGTTTGTTGTTCATTTGTTTGTGTTTGGTTTTGGTTTTTTATTGTTATTGTTCTTGGGGGACGGGGGTTGGTTTGTTGTTGTTTTTAGATTTATTTATTATGTATATTGTTCTGCCTGTATTTATGCCTGCCAAACAGAGCATTACATCTCATTATAGATGGTTGTGAGATAACTTGTGGTTGCTGGGATTTAAACTCCGGACCTGTGGAAGAGGAGTCAGTGCTCTTAACCTCTGAGTCATCTTTCCAGCCTGACTCTCAGTTTTGTGAAGTCGACAATAAAAACTAACCAGGACACTGTCCTTGGCTGCCCTGGCTCTGCATTCAGGCTCTCGTGCCCTGTGGTGGCCCCCATAGACTCATAGATTTGAATGTGTGGTCAACAGGAAGTGGCACTATTAGGAGATACAGCCTTGTTGGGGTGGGTGTGGCCATGTGGAGGAGGAGTGTCACTGGGGGTAGGCTTTGAGATTTCAGAAGCTCAGGCCAGCCCCAGTCTCTCCTTTCTGCCTGCTGCCTGCAGAGAGGATGTAGAACTCTCAGTTGCCTCTCCAGCACCATGTCTATACCCATGCTTCTCAACTATGACAATGGACTAAACTGCTGAAATATAAGCCAGCCCTAATTAAATGTTTTCCTTTATAAGAGTTACCATGAGCCCGGCGTTGGTGGCGCATGCCTTTAATCCCAGTACTCGGGAGGCAGAGGCAGGCGGATCACTGTGAGTTCGAGGCCAGCCTGGTCTCCAGCGAGAGTGCCAGGATAGGCTCCAAAGCTACTCAGAGAAGCCCTGTCTCGAAAAATCAAAAAAAAAAAAAAAAAAAAAAAAAAAAAAAAAAAAAAGAGTTATCTTGAGCAGAAACCAGGCTAGATCTAGGGACCCAAGGCAAGACACCACCCATCACCAGTTAATAATCCTTAAAGCCCACCCAAACCCCAAACTGCACTGCTTCCCATAGGCCCACAGCCCCAACAGTTTTACTGGAGGCCAAATGGAAACTAGGGACCACAGGTAAGACTGGTATAGGCAGGTGTGGTCATTCTAAAATCTAGCAAAATAGACTTCAAACCAAAAGAGATGGAGAAAGACATTTCATACTCATCAAGTGAAAATCCACCAATAGGACAATTCTTAACAGCTGTTCCCCAAACACAAGGGCACCCACATCTGTAAAAGAAACATTACTAAAGCTTAAGTCACACATTAGTTATGGGAGACTTTAATACTCCACTCTCAACAATGGACAGGTCATCCAGACAAAAAGTAAACAGAGAAATAATGGAGCCAACAGATGTTGAGTATTTCCTCACAGCAATGGGAAAAGTAACTCAACCAAGGTTTTGAGTAAATAATAATACATTCTAACTTTTGTTTCTTATTTATTATTTGAGAGCCCACACGTATGTGGAAGTCAGAGGATACTTGAAGATATTGGTTCTCCTCTTCCACCATGTGGGTCCCAGGGCTTCAACTAAGGTTGTCAGCCATCTTTCTGGAACACATTCTAGCTTGTATATTTATAGCAGAGGAAATGAATGAAGGAATCAAAGAAGAGTCAATATCCTGGCTCAAGATATGATGATAGTTGTGAAGCCACAATCAGGAAGGATCTTGTCAAAATGGTGTGAGACCGCTGGGACCATTGAGTGATGATGCTTTAGGAATGAAGATAGGTCCTCTAAGGACAAAGGACGGTGCCAAATGCTGCCTGTTGATGGGGGTGGGGACATAGAACAAAGAAGGTCCATTGCATTTAGTGACATGGAAGTCACAGCTAACCTCAGCAGTCAGGGAGAAGCATTAAGGCCACCCACAGAAGACAGGATCTCAGGAAACCAACCCCAGAACACATGGGAAATCAATAATGTGGATAACTTAGCTTTGAGAAGAGATAGTACTGGTTTTTAAATCATGGGTATATTGATCTCATGCGGAGGTAGGGGAAAAAGAGCTGGCACAGCAAGACCCGTCCCCTTCCGATGTCACCTTACAAACAAGCCTTGGTACAACTGGACTTGATCTAAGCAAAAATGCCCTTGAGAATTGGGGAATAGGTTGGCCTTCCCTACGTAACTCATTCTTCTGTTTAACCCTGGCTTTCCTAACTAATGCCCTCAAATCCCAGGTAAATCCCCCACACTGCAGGCTATTTTAGTACCATAATCTCCTCTCAATGCTGCCTCCAACTGTCTCTTCAAACAAGACTCAAGTTTTGTTGTGCATTGAACATAAAAGTCAAAATAAGTGTCTAAAAGGGTAATTGTATATGGTTCTATTTCTTCGTGGCTGATTTTGAAAGCCCACCTAAACCAGCATTTATCATGTCTTTGTGATGTTGCCTGGCACTGCTTGTCATTTGCTAATTGCTGTGTCTCCAGTATTCTTCTTGTAAATGTTCTGTACCTGACTCCTTGTCTCTCCTGAAGGTTATGCACAGGTGTGCTATCTTAAATAACCATCAAATCATCTCCTTGGAGTTCTAATGTTACCAAAATTACAGTATCCCTGACTATAGCAGCAGCAAATCCATAACAAACAATAACAAAAGTCTCCACGACAGTGCTCAGTGAAGCCCTGCTTTTTCTTTAATATGCATATGTTTTATGCTACAGTTGTTACTTCCGGGTTTTCCTAAGTAAGGAACCTCAACTAATTAGTTGATCTCTCGATTAGAAGGCTCAATCCTGTGAAAAGAAAATATTCTCAGTACTTAATTTGACCAAATAAGAATGTCATGCATATCTGTAACAGGCCCCAGACCTTAGCACAACAGACGCCACGATAGAAACCCATTAAGACCTTGGAACCCAGCACATAGGTAGCAATGGCTGCCAAAATGAGAACAAATATCTAGTCCACAGCCAAAACAGGAACAAAGGCGAAGTCAGCAGTCCCAGGACACAGCTGGGAAAGTCCCTGAATGTTCTAACCTTGCTTTTTGGCTTCTGTCGTTCCATTTCTTGCTAACTGTTCTTGTTAACTGAAACGTGTCAACCCAGGATGTGTTCTTTCTGCTTAAAAAGACAAGAATGGCAAGGCTCAGGGCTGCATGATTTGGGTGAGGTTCCCATGCAGCCACTGGCTGGTTATAGAGATTTTCTATTTGGCTTTTAAAAGTCCATGCATCCTCTGAAGGAGTTACTTTACAACACATCCTTTTCCTATTTTCTTCATTGTTGTACTTGGCACATAGTAGAAATATGAATTAAACCTAGTAGATTGACTGGTGAGATGGCTCAGCAGGTAAAGGCACTTATTTGCTGCACAAACCTGAAGACCTGAATTGGATTCTAGGACTCCATGATGAAAGGAGAGAACTGGAGAACTGACCCCCAAAGTTTCCCTCTACCCTACACACACACACACACACACACACACACACACACACACACACACAGGTGCCACAATGGTGGCACACATCTGGCCATTCACTATGGTTTTTTGAGAGAGAGAGGGGGAGAATAGACATACTGTGGTACTCTTGAGTGCTTGTGTGTGCACAAGCACCCAGGAGGCAGAGGCAGGTGGAGCTCTGTGAGTTTGAGGCCAGCCTGGTCTACAAAGCTCCACAGAGAAACTCTGTCTCATAAAGCAAAACAACAAAAAAATACCTAATGAATAAATGTGCACGAAGACATTTCACAAACTTCTGACAGAGTGTGTGATGGTCTAAATGTGTCCAACCTTTTGGCTTTGAGACACAATGCTGTTATCTACAAAGTCTATATACAATAGAGCTATTTTTAAGAAATTGCATATGAAAAAAGTCTCATAATGTTTTAAATAAGTTTAAGGTCATATTCATATCTTCCTGGTATACTCAGGACACAGACTGGACATGCCTGGGAGTAAAAAGGGAATATTTGTGGAAGGAAATGACTAATTGTGAATTTTTCTTGAAGACATGTGATTTGTTTAAGTTAATAGTATGCTGTAGAATTTCTAAGATGATGGAGATAGTCTACTTAGACCAAGTAAGGCACCCATTAGATGCATGTAACCACTGAGGCCTTTGTAGAAGGGACAACACCTGAGGAGCAGGCCTTATTTTATTTCACTTCATTGAACTTAAGTAGTTGCATGTGGCTACTGTAGCAGATGATTCATTTAAATAAGTTGGCACAGGTCTGGTTTGGGGAAAGTATTTTGGTCCTTTTACAATTAAATGCATTTTCCTGGTAGAACCATACAATGTCAAAAGTAGAGAGAGATAACGGATGGTGGTGGAGTGCAAGGAGACATGACAGGGAAATTACACCCAAAGTATATTATTTGTCCAGCCTGTGGCCTGAGTATACCAGGAGGATATGAATATGACCCACCACAAAGCCTTAAACTTATTTAAAACATTATGAGACTTTTTGCATATGTGATTTCTTAAAAATAACTCTATTGTGTATTAAAATGTACTTATATAAGCCAGGACTGTGTACAATGAGTATATACTAATGAAAATTACAAATGCACACAATAAGAATTAAAACTAATCCAGACACCACTCTTGCATATTTGTATCAGCTGACAGATCTGTGTAAGAAACTGGGGCAGGAATAGGGTCTAGTCCTGTAGAGATGCAGCTCTGAGGGCCATCCCCTCCTGACTGTTGACTGATGGACCCTCTGCCTTAGGGTTTTCACGCAACATTTCTAAATTTCTGGGGTTGGGTGTTAGGAATCTCAGGTACCCATCCTCAGCAGTGCCTAGCACAGAGGAAACACTGTAAGCATGCTCCGCAAGGTGCAGATGGTGCTCATTCCCTGGAGTGTAAATGAGCTTCCGCAGCACAAGTATCTCACACCTAGAAAGAGACACGGTCGCACTTACCACTCACCCCATTTTTACGTAGACAATACTACTTAAATTCACTGTCCCAACAGCCTGCATCTAGTTTGCATTCTTTTTCACTCTCAAAGTGTCACTATTTGCAATTATAGTACAGCAGCACTTGCCTACAATCCCAGCACTTCTGCTGAGGCAGGAGGATTGTGAGCTCCAGGTCAACGGGAGCCATGTGGTGAGACCTGTCTAAAATACACAAAGTATCACTATTAGGCACTACCAAAGCCCTACTCTTTATCTACTCTCTATGACTGTATTCATTTGGATTGATACATTTCGGAACAGTTTGTTTTATTATTATTTTCCAATTTTCTTTCTTAGTATGATCAACATTTATGTATCCTCCAATATGTTCTTTCATTGAAAAGATTTATTTTTATTTAGATGAGTGTGGGTATGAGTGCCTGCAGAGACTAAAATAGAGTGTTGGATCTCCTGCAGTCACAGGCAGTTGTACCATACCTGATATAAGCACCGATATTCAATATCAGATATAATAATATTGAAATACAAATGTACTATAAGAGCATTAGATAATATTACATTATATTTAATAAAAATAATATTCAAATGCAAAAGCTGGAACTGGATATGGGGTTCATCAATGAAGAGCATTTGACTGCTCTTGCAGAGGACCAGGATTCAGTTCCCAGAACCCACATGGTGGCTCACAACAATTTATAACTCCAGTCCCAGGGGATGTGACACTCTCTGCTGGCCTCCAAAAGTGCTACATGCCCATGATGCACAGACACACCTGCAAGCAAGACACCCATACACAAAATAATATTCATAACAACAAAAATATATGAAACCTACCAGTTCTAGTAAAAATTAAAGCTCTTGACTCAAGGAATAGTTTCAAATGATCTGTGTGCAATGTTGAAACTACTTAATGAAGTTAAGCCCTCATCAACAACCCATGTACTGCAAAGAACCCCAAAACAGTAACAAACCATGCCAGGATCAGGAACTGTGTGTGTCTGCTGAGCTGACCCCCAACTTGCCCCCGCCCGCCCAAGTTGTCCTGCAGGTTGGACCAGAATGAGAATTCTTGTATTAAACATTGTTCAAACTAATTTGAAATGTAATTGCATAGTCACATCAATATAATCAAGGAAATGTGTTTTTTACAAGGTATAATCATTTTCTAATTACTAATTAAGAACTCTCCACAGTTTATGAGAAAATTCTACCTTAGAATTGTTTGGTGATATACAGTGTGTAAATTAACCCAATTGCTTTCTGGGAGTCCTCGGGTGACAGAAATATAAATAATTCATTGTGAAACTGGATGCTTTTCGTGCCCTCAGCTAACCTGGATTTCCAGTACCGGAGCAGCAAGCGAGTGACCCTGCCATAATGGGAAATGAAGAGGGGCCATGTGTGGTGTGTATTTGCAGTGTCTTTCTCACACTTCTATTCTCTGTTGGATAGTCTACTGTCTAACTGTCTGACCTGCTGCCAGGGGCCTCTTACATCAGCAACTTGTTCACACTGGCAGATGCCCTTGTGGTAACAGTCTGATCCCCACTCAGTTTATGCGACTTCACCACCTCTAGTGGTAGGTGCCTAACCTTTTGTTCTCCCCACCATCCAGATAAGACCCACCTGGGACAGCCCCTAGTTCATTAAATAAAAGGCTCAAGTGCAATACATCCCCAAGTAATTTTTACTTAAAGATTCTGAACAAGGAAAACTGATACATCAGAAGGACATGCCTCTGTACCTGGGCAAAGGAAGCAGGAATAACGAACCAGAGGGAGGGGGAGAGGAATGGAGGAAGAGAGACTGGCAGAAGATATAAAGGTTGGGGCGGGGTCACTAAATTCAGAGGTGGGTGATTGAGTAAATTTTTCACAAGGCTACCTGAAAGCTTACACTGCTAGGGGGAGAAAGGTTTCTAAATTTGTGTCTTGGGCTACTAGCTTGACTATCTGAGTAAAATACAACTGAAATTCACATCAAGGTGACTGAGCCCTGCCTCTAGTGTAAGAAAGAGCTCGTACATGTAGCGGATGCTGAGACAACATAAAATTGTAAGCTCTCACTACATCCTGACTCTAATTAGTATTCTGAAAACAAACCCACATCCCCACACTTCTCACCTTCTCATCCTCACTATGGGTTTATTTAATCCAAGTTCCAGAGGAGAGAGGTATTGATTCCAGGAGCTCAGAGCAGCAGCTTTGCTGTAATTGCCAGGGAAGGAAAGGCCAAGCTTTGTAGATTCCTCTTCTTCAAACATGGTCCATCTATATACAGTGAAGTTTAAAATCCACCTTAAGATTTCTTAAGCATACAGCTGAGACAGTTGCCTGTGTTTGTACAGTTTGCATCGGGCAAGCCAGAAGAGCACCTGCTTTCTGCCACCCGTCTCTGGACCTGTCACTCACACTGTCTGGGTTGGGTTGGGTTTGGCTTTGATTTTATTGTTTGCTTGTTGGATTTTTCACAGTGCTGGGGACTAAACTTAGGACCTTACACACACAACACAAGCTTCAACCATTAAACTAGTTTCCTCACTTACCTGTGATGACTAATCTTAATTGTCAACTTGATCTGATTTATAATTACCATGGAAACACTAACCTGGGCATGTCTGTGAGGGTATTTCCAGGAAAGTGTAAGTAGGAACCACACTCAATGTGGGCAACACCATCCTACAGGATGGAGTCCCAGAGTGGACAAAAAGGACAAAGTGAGCTAGACACCAGCTCTCATCTCTCTGTTTCCTGGCTGTGAACACAATGTATGAGGCTAGCTGCCTCATATTCCTCCTAGGTTTTCCCCACCTTAATTGACTGTAGCCCCTCTAACTATAAGTCAAAAAAAACACTCTTTTCTACCTTCAGTGGCTTTTCTTAGGCATTTTGTCACAGCAATGAGAAAATTAACTAATACACTAAGCAAGAACAACATATTCCCCAAGGTTAGAAAGACACACAAGTTAAAAAAAAAAAAAAAAAAAAAAAAAACAGAGAAGTGATCTGTAAAGTAAATCATGCAGAATTAAATGTTTGGGGTATTTTTCAGGCAGAGCTTTATATATACAATGGCATAATTCCTTCCTCTAAAGAACTAGAATATTAAGTGGAAATTATGAATACTCATTGACATCTTTCTTTTTTAAGATATTTTTAAGTATATGTGCTTCTGAGTGTGGGTATGCAGGTACCCACAGAATCCAGAAGAGGGCGTCAGATTCCCCTAAAGCTGGAGTTACAGGCTGAAATGAGCTACCCGACACCGGTGTGGAGAATTGAACTTGGGTCCTCTGCAAGGGCAGTATGTGATCTTAACCTCTGAGCCTCTCTCCAGCCCCTCACTGCCATCTTTCTATGTATAAAATCTAGTTCCAGATGCAGACAATCATTGCCTCCACCTCTGAAAGTCTCATAATTTACATAGAGTAAGTTCAAACTTGAGATGCCGCCTCACCCAACATCTGTTATGGCATAAATCTTATATCTACCCTGTTGAAAGGAGTTTTCTATATTTGCATATCTCCCTATGAAAAGAAATTTTTGTTCCAAAAAATTATTTTGAAACATATTTTCACATATGCAAATCAATTAAAAGTAAGTTGTCCTATATTTAAATACAGCTTATTCTTCCATGTATAGACTATACTGTGAGGCTGGGATGTTCTTGTGTTCATTAATTCAATAAGCATTTAATTATATAAGCATAAAATTATATATAAGCTAGGGCTTGCCACTAGCACCTTAATCATTTTCTGTTTATCTCATTTTTGTGTTCTTTTTTTACTCTTCTGAATTAATTAAGTTATATTATTCCATCACTTCATTTATTTGTTGGGGGCACCCATCTGCCATGGTGCACCTGTGGTAATCAGAGGACAGTTTTGAGAGTCCGCATCTCCTTCCGCCATACTGAAGATGTACCACTCTTGTTTCTGACGTTAAGCTGCATACTCAGGGCTAGCTGGCTCAGAAACTTCTGGCTGATCTCTTGCCTCTGTCTTCCATCTTGCCATAAGACGTGTTGAGATTCCAGATGCGCACGGCTTTTTTATTTGAGTTTCGGACATCAAACTCAGGTCATCCGGCTTGAGCAGCAAACACTTTCACCCACTGAGCCGTCTCCTCCACACTGTTCCATTCTTTCATGTCTACCTGTTCCACAGAATATATTCCGTGGCTATTTGCAAGTTATTGCTGCAAGTTATTACTTCAGCATCCATACTTTCCTTAGTACCACATGACACAAATCTGTACTTTCCCGGTGATACTTTAAAATTCTTTATGTCTTTTACTCTGTTTCCATTGTTTTCATCCTGCCAGCAATAACATCTATAAGTTATTGGTTTCTTGCTTTGTGCTGTCAATATACATCTATATTTCCCTGTAGACTTTCCTTGCCTGACTTAGCTCATCTCTTCCGTCTGAGCTCATGTTCCTTCTGCTTGTGGAATTTCTGTTATTGGTTATTTTATTTATTTAAACTTATGACAACAGATACTCTCAGTCTTCATTTGTCTAGAAATTTATCATGCCTTCTTTTTTAAAATGAAAATTTCCCTAGAATAAATTGATTCTAGGCTTGTAGTTATTTTCATTTCCTACTTAAAGTTATTATCCCTCTTTATCTGGAGCTCATCACATCTGTGGATAAGTTGTTTGTGAGTTGTGTTGCTGCCGTTGAAGTACCTATTCATCTATGGCTTTGTACTGTGACTCTTTTTTTTCTTCCATTCATTTATTTAGCTCATAAATAAAGTCATGCACAATTATGATACACAATACAGTATGTTCACAATGGCATAGCTAAATTAAACCAATTAACATGTTATATCACATATATTCATCATTTTTGTTTTGAGAACACTTAAAGTATACTATCTCACAACTTTTAAAATATAGCATATTGTTATCAACCATATTTATCATGCTCTCAGTAGACCTCAAGACTTCACAGAGTCTATGCCTCTTGTCCAACTGCAGTTTTATATCCTTAAACCAATCGTTTCCCCATTGTTAAAAGACCCACATTGAAGCCTAATAGCCACAATTCTGCTCTCTGTTCCCATAAGTTCATCATTTTTTTGGCAAGCATATAACTTTACTACTTACTAAAGATGAAATCAAATTTGAATGCACAGGTGAGCACTCACTGAAACACCTTGGATTCATCACATATTTGAGTTTCAATTAGCATATATATATATATATATATATATATATATATATATATATATATATATATCAATAATGGCAATATGTTATGCATCAATAGTAGCAACAGGTTTTCCAGGTTCTGCAGTCATTTGAACAAAATTGTAGAGACATCCAGCACACTTGATTTAAAAAAACAAAAAACAAAAAACAAACAACAACAACAAAGTAAAAAACAAAATCCCAGAAAACAGCACAGTTCTGTTACTCTTGGGGTACTTAGCACCATTTTTTTTAAATTAGCTTCTCAGTCATCATCTGGGAGGAAACCATTCTGAGCAACATCATTAAAAACAGCTCTGATAAAGCATGGTCACTACTATGTATCATAAAGCAGGTCCACATATGAACTGTGACTCTTTTTCTATAGTTGCATATATATATATATATGTATGTATGGAAACCAGTGTCTCACGGAACCCAGAGCTCACCATGTCAGGTTGTCCCAAGAATTCTCTGTCTCCAACTCCCACATGCTGGGAATAACAGGTGGACCACCACTCCCACTCAGGTTTTATATGTGTTCTGGGGATCTGAACTCCAGTTCTCATATTGCACAGCAAATAGTTCACCTGCTAAGCCATCTCCCAAGCCCCTTATTCAACAAATGTTTAAGTATTTTTTAAGATTTACTTTTATTTTTATTCATGTGCCTGTATCTGTGTAAGTATATACAACATGTATGTGGGTACCTGTGGAAGCCAGAAGAGAACATACAGACATTTTTTTTAAGATAAGGTTTCACTGTGTAGCCTTGGCTGGCCTAGAACTTACTATGTAGACCAGACTGGCCTTGAACTCACAGAGGTCTATCTGCCTCTGCACTCAAAATGCTGGGCTGGATTTTTAATTTGTATTAGACATTGTTTATAAACAGCCCAGTCATAGTCTATATATTATCCCCACAAGAATCAGATTCCCATTTCTTGATAAGGTAAGCACTTGGGTTAATTCAATTATCAATATACCTGTGTTGTGTCTGGCTAAGGCCCTTTGGCTCATATGGGTTGCTAAGGCATGGGTTTCCAAGCTTTGCACTGATAGCCTCAGGTGTCATGATAAACCCTAGGAAAGATCCATCTAGTCACCAGAATTTCAAGCTTCTGATCTCCCAGTCCCGATAGTTTCCTACTCTTTCTTGCTGGAAAGGCCAGCATGGTGTTTTTTTTCAGGGTCTTCAATCCCTCAAGCACTTGTAGGTTGTAGAGCATGTCGTCTGCTTCTCAATACGCCTTGACTTAAATTGCAGGTTTTCATCCTATATTAAGATCAATACTATATTCTATTTCTGTGGATATTCCATCCATACATGACCAAGAAATTTGGTCACTGTTGTCCCCAAGACTTTCTACCTCTGCAGGGTCAAAGTTTGCTCCCCAAATCAGCCAATGCCCTTTTTAAGATTTTATTTATTATGTATACAACATTCTGCTTCCATGTATATCTGCATACCAGAAGAGGGCACCAGGTCTCATAACGGATGGTTGTGAGCCACCATATGGTTGCTGGGAATTGAACTCAGAACCTCTGGAAGAGCAGTCAGTGCTCTTAACCTCTGAGCCATCTCTCCAGCCCCAGCCAATGCCCTCTTTCAAGTGAAAGTAATGCACACCTCTCCTCTCTAGAATTTTGGTTCATCCAATCTATGTCATATCCAGAGTTCTTTAGTAACTTTCAGCTTTGTTTTAACTAACTTTTTGTTCATGATCTTTTCCTATTATTTGAAAATTTAATACATTTAATACATATGATAAATTTTGATCAAAACTATGCCCCAATCTTTTCCTTTCAGTGACTCCTCTACACCCTTATCACCACCACGGAGTTTGTTGCAGCCCAAGTTGGCCTCATTACTATGTAGCCAAAGGTGACATTGAACTTCTGGTCTTTCCACCTCTACCTCCCCAATGCCAAAATTACAAGCATATACCCATGACCTTTGCTGGAGATCAAACCCAGGGCCTCAGGCATGCTTGGTAAGCATACTACCAATGGAACTAAACCTCCAGCCCTTGCTAAGCATTTTTATTTCACAGAGGATGCACTCTCTTGCTATGGCTCATTACATTACACCTGGAAATGAAGGTCATGTTGACTTCTTTTTAGTTCTGTCCAGTAGATTTTATGTGTGTGTCCTTTAAGTCAGTTTTTAAATTAAAACTTGGTTTTATTTAAACTTTGGAGTCCAATTTAATAATGAATGGTATATTTAACCTTGACTTCTAGTTGGTGATGTTTTATTTAGTTTTTATTATTATTATTATTTCAGCATATTCTCTAGTACAAAGAATTGATAGCAATATTATTTGGTTTTGTTCTTATAACTTAGAGAAAGGCCATTCCTGGGATCACCTAAAAAATTCTTTTCAACATTGCCTTAAGCAAATATTAATCATAGAAGTATGTTAAGATTGTGGTGTTATTTCTATCAAAATTAAAACAGGATTAAACAAATCATTTATGCATCATTTAAAATGATGAGACCAGGGAAATGGCTATGGGGTAAAGGTACTTGCCACCAAGCCTGACAACCTGAGTTGGATTCCCAGGACCTACTTGATACCTGCAAGTTGTCCTCTGCCTGCCACACGCTGCCATGACATGCTTATGTCACATGCCACACACACACACACACACACAAGGTAATAGTCCCCTGCCTCTGATAAAGAAATGTAAAAACTAAGTGGTAAATTGACAGAGTATAGAATTAAATAGTAGAAAAAAATTTAAATTAATTAACCCAAATTTCAAGGATTGTCCTTTTTAGAGGACTGATTAACACTTCAACTTGACTCAGTAACTGTCTCCTTCAAGAACAACAATCTACTCATTGCCATATATAACTAATCATTTATAGTTATTCTGTCTCTGGAGTGTGAGTTAGCAGCAGCTTTGGTCCATCTAACTGTTTATTCCCCAAATTCCAACTATGATCCACAAAGGGAAAGAGAAGAGACAAGTGCATGAGTGATCTCTGAGATGATAAGAGATGAGCAAAAACCCGGTAGGACCACCCAAGCTGGGTCTGCAGGCCTCTGGTCCCAGCTACTTAGGATACCAAGGCTTTTGAATTGACAGTCAAAGCACACTTGAGCTACAGTGAGTTCGAGGCCAGCTTAGACAACTTAGAGAGACCTTGCCTTGAAATAAAAGGTAGAAGTGTAGGCAAAGCTGGAAAGATGGCTCAGTAGGTGCAGGCACTTGCTGTACAAGCCTGATGCCCTGAGTCGATTCCCATGAAGAGATGGAGGCACTGGTGTGAATCTGTAATTCCAGAACTCAAGATGGGAGGTGGAGATGGGAGAATGGTGTAGAAGCTCACAATATGAAATATAGCAGAAACGAGAGAGACCCTGCCTCAAAAACCAGGTGGAAGGAGAAAACTAACTCCTCTTATAAAAGGTGTGTTCTGACTTCCACATGCATACTGTAGTGCACACACAAGCCCACACTCACACATATATCATTCAATCATACACACATACTAATAACAATAATAGATTTAAGAAGTATTGGCAATATAGCTCAGTGATAGGGCACTTGCCTAGCATGTACAAGTTCTGAATTTTAGATTAAATTCCCAGTACTGAAAAAACAACAAAAACAAAAGAGACTCTTCATGATGCTAGAATTGGGACTGGGAATGTAGCTCAGTGGCAGAGCCCTTGTCTAGTACACACAATACCCTTGAGAAGAAAAGCTGGGGAGTTAGAGAGGAAGATATAGCTCCATGGTAGAGTGCTCATCCATTATCCACAGGGCCCTGGGTCCAACCTCCCACACCGAGAAAGCAATGATACTAAAGCAATACAGACCAACTGAGGACAATTAAACAGTGAGAATCTCCTCTCTTTAGGGCTGTGAATGTATCTGAGAAATTCCCAGATGAATCATATTAGCTGCTTGATAGGCATCCATGAAGGAAACTCAAATACCTGAAGATCCAGGGCACTGTTTGAACAGCTCTCCTCAGTTCAACTATTTGTTTAATGAGATAAAATAAATTCCAAGTTATGATTTTCTTAAGCTAATCTTCTTCACTTTGTGTTATCTAGGAAACTGATTGTGGAAACACTACATAGGCAGACCCAATAACAGGGTTTCGTTCTAGCTTTGTCGATAGCTAACTGTGCGGCTGTGCAAGTATGGGTTCTCTATAGTCTTTATTCCTTTGTGTGTCAAATAGAGATAGCATACACATTCCCCACTTACTGTGGGAGAGGCAAATGAGGTAGCTATTTATGAAACTTGGATAGCATAATTCACAGCCTGTAAAAAGCAAGTTAGTGCAGGAGAGAATACTTATTTTAACAGAACTGTAGACCTCCAGAGCCTTTTTATTAACATTTTTATTGACATTGATTTTTTTTCCTAATCAGCCCTACAAATACTTAAGTAGGAATATACAAGAAAAAATTAAATCAAACAGGACACTGAGATTTTCAGTAGGTTAGTCACTCCAACCAATTCCTCATTGCACTGAACAGGATGTGGCCTCAAAACAATTTGTATGTGGAAATTCTGAGCTCCAGAGTGGTCGTATGAAAGGTGGGGCCTCTGGGTCTTGAGATGGGGACCCTCATTAATGGGATTAGTGCATTGATAAATGGGTTCCTAGAGAGCTCTCTCACCCTTTTCCTATCATATGCAAAATAAGAAGGTCAACAGTCTGCAACCCAGACAACCGTCCTCCCAAGAGTCAAGCTGCCTGGTCTGAGACAGGCCACCTGAGGCTCTGCTATGAGAAATTAGATCTTTTTGTTTGTAGTTTCCCAGTCCTTGGTTCCATTTAAGTTTTGTTTTGTCGCTGTTGTTTACAGGGTTGGTTAATTAGGTTAGCTGGGTTTTGTGTAATTTTGTTTTTTGAAACAGGGTCTCATATATACCAGTCTGACACTGAACTCCATACATGGCTGAGGATTGCCTTACACTGCCTAATTCCACTGCCTCCACCTTCCTGGTGCTGGGATTACATGCATGCTCCACTGTGCCTGATTTATCATTCCACAATGGTGGTTTTACCATGGCTATTCTTGATTGTCAACCTGACTACATCTGGAATTAAGTAAAACACAAAAATAGAGGGCACACCTGTGAGGGTTTTTTGCTTAACTTGAAGTAGGAAGAGCCACTTCTAATCTGGATCTTGAGTTGGGGAAACACAGCTTTAATCCAGATCATTCGAGCTGGGAAAATCCACCTCTAAGTCAAACCAAACCTTCTGCAGGAGGCCTATATAACAGTGGTCCTCAACCTTCAACTCTAAAGCCAAAACCATGTGGCCAAAGCTGCCAACTTCTGCTGCTTACTGGCACTGGAACATGGCCCTTCCATTCAATTTTATCTTCACCAGCTTTCTGACTTTCACTGCCTAAATTTAGCTGACCTGAGACTGAATCTCTAGAACAGGCTGGCCTTGAACTCAGAGATCCACAAGTCTCTGATTCTGGAGTGCTGGGATTAAAGACGTGCACCAACACACCCAGCTCTAAGCTTTTCTTTACTTCCTTTTCACAAACTGGAAAATTAGCTGGGTAGGATCTCGCCCTGAGGTCACCACTTCCTTTATTCCATTTCCTAATCTGCTTATCTCCTTGAACACAGGATTTAGCTCTATTCTACTTTGTGGTGCCCCTTTTCTCAATGTATACATTTTGTATTTTTGTTTGTTCAGCTTGCTCCTTTTCATTATAAATCTTCATTAGAGTTACTACTAATACCCACATAACAGAGTCTATACTAGGCTGTTTTGAGATTTCCTCTGCCAACAGAATTAATCCAAAACTCTTCACTTTAACCTCAGCCAGACTCTTCAGACAAGGGCAAAAAGCAGTCACAGTCTTTACCAAAGTGTCACAATAATGATCTCTAGGCAACATACTAAAATTCTTCTCCTCTGAAACCTCTCAGCACCACTGTCTTCCATGTTCCTACTACTCTGGCCCATTAAGCAGTGTTTCTACTGCTTCCTAATACAAACTCCCAAAGTCTGTGTTATTCCAAACAATAACATGGTCTGTTGCTTATCACAATACCCCAGTCCCTAGTACCAACTTCTGTTTTAGTTAGGGTTCCTATTGCTGTGAAGAAACACCATGATCACAGCAACTCTTATAAGGAAAATATTTAATTGGGGTGGCTCGTGTTGTAGAATATTAGTTTAAGCTGTGTTACATTCTTTTACGCTGTGGAATATTTGCTTAATGATGCAAAGATGTGTTGCACTCTGTTATGTTGCATTTGTTTAACTCTGTAAAGCTGTGTTACTTTGTCTGTCTAAAACACCTGATTGCTCTAATAAAGAGCTGAACAGCCAATAGCTAAGCAAGAGAGAGAACTGGATGGGGCTGGCAGAGAGAACAAACAAGAGAAGAGGGAGGAGAGAGAAAATAAGAATGAGAGGACCCCAGTGGGGCCACTCAGCCACACAATCAGCCACAGAGTAAGAAGGAAAGAAAGGTGTGTAGAATAGAAAAAGGTAAAAGCCCAGGGCCAAAAGGTAGACAGGATAATTTAAGAAAAGCTTGTTAGAAACAAGTCAAGCTAGGGCCAGGCATTCATAAGTAAAAATAAGTCTCCATGTCTTTGTTTGGGAGCTGGGTGGTGGGCACCCAAAGAGTCAAAGAGTTAAAAAACAACCATCTACAGGCTCACAGTCTCAGAGATTCAGTCCATCATCTTCATGGCAGGAAGCGTGGCAGCGTCGTGCAGACAGACATGATGCTGCCTACATCTTGATCAGGAGGCAATAGGAAGTGGCTGTGACACTGAGCAAAGCTTAAGCAAAAGAGACCCCACAGCCTGCCCCCAAAGTGACACAGTTCCTTCAACAAGGTCACACCTACTCCAACAAAGCCATGCCTCCTAATAGTGCCACTCCCTATGAGCTTATGGTGCCAATCACATTCAAACTACCACAGCCGGTTAAAAGCTCTTGCTGCTCTGCAGAAGACCCGAGTTTGGTTCCCAGCACTCACATTGAGCAGCTCACAACTGTCTGTAACTCCAGTCCCAGTGTATCTGACACCCTCATCTGGCTTCCACAGACACTGCAAGTATGTGATACACTTACATACATGCATGTAAAACACTCCTAGGCATAAAACAAAAAATAATCTTTTTAAATTTTTTAAGGCTTAATGATTTTAGAGCACTGGGTGCTCTTCCAAAGGTCCCAGATTCAATTCCCAGAACCTACATGGCAGCTCATAATCTTCTATAACTGCAGTTTCAGGGAATCTGACGCCTCCTTCTGGCCTCCACAAGCACCAGGTACACAAGTGGTGCATAGACACGTGTGCAGGCAAATAGCTATACAGATAAAAAATAAATAAATGGGTGAATCTTTTTGTTAAAATAATATTATTGAGAAAACAAAAGTCAAATAGTTGAAAAGTGCTACTTCAAAACAACCAAGGTTCCAATCTTACACTTGCATAGCATACACAAGGCTCTGGGTTCAAGTGTTAAGACCCTGATGCCACCCAGGACCATGGTAATATCTGGGCCCCAGTTACTGCCAATGGCCATGTCTGGCTCCATGGTCCTGCTGCAGTAGTGTCTGTGTTGATGTCCGTGGCCTGTGTTACCACCAGAAGCCATGCTGTCCATGTGAACCATGCCTGCTGAAATCTGAGGGTCATGCTGAGCCACCCCTGCCTTTTACTGGCCCTGGGAGGTGTGGCCCTGGCCCTCGATGGCTGCTGCAGCAGCAGAAATTGCTCTGCCCCACATGGGAGAGCTAGCTCCAATGATCCCAGCCATGGGAAAGCAGAGCCTGGCTCTGCCTCTCCCCTGATGGAGGTGGTCCCAGCAGGGGCTGCACTGACCAACTTGGCTGCTACCCAGGCCCACATCCAGGGTTTTGAGCTGACCCTAACCCCAACATATACCCACCCATCTATGACCTGCTGGAGTGCATGAAGGTCCTTCTGTGAAACCAGAACTTCGGGATCTCCATGACTTGGGGCAACAGCAGGATACCTGAGAGGAGTTTTGGTGAGGATCCAGTATTGATGGTGCACCAAAAGCCAGAAGCCATTAACCAGACCAACAACTCATTACAATGAACAATTGCAAGTAAAGCTGTTTGGACAAAAGTGTATGCTGTGTGATAGGCCCCAGCTCCCAGTGCCACTAAGATGAATGAAGAGGTGGTGGAGAGGTGGGAAAGATGGAGAAGCAAAGTGGTTTGAATTTTTTTTTTGGTTTTTTTATTAATATTTTTATTTTTTTACTTTCTTTTGTGGTGGGCACTACAAGGGTGAAGTGTAAATATGGAGGGACTGGGAAATGAGTGGGATCAGGATGTATGATGTGAAATTCCCAAAGAACTGATAAAAAAAATATGTTTAAATAGAAAAAATAGCCAGACCCAATGCTACAAAAAGAAGAAAAAAGAATAGTGAGGCCTTAGATAGACATTTCCACAGTAAGAGCTGGGGGCCAGCCAGACATGGTTTTACTATTAAGTTCTACTAAAGCCATAGAAACACATAGTACATTATAACCCTTGAATAAGACTGTTGACATTTTATTAAAGGCTTTTTAGATAACCTACTTTTGTGTCGCTGTGACCAAAACCCTGGTAGTAAACAGCTTAAGGCATGAAAGGTGAGATTTGAACCATGGTTTCAGGGGGCTTTCAGTTCTCCACAGAAGGGAAGGCAGAGGCCAGTGGCTCAGTCCGTGGTGGCAGGAGCATGTAGCAGGGATGCTCTTGTAGCAGTAGAGCAGGAAACAGAAAGTGAGGACAGAACCAAGGGACATCCCTAGTGACCTACTTCTGCCAGGTAGGCCCCGCCTCCTACAGGTACACAGCCTCCCAAAATAGCGACACCAGACAGAGGACATGCTTCAAAAAACGGGCTTGTAGAAGATATGTCAGATTCATCTGTAACATTTAGCCTGTTCCTAGTATGCTGCAGCCTGTCTCTAGAGCCTCAGATATACCCAGGTGTACATGCATTTTATTCAAGAAAAATTATCTGGGGCTGCAGGCATAGTTCAGTGGTTTTTAGCACTTGCCTCATGTGTGCAAGACCCTGGATTTAACCCTCAATACTAAAACATAAATAAAAGGAGAGGAAGGCAGAAGATAAAAGGTAGGGGCTGGAGTTGGGGCTCACTAGTTAGGAGCACTTGCTGCTCTTGGAGAAGCCCCAGGTTCAGTTCCCATGCACCCACATGGTGGCTCTCAGTCATCTGTAACTCCAGTTCCAGAGGACCCTGCATGCTTTACTAGCCTCTGCGGGTACCAGGCACACACATGGTACACAGACACACATACAGACAAAACAGCTACACACATAAAATAAAAATTAATTCTAAAAAAAAATTTAAAGATGATAGAAAGTAAATTCAGCCATGCACCTTGCTTGTCACCTTGACTGGATTAGAAATCACCCAAGTGACATACTTCTGGCATGTCTGGAAGGATGTTTCCAGAGAGGTTTGGCTGGGGGGGCCTAACTCCTTTTTCTCATCTTTCTCCTCCAATCCTTAGAAACTGATCTTGGCCATCTGACTTTGTTTGAAATGAGTGTGTGTAACTTCCTCCTTAATCACTAATGCTCAACCCTTTAGCATAGCCTCCCTTGACTCCTCCCCTCCTCTCCTGAGCAGTGGAGGAGCCTGGATGAGCCATGACATGACTGGATGAGCAATTGACCTGAAGCCACATACATCCACAGTGAACTTTGTATAAGGAAAGAATAAATGCAGTTTTATTCTTTTAATTATGGGATCATGCCCCTGAGTGCAGGTGTCTGTAGAAGACAGTTAGAAGGCATTTGATTTCCCCCTGGAGCTGGAGTTACAGGCAGTTGTGAGCTGCCAGACGTGGGTGCTGGGAATAGAACTTGAGATCTTCTGCAAGAGTGCTTAATTTCGAGCCATCTCTCCACCCAAAAATGTTTGTCTCAAAAAAAAAAAAAAAAAAAAGCTTGTCTCTTAGGCCCCTGGGATTTGGGGGCTTCCTAGCATGTGACTGGTCCTCAAAGGGTCTCACGTAAAATCTAAATCTGATCAAAGGGTGAGTGGTAAAGAAGGTTGCACTACAGGCTGGGGAGAAGGAAAGCTATAATACAACACAGCGAAGCAGTTAGTAAACAACTGTGCCTTATATCTGATACTATTTGCAGCAGAGTGGACAAGGTCTCACTCTGTAGCCCAAGTTGCCCTCAAACCCATGATAATCTTCCTGTTTCAGCCTGAGATTACAGGCATGTGCCACCACACACAGCTGGTACCTAATATCTTTTGAAGACACTGCTTGTCTGATCAGATTATAGCTTGATCAGCATACATTGGAAAATAGAATGTTAACTGTACAGGCTTATTATTAGATAGATTTGACAACAAACTTCAGGAGACATCAGTTCCGAAAAGAATTTTCATTTGCAGGCAAGAATAAAAGAGAATAGAGAAAGTCTAAAAATTCTAGCATTTGCAAAGTCAGACAGGCGAAAGCATTTCATCCCCAGCTAGAGGAAGATTAAAGGAAGGAGCCTTTCTTCTCATCATTCCTGTCATAATCTGTTTTCTCTCACACGGGTCTAACAGTGACATTTGTCACACTTTTCGGTCAGAGTCCAGAGGCACCCTCATTCCAGCCCCTCCCACTTCACTACTCCCTGGTCTCCATACACATTGCTGTTCGGACCTCTGAATGCTGTGGGCCTCCGGGCTTTGTCCAAGGACGTTTTCAAAATTTATGTATCCCCTCACTCCTTGGAGATCTCATGACTTTCATGCTATGTGTGCTGATAAATCCCTAACTCTGGTCAAAATTCTAACTATATAGGCACGGTGGGATGTGCTTGTAGTACCAGCCACTGGGTCGAAACAACCCCTTGAGTCTGTAAGATAGAAAGCAGCCCAGACAACACAGGGAGACCCCATCTCAAAAGGAAAGAAAAATTCCAGTTTTCTCCTTGGATTGAAAATGGTCATCTCAACCCTCTGAATTGAATAAAAAATTTAATGCATGTGCCTCTCCCGTTGCTGCTCTTCCAGGGGGCTTCCTGATTTCAGTAAATGGAAATCCCATCTTTCCAGTTTCAACACTATATTATCTTGGGGTCCCCATTTGTATCGTCTCTACATCCAACCTATTAGCAACTCCCTTCACTCTGTTTTCTGGACCTGTGGAGAATCTGAGCCCTTCTCACTAACTTTCTGTTAAGAATATTACACCCCAACTCCTCTCCCTACTTCCTCACTAGCTGGTCATCTAGAAGCTATTTTTAAAAATTAGCAGCCAGTGTTTCATTTCAAACAAGGCTAATCTGTGTCACTTTCTCAGTCTCAGCTCAGCTAGAGCTGGGGAGATGGCTCAGGGGTTAAACCATTGGCTGTTCTTGCAGAGGATCCAAGTTCAATTCCTAACACCCATATCAGGCAGCTCACAGCTGAATGTATGAGTGCCCAGAGAATGTAACACCCGCTCCTGGCCTCTACAGGCATCTACACTCATGTTCACATGCCTATACACAGATGTATATGCATATACATAATTTTAAAAATAATAATAAATGTTAAAAAAACAACATTTTTTTAATGTTGTTAACATAAAAAAACAGTGAGTTTAGGCTTCTCATGACCAGATGATAACTCTCTTTTTTTTCCCTTTTTTTTAAATTAATTTACTTTTTACATTCCAATCCCAGTTCCCCCTCCCTCCTCTCCTCCCTCTCTGCCCCCCACCTCCCATCTGCTCCTGGGAGAGGGCAAGGCCTCCCCTAGGAAGTCTACTAAGTCTGTCTCATCATCTCATTGAGGCAGGGTGAAGGCACCTCCACCCCACACACCCCTGTGTCTACGCTGAGCAAGGCATCTCTCCATATAGAAAGGACTCCACTTAGTCCGTTTGTGCATTAGTGTTAGATCTTGGATCCACTGCCAGTGGCTTCATATATTGTCCCAGTCACCATTGTCACCTATATTAAGGGAGTCTAGTTCGATCTTATGCAGATTCCCCATTTGTCAAACCTGAGTCAGTGATCTCTCACTAGTTTGGGTCAGCTGGTTCTGTGGGTTTCCCCATCATGGTCTAGACTCCTTTGTTCATATTATCGCTCCTCCCTCACTTCAATTGTACTCCAGGAGCTTGATCCAATGGTTAGTTGTGGATTTCTGCATCTGCTTCCCAGATGATAACTCTTATTTCTACTCTCAGCCTCTGCAAAGGATACAACAAAATACATGTCATCTAAGGAACAGAGAACATCTTTTATCAGATATCAAGTTTGAAGTCATCTGCATTTGGATGCCCAGCTTCCAGAACAATGAAATGAAGTTTCTGGGCTTGGTGAGTGGCTGTCACAGCATCTAGGGTACCTCAGTGCTAGAGCTCAGACAAAGACCCCACAGTTCCTGGCTTCAAGATCAAGGCTGATGACGCAGTAGCATCACTGATCACATGGCCTGCCTGGAGCTAATGGTGAAGACTTGAGTAAAATAATTATATGGGGACACATGAGATGGATCCCAAGGTTGCACAGTATTTGTGGCCAAAAGAAAACAATACAAGAGATCTGCCCTGGAAACTGAGAACCTGAATTCTTTGCACTCCATTCAAAGTTGTTCACTTCACACTCACACACACACACACACACACACACACACAAGTAAATCTGTGTGTGTGTGTGTGTGTGTGTGTGTGTGTGTGTTACTGTTTAAATGCCTTACAGAGCCAATGAGATGGCTCAGTGGGTGACACCTTTTGCCAAGCCTGACAACCTGAGTTTGATCTCTAGGACCACATGGAAGAAGGTGAGAAACAATTCCTGTAAGATGTCTTCAGATCTCTACATGAGTGCCATGGTACAAATGCACCCACACCCAAACACTGAAGATAGCTAGAAATAGAGGACAGATAGATGTAACACAAAAATTTAATGTTTAAATGTCTTAAGAACTGACTTGCCCTGTGTGACCCTGGGACAACAGACAAGAACCTCTCCAGGTATTTGGTTTCTTTATAAACCCAATATAGAGACTAGAATCAATAATACCTAAAAATACCTAATTTCCCTTCTAGGACTGAAGCATAAATTATCTGTTTTATATTCAAGTGATATCTTCAGAGTTCAATACAGAGATAGACATTTGCACCCTTAAGCAAATACCCCTCTCTAGAGCAGCTTACACATGCCAAGATGCCAGGAGGCTTGCTCTGGGCTCAGCAAATCAGCCACTAACGACCCCGCTCTTCCCATGCTGTTTTCTCTTGACAGTCGGAAAATTATTCTTCAAAGTTTTCAAGACTTCCCTACACCCATCTTTTAAGATGTTTTTGCAAATTGGCCTGCACTAGTTTTAAGATTAGACTTTTTTTTCATTTCAGAATTCATGTTTCAGTTTAACGAAAACCAAATCCTCTTACAAAGCATGTGTCGACAACCCAAATACCATCATGGCTGAATGGAACCAACTCAGATAAGCCAGTATCAGCTCCCAGAGCTTAGAAAATAGGCCCTGGCATCTCTTAGATGATATGCTCTGATGGACGGGTGCTTAACATTACTTGGAAGATCTCTGCCTTAAGTCTTATCTTTGCTAATAAATTCCCTCATGATAAAACAGGATACAGAATCCAGTACCAAAGGAGACATTTTAGTCACTCCTTCTCTGGCTGCTCATAACACTATCTTCTTCTGAATAGACAGCTTGGTGGACATTTTAGTTTGGTACATTTGAGGTCAGCAACTCCAAACTAAAATGCATTTCTTACTAGGCAGAAGTCTACCTGGAGACCATTAGACATCCTTTATCGTTAGCCAGCTGAGTAGATCCAGAAATCCATTCAGTGACACCTCCCAACCTGCGTATAAAGTTCCATCTAAATGCCGGCTAGATACACTGTTCTCCACAAACACAGCAGAGCTGGAATCAGTGACCTAGAAAGGCAGATCCATGGCGAGAAGGCTGGAAGAAGCAATCCTCACTTGCACCCTGTAGTTGTTATGGTACTATGTGCCCAATATTCTCAGCACCTACCAAGAAAATGGCGTGTGTATGCCCATTTATCCCAATTCTGGGCTCAATTAGGATAATTATAAATCAGTACCCCTAGTGTGAGTTGAGTACATGTTGTTCAAAATGACACTCATTTGGAGGAACAATTATATTCATTTTATAACCACCCGGTCCACAAAACATCCTCCTTTTCCTTAATTTAGGAAACAGCCATCAAACTCCCTCTCCAGTTAAACTATTAGCATCATTTTACTCTAAATCTCTGTCTTGGTGTCTCTAGCTTTAAAAGCTTAAATGTTTTCCTTTCTGTGCACTCATCCTTGCTGCCATCTGCCTCCTTGTGTGTGGGGTCACGGCAGCTAACCTTTTAAACATTCTCTATAGAGATGCCACCAGTCAAGACCTACCGATCCAGCTAGTAAACAGATTGAGAAATCCATTTACTGTTAGAGAGTAAAATCTATGCCGTCCTCAGTGCTCTCTCACTACCCTTCATCACTCCCTCTGCATATCAAACCTGAACCGGTCTGCTGCATCGCTCAGAAGGCAAGTAAAGTGCAGGTTACAACTGTATTCATTGCCTCCCTGTGTCTCTAATGTTTGATTCCAGGAGCAGCAGCTCTGGGATTTTTACTAAATGTAGCCCTGTGGGATAGAGAAACAGCTTGGTGGTTAAGAGCACTTCCTGCTCTATCTGGAGGACTGAGGTTCAGGTCCCAGCACCTGTAACTCTAGTTCCAAGGAATCTGATGCCTTAATCTTATAAAACACATATTCATCTAAATATGTATGTACAAGTGCGCACACACACACACAAATAAAAATAAAATATTTTTATGTACTCCTGAAATGAACCCTCACCCACAGCATTTCTGAGGCTTGGCTTTTTCTGTTTTATAAGAAAGGCATCCCTCCCCCTCCAAAAACAAGTGATGTTCCTTCAGTGAGCTTTTTCTGTGACTTCAATGTGGCACAGCCACAGTGTAAAGTCAAGCAACCCTTGGTTTCTGAGCTTGAAAATAGATAGAGCTTCACTCTACTGATAACACGATTGCCATGGTGGAATATGCCCTCAAGTTCTTGAAAAGAAAACCAAATGAAACCCACCCCTCTGTATGAGCCAGTTTCTGCAAAAGTACAGCACACTTTCATACATGACCAAACTGAGGAAACTGTTCTCTGAGCTCACTGGATGCCATGGTCTAAGAAAAGCAATCAGCCAACTATCCACACACTGCACCAGAGCATATCCCTCGCTGCCAAGGCAGCCATGTTAATACTGTGATATCACTTTGCACATACATGAGTGTGGTCCAAATCAATTCTAGTTTCTTACTGTACTAGAAACTGTACTAGGTTTGTGTGTCAACTTGGCACAAGCTAGAGTCATCAGAGGAAGGAGCCTCAACTGAGAAAATGCCTCTTTGAGACCCAGCTGTTAGTCATTTCCTCATTTAGTGATCGATGGGGGAGCGACCAGCTCATGGTGGGTGGTGCCATACCTGAACTGCTGGTCCTCCGTTCTCTAAGAAGGTGGGCTGAGCAAGCCATGGGAAGCAAGCCAGTAAATAGCTCCCCTCCATGCCCTCTATATCAGCTCCTGCCTCTGGGATCCTGCCCTGTTTGAGTTCCTGTCCTGACTTCCTTCAGTGATAACCAGCAATGCTTTAAGTGTGAGCTGAATAAATCCTTTTCTCCCCAACTTGCTTTTTGGTCCTGGTGTTTCATCACAACAATAGAAACCATAACTAAGACATTTACCTAAGGTTTCTTGACCATTTTTCAATGCGAAGAAATGGGAAGGAGATAAAGTATGGACAGAATGAAGGAAGAAATAAGCAAATGAGAGCACAAAGGTATCTCTTGGTGTCTGTGGTGTTGGTGCTTCTCCTCCTCTTTAAGGAATGCTCAATTGCTTTACTCACTGGCCATGTGTGTTTATGCATGCATGTTTGTTCGTGCAGATTTACATATGTGCATGTTTGTATATACGCATCTGCATAAATTGCATCTTTGTAATGTGTACATTGTTAGGTCTGCTTGATTTTTGTGTGTGATTTTTTTTTTTATTTGCCACATGTTTACAATAAAGTTTGAGATACAAAGTTAAAGACAATAATTAATTATATTTTTAGTTTCTACTATATTCCTTTTCTAATCTTTAAGACTTTCTCATTTAATTTTGAGTGACAGCCACCTTCTTGTCCTCTGTTTTACTGCCCCTTCTGCAGTGCCTACTTCAGTCATCACCACTTCACTGTTCCCAAGCCAGAGGAAGCCTAGTCCAAACGGCTTGAAGTTCAAGGAGAAAATCCCATAAACACAGTAGATCGGGGGGGATACAAACACAGGAGTGAGGGAAAGATGGCTATGAACATAGTTCTTGGGCTAACAAGATGGCTCAGTGGGTAAAAACACCTGCTGTATAAGCCTGGTGGTCTAAATTCCATCCCTGGAGCCCATGAGAAGTCTTAATGTGATGGCTCACACCTGTAATCCCAACACCCCAATAGTGAGATGGAGGCAGAGCCAGGAGGATCCACTTCAAAGTTCATGGTCCAGCTAACCTGAAGTATGATGAGAGGCAGGAAGAGAGACCCTGCCTCAACACTGTGGGAAAAGAAAACTGACTCCCAAAACTTGTTCTCCGACCTCTATACCCAGAGCATGACACTCACAAACCTGCATTCACATACACAAACATAGCACACATACCCACAAATTGTTATTATTATAAAATGATTTTTTTAAAAGAAAGAAAAGAGTTTTTATAGACTGAGCACGGTGACACACATCTCCAAACCTGGAATTGAGGAGGCTGAGGAAGGAGGCTCATGAGTTCAAGGACAGCCTGAGCTACACATAGAGAAATTATATTGGGGAAGAAAGGTTTCCATAAGAATTTTATTATGTGTGGGTAACACTCACTAACCTTTTTGTGCTCAAATTATTCTAGGAGACGTACTAGCTAAAGGTAACAGTGTCACCTGTTTGGACTAGCGGTAACTAGGCAGAGCTTTGTCACATGGAGCAAGCACTGAGATCACAACAGCCATGGTCTAGGAGCCAGACTGAGAATTCCCATTTCCAGAATGTTATCCTAGTCAGTCAAAGACTGTGCCTATAAGAGCCAAGCCATGAGGGAAAACATACTTCTGTTCTGCATGTCAAAACAAGATTCAGAGTCCTGGAGCAAGAAGAAAAAGATAAAGTGCTCTGTCAACCAGGTGAGAAAACTTCAGACATTTTTATTCTCAAGCAAATCTGGAAGGCTGCTTGCTTCAAATGTAAAGAAAGGAATATAGAGTAAATTGTTGATTTTACAGCACAGATTAACTACTCCATAAGAGCAATAACACATAAACTTCCAAATGCCTGGTGTCCCCCCTGCCACGTAATAACCCCGCTTAAAGTTGCTGTCTTGGATTTTTTAATTTTTTCTCAGAGATAAAATAACATGAACTCAACAAATAAATAGCCAAATTAAGATGAATTGGATGTGTTTGGAATGTTGAGAATCTATTTACATTTTAATAAGATATTTCCTCAGTGTAGGTCTAAGATAAATCTCCCTAGAGAAGGGGCTGGGACAGAGAATTAAGAAGAAAGACATGCCCTTGACGATTTGGAGGAAAGGAAAGATAAGTAGAGGGGCGTTTAATAGAAACAGATGTGGATATAATCCCTTCAGGAAGAAAAAAGCTGTACAAATGCAGCATGAGAGGGGGGAAATGGCTTTAGACAAGAATAATGGGGAAACCTGGTGCTTTGAGAACTCATGCTAAGGTGTGTGTGACTCAGACTCCCCTCTAAGTGAGAGCCCAGCCATGGGTGTGTCAAGTGGTAGCTTAAAGACAGGCAAGATGTTATGTACAATATGTTACTTGTGAGAAAGATTAACAGGAGTTTCTGAAAGTAGTAAGAGAAGGCTGAAAAAGAATAATACATGGGCCTAAAAGTGTATAGAGAATATCAATAACAATTAACTACAGTCTATAGTAAAAGATAGTTATTATTTACTTGTGAGGGGTATGCATACCTATGAGCAAAAACAGAGGCCAGAAGAAGGTGTTGAGAGCCCTCCTCTGTCACTCTTTCCCTATTCCTTTGAAGCAGGGTCTCTCCCTGAACTCAGGATTCATGTCTCAGCTAGGCTGGAAGTCAACAAGGACCAATACTCCTTGTAGAGCTGAGGTCACAGGCGTCTGGGGAGACATACAGCTTCTTATGTGGATTCTTGGATCTGAACTCCAATCCTCAGGATTGTGGAACAAAATTTCTTAACCATTGAGCCATTGCTCTAGCCACTTATTTTCTATCCTAGTCTAACCTTAAGGAAACCCTGTTAGTTAATGTTTTGCAATGACTACTTGTATTTCTGCAAAGCTTTGCATAGCTTGCAGAAATATGAAACAGCCCTACAGCTACTATTCCATGAGTCATGATGGCTGATTAATGGTTACATAACAAGGAGAAAGATGGGTAAGGTTGGTTAGAAGACTATATGTCTTATTTACACTGAGTAAGAACAGCACCCCCTCATACTTCAGGGATACCCTTTCTACCTCCAAGAAAATGATCCCCTCTACTTGCAAGGTGTTAGGTTTTGTTGGAGTTTTGGGAGCGTTGTTGTTTGTTGGTGGTGGTGATGGTGGTATGTGAGTATGTGATTTGTTGGTTCATTGGTTATTCTGACAATACTAGGGATTGAACCTAGGGCCTTTCATTGAGTTATATCCCCAGCCCTGGTTTATATTTTTCTCAGCTATAAAGAATGGAAACTGTGTGGTGCAAGCCCTCCACCTTTCTCTATGTAGGAAAACAGATGAACAGAGATGATGGTTGCTGGGGGGGAGGGACTTTTTCTTCAGTGGTATAGCCACTGACTAGGTGTCCATGCTCCCAATAATCCTAATCAAACTCCTTAAGTGGGCCAGTAAGATGGCTCAGCTAGTAATGGAGCTTACTGCAAAGTTCAACAACCTGAGTTCAATCCCTAGGGCCCACATGGTGGAAAGAGAGAACCAAATCCTACAAGTTTACCTCAGAGCTGTGTTTCAGGCCAGCCAGTACTCTATAGTGAGATTCTGCCGCAAAACAAAGAAAAGAACAAAAATTAACAATTCAGCAGGATTTTTCCCAGTATGTGTAGGTCCTAGGTCTCATCCCTGGCACCATCCAAAAAGAAAATGAAGAAAAGTTCTGATTTCTCTAAATCCTTGACACATTTACCTGCCTCTCGGATTAGAACTTGAACAGAGCTCTAAGCCACATATCAAGTCTGAACTTCATCGTTGTGTTATACAAGAAACCATTAACAATGAACCAATTGATCCCAGAAAATCAACTAATCCAAAGGTGGGACTCTAGTTCTCTAAAAGTTAAGCAAGGGTATTCTTCCGTCTAGTGAGTTTTTCTCGCTATTTCTTAAGAAACCTATGTTTGACCTGCTCCAAAATAAAATTTTAGAAAAGCAAGAAAGTTAAGCAAGATGTTTCCGTCAATAAATATTGTCACAATAGTTCTGTTCCTTCTATGGTTCAAAGCAACAACCTTCAACTGGCACAACTGCAAGAAGCATGGCAGAGCTGAACAATGTGGGGTTCATTCTCCATCTGAACCCACCAGCAAGCCTGTTTACTGCCTCTTAATGCAGGCACAGCTGCCAAGGATTCTTCACGGGAGAAAGACAATCCCAAAGCCAAAACCCTGAATCATTAGTTTTCCACAGAGTGCATGGAGCATGCGCATAGAGCATGTGCAAAATAAGCAAAGCAGGAAACAAGATAGCTGGGCGGGTAAGGGCGCTTACCACTAAGCTCAAAAGCATGAGTTTGAGTTCCACCGGCCCACGTGATAGAGAACCAGCTTCTGCAAGTTGTATATGTGCATGCATATGTGCATGCGTGCACCACACACTCACTCAAGCGCGCACACACGGTCTCAAATACATTTTTAAATATTATTTTAATTCAAGTTAATTTCAAGTATACAAAGATTGACTATTGCTATTAGTATCCCAGTAGAAAGTTGAGAAAAACAAGTAATTATTTCAATGGCTTCATAAATCTTGAATCTTTAATGTCAGCCTTGCCTTTTAAACAAAGAATCATCAAAACATGTCTTCAGTTTGAAGAAAAGAACAGGTTGACTAATGCTTCCCATTAGTATGTTAAAGGGGAGGTTCTCTCTGTGCTTTAGAATTTTTTTCTTTCAATATACTAAGTTGTTTTGAACAGATCTTTGCATTTGAAGCTTCAATCGCTTGATGGGCTGAAAACTCCAAGCCATCAGTCTAAGACAGTGGTTCATGACCAATGGATCATGACCCCTTTGATGGTCCAACAACCAACCTTTTCACAGGTGTCACCTAAGACACTCGGAAAACAAAGATACTTACATTACAACTCATAACAGTAGCAAAATTACAGTTATGAGGTAGCAATGAAAATAATTTTATGGTTGGGGGTCACCACAACATGAGGAACTGTGATAAGGGTTCACAGCATTGGGAAGGTTGAGAACCATTGGGCTAAGAAGTTTCTGCAAAGGAGGAACACAGGAGGTCAGGAGAGCCACAGCCTGGCTGGTTTGTTACCACAGAAAGTGAAACATCTCAGTATTGACTCCGATACAGAGAGATTTTCCCCTGTAGTAATGCAATCCAAGGAACTCAAAGATTTAATACTTAAGTGTGCCTCTACCACATAGGCACCTTGGGTTATGTTATTCTGGAAGCTATCGTCTCCATTCTGCCTTTTTCCAGTCCCTCTTCTCCCTTTCCAGTCATTATGAATCTCATCCCTCAGAACTAGAGCTGTATCTAAGACTTGCTTGGTTCATATCCAACTGCCCACCCCACTCAATTGTTTGTGAGATAGTGTTACAGTTTTAACTGTCAACTTGACACAATCTATAATAACCTGGAGACTCATGATGAGGATTCTATGGATCAGGTTGGCCTTCATACAAGCATGTCTTTGGGATGTTGTCCTGAGTGTGTTAACTGACATGAGAAGATCTGCCCATTGTGGGTGGCACCATTCCCTCGTGTATTAAGACTGTATTGAGAGTAAAGTGGGGAGCTGAGAATAAGCATGAATGCATTAATTTATTATTACCTGCTCTTGATTATGGATGCAGATGTTTCAGGCTCCTTCTGCCTTGGTTTCCCCCCAAAGTGATAGACACCTGTAATCATGAACATTTCTCCCCTACGTTGCTTTGTCAGGGTATTTTATCATAGTAACAGGAAATGAAACTAAGGTAGTGTCCGAGTTTGCTTTCTATTGCTGTGATAAGGAACCATGACCAAAAGTAACTTGGGGAAGAAAGGGTTTATTTGGCTTAGAGGTTACAGTCCACGATCAGAGGAAGCCAAGGCAGGAACTCAAGCAGTACAGGAACCTGGATACAAGAACTGAAGCAGAGGCCATAGAGTGTAACACTGCTTATTAGTTTGTTCCCCCTGGATTGCTCAGTTTCCCTCATATATACCCAGGACCATCCCATTCTTTTTTTTTTTTTTTTTTTGAAGAGACCCTACAACCAAGGCAATTTATAAAAGAAAGATTTTATTGGAGTTTACAGTCCATAGGGTGAGTCCATAACTACCATGGTGAGAAACATAGCAGCAGGCATTGAGCATGTCACTGGAGGAGTAGCTGAGAACTCACATCTTGAGAACAGTGATGAAGAGAGACCTAAGTGTACATGACATAAGCTTTCAGCCATCCCATTCTTTTTTTAATGTTTTATTTATGTGTGTGTGTGTGTGTGTGTGTGTCTGTCTGTCTGTCTGTCTGTCTGTCTGTCTGTCTGTGTCTATGTAATATGTGTAGACACATATTCTACAGCCATATGTGAAGGTCAGAGGACAACTTTGTGGAGTTTGTTCTCTCCTTCCATTTTTATGTGGCTTCTAAGGATGAACTAGAGTCCTGGGGCTTAAGCAGCAAGGACTTTTACCTGAGAGCCAACTCACTGGCCCTCTGTTTTGTTCTCTCAGTCTTTCAAGTGGTTGATACAGACCCAAGCTATGTGTCTCTGTAGATCCTTCTAGGAAGTACAAAAGGACATAGCAAGGAGAGTAGTTGGTCCATTTTCTGTAGGGCCTCTACAGATACAGGACCTGAAAGATAGAAACAGCAATTTGAACTGTAATTGCTGAACCACTTTCTTCTGCCAGACAGAGTCCCTGCACACAGCAAGAGAAATCTCTGATGAGTGGTGGCTGAACTGGAATGTTTGAAGACCAGCACTCAGAGATCTGCACTTGCCTTCTTCTGAAAAGGGGTCAAGATGGAGACCTCTAGATGCTGCGATGTCTCTAACCCTTTTGAGTATCTCCACTTCCATATTTAACAGCATACCCTAAAAACTGCTTTGCCTTCTATACAGATGAGTCAACAAAAAAGAAATTCTTTTAGCTTTCATCTCAAACAGTCTCAAAAAACCCTAGCAGAAAGCTTTCCAGTTCTCCGAAATCTGTAAGAAATGTGATTTAAATTCATTAGGACTTCTTTCTACCATGCTTAAGTTTAAGGAGTCATTGATCGTGTTTTGGAAACAAAGGACCAGTCTCCTTTCAAAGTGTCTGTAGAAACAGCCTTCTTATGTTTCTATATCTTATAGAAATACAGACCTGAGACTCGGGCAGATTCAAGTAGGAGGCTCAGTGTCTCACTTTCTTTATAGTACAATCCTGCAAGTTTCCACTTCCTTCCTGAAGGCAGGACTCATGTCTGGCAGACCTCACATTGGCAATTGATGGACACCTTCAAAGAGCTATTTGACAACTTTGACAGGTAGATCATCCCAACCCTTTGGCAGAGACGGGGAGAGCCAGTCTAGTGGCAGAATGCTGGCTATTTTGATCAGGGGACTTTCTGTTTGATCTCTGCATGTGTCTGCTTGGATCTGAAGAGGACAAAGTATACTATGAGAGGCACAGTAGAACAAAGGTCCCTGGATCATGACAGACTTTTTCAATTATCAGCAGACTATTTTTTTAAAACTGAGAATTATAAAGATGTTAGGTTAAGAAGATAAAACTCCACAAAAGAAGTGAAATTCTTCCCAGCATCCCTCTATGTCCAGCTGAGACTCTGTTAACTCTGTGGTATCCAAGATTGGGGACAGAAGCCTTTTACCTCTATGAATTAGGAGTGCTATACAATATTTAAAATATGGCATTAGCTGGAGAGATGATTCAGTGGTTAAGAGCACTGGCTTCTCTTTCAGAGGTCCCAGGTTCAATTCCCAGCACCCAAGTGGCAGCTCACAGCTATCTGTAACTCCGGTTCCAGATCTGGCACCCTCATACAGACACACATGTAGACAAAACACTAAAGTACATAGAGTAAAAATAAATGAACTTGTTTTACTTAAGTTTTTAAACAACGTATTATTATTAACATGCATTTTATTTTAAAAATATATGTTTATATACCTGCAGGATACAAAAGAGGGCACTGAGCTCCCTGGGGCTGGAGTTGCCAGTGGTTGTGAGTTGCCTGACATGGGTTCTGGGAACCAAACTTGTCTCCTTTTGTGAAGCACTACACGCTCTTAACCACTGAACCATCTTGCCAGCCCTGTTGTTCTTATTTTATTAAGCTAGTCCTTTGGCAGTTATAAACACACCCATAATATATCCTAGTTACTCTCTTAAATTAAGTTTTGATCTGACATGTCATATTCCAAGGTGGATATAGTGTAGGACAGACACCTCAATCTTCTCTCTGTACATCATTATGGGTGAGTTTTTCCTTGAAATTGCTAGTTAGCTTAAGCACCACAACACCTTACACTGAGGATTATAGAGAGAGTTTTTATTACCCTCATATAAAAAGATGGACAGTCAATGATTGCTCTCCTTTTGAATGCCCTGGGATCAATGTGGACATTTATGTGCAAAAAGGAAGATCAGCCCTGAGTGGGAGCACGATTGCCCATTGCACAGCACACTTCATGGATATCAATCAGGGGCACCGTGGGGAGTGTTTGTGATGGAGTTGTACATAAGTATAGATACACACCATACTGTTTGTGGCCACTCTTAGGTGGCTTCTGATTGGGGCCTTATCCCAGAGCTTCAAAGGGAACTGAAGGTCACTGGCGTCTTGCAATACTTGTGAAAGTATTTTTGAAAGTGAGTTTTCTCGGCATTTGTGAGGTTTAACTCATCCTTAGATCAGACATTTAATGATTCACAAGACTCCATTGTTCAGTGCTGCCAACAGGTAAAACTCAATTGCACTGATTCCTTTCTTTCAAAAAAGTTGCTTTATTCTTTAAATCACTACATTAAAAACGGGAAAATCATATGTATTTATAGGCTTCTTGTGATGTGTGGTATATGAATACATTATGCAATGTTTAAATTGAGTTACGCACACCCTCCACTGTTTGTCATTCACTTACAGTGAAAACAGCCAAAGTCGTTTCTCCTAGCTTTCAGAAAGTGCAGTACATTGTCATTATCTGTAGTCACTCCTCCGTGGAAATGCACACCAAGCTTCCCTCTTCTCCCTGAATACAACTTAGTAGCTCCTGATGCTCTCCCAAGCTCCTCCCTCTACTCTACCCAGGCTCTTCGTAACCACTACTCTAGTCTCGGCTTCCTAGAAATTAGCTAAATGGTTAACTAATAGTCTCCCATATGAGTGATATCAGGTGGCATTGCTTTCCTTTCATTTTTTTTTGTTTTAAGTGTTATTTTATTTCTTTTCATGCATATGTGTGCCCATGCGAATGGAAGCCTGAGGTTGGCATCAGTAGTCACCTCCGCTGCTCTCACCTGTTCACTGAAGTAAGATCTCTTGGTTGAAGCCAGGGCTCTCCCATACAGTTAGTCTAATTAGCCAGCTTGCTCTTGGGATCTCTTGTCTCCACCTTCTGAGCACCGGGACTATAGGCAGACTGCTATACCCACTGGCATGTATGTAGGTTTGGGGGATCTGAACTGTGACCCTCGCCCTTGGGTAGCAAGTGCTTTAGCTACTAATCCATCTCCCCACCCCACCCCTTTTTTTAAGATTTGTTTATTTTGACTTTATGTCTATGAGTGTTTTGCCTGCTTGTATGTATGTTTAGCAGGTGCATGCAGTGCCCATAGGGCCAGAAGAGAGCATTGGATCCCATGGAACTGGATGTGAGCTGCCGGGTAGGTGCTGTGTACTGAACTTGGGTCTTCAGTAAGAGCAGTATATACTGTTAGTTGCTTCTCCTCTCTAGGCCTCCTAACTTTTTTAAAGATTTATTTTTTCCATGTGTGTCTGTGAGTGTGATGCGTTTGGGGTGTTGATATGAGGTCAGAAGAGGGTACTGGATCCCCTGGAGCTACCCAGTATGGGTGCTGGGAACTCAGGTCCTCAGTAAGAGCAGTACTTAACCACTGAGTCATCTCACCAGCCCCACATCCACCCCCAACTTTTCCCCCCTTTTTTGAGACAGAGTCTCTCACTATGTAGCCCTGGCTGGCATAGAATTCACTATATAGAGCAGGCTGGCCTCTAACTCACCAAGATCTACCTACCTCTGCCTCCCAAGTACTGATATTAAAGGCATGGGCCACTATGCTGGGCTCCAACCCTCAAACTATTGATTTAAAATAGTTTGAAATACAGAATCTCAGTATGTAGCCCAGCCCAGCTGTATAGACCAGGTGGACCTTGAGTTTACAGCAGTCTTCCTGCCACTGTTTCCCAAGTGCTGTGATTTCAGGCATGTGAGGTCATACCTGGTGCAAGGTATTTTTCATTTTATTATTCATTTGGGGGGGGGTTCAAGACATGGTTTCTCTGTGTAACAGTCCTGGAACTGTTCCTATGTTGGAACTTAACTTTGTAGACCAGGCTGGCCTTGAACTCACAGAGTTCCAATTGCCTCTGTCTTCTGAGTGTTCAGATTAAAGGTGTGCACTACCACCACCTGGCTTTTTTTTTTCTTCATTTACTTTTTAAAATAAAATTTCAGACTGACCTGAGACTACATAGCTAACAATGACCTTAAACTCTTGATCCCCCTGCCTTTACTCACCCTTAGGCCCAGCTAGGACTATGGAGTACATTACAATGTACAATGTACAATGTGGTTCTGAGAACTGAACCCAGGGCCTTGAAAATGCTAGGCAAGCACTCTAACAACAGAGCTTCATCGCCGTCCTGAAGGCCCCTTTGTGTCCACATCCTTGCCGTCATCTGTAACAAGTCTTTTGATAATACCAATGCTAGAATTATGTGGTAATTTATTTTGGACCTGCATTTCCCCATTGCTTAGTGATGATGAGCATGATATTGGCCATTCTCACATCTTCTGAGAAACATCTATCTAGGTCAATTGCCCATTTAAAATTTTGCAGGGGGAGCTTTTGGAGGTGTGTATATATTCTGGGTACCAACCTCTTGTTGGATATATATAGTTTGCAAATACTCTTTTTCTATCTCACAGGTGTCTCCACTGTTTCCTTTTGTTCCTTTGCTAGATAGAAGTCTTTAGCTTAAAATAATCTCATTTGCCTTTATTGCCTGTTTTGGGAAGGTTTTAATGTTCTTATTTATTTCCCTTACGTTTTATTCTAGTAGTTCTACACCTTACCTTAAGTCATTGATGCATCTTGAGGTTTGTTTCTTTGTTTGTTTGTGGGAGATAGTTTAGTTTGACTCTTCTACACATAGACATTCAACTTCCATGACTTACTGAAAAGAACATTCTTTCTTCACAGTGTATTTAGTAACTTTGTCAAAAAAAATTTACACAGCTGTGTGGGTCAAGGGGTGGCTCAGCAGGTAAAGGCAATTTCCACAAAGCCAACCTGAGTTCAATCCCCCAGACCCAAATGCCAAAAGGAGAGAAAAGACTCCTGCAGATTCTCCTCTAATCACACATGTACTGTAACATGCAAGTGACCACGTGAACACAAATGCATACACACACACACACTTAGTTGGCTCTAGTTCCACGGGTTTACTTTTAGGTTCTGAATTTTGTTCTCTTAGCCCTTGTGTCTGCCTATTTCATAAATGCTTTCCTTAAACTGCTTAAGTATAATTATAATTTGATCTTTGGTTTAGGATAAAACTCATGCTTTCATTATTCCATCCTCTGTGGCTAATATATTTGCTATACTTAAAAAGGGGGGTCTGTTTTCTAATGGCTATTTTAGAGATTATGACATCTAATCTTCAGCTTATTACCTTCTAATATACATTCTTATACCTCTAGCCTAGTAATGTGGGACATTAGGACACTTGATGCCATGTATATCACCTACTATCTTTTGCATTATTTTGATCATACATTTAAAAATTACATTTAGAAGCTGGAGTAATGGCTTAGCAGTTAAGAGTGCTTGCCAATCTTTTAGGACAGGAATTTGGTTCCAGGCACCCAAATCAAATGGGTAACAGCCACTTGTGATTCCATCTCTAGGGGATCTGACACCCTCTTCTGACTTCTGTGGACAGCAGGCACATGAGTTATGCACATACATACATTTAGGCAAAATGCTCATTCACATAAAATGAAATGAATAAATCTGTGAAATAAATAAATCTGCTTTAATGAAAAATGTTAACTTATTAATAAAAACATAAACAAGTGCAGGGCAACATGATAAAGTTCAGATGGAAGGTTATTTTATACTAGAAATCAATAAATTACTTCTACCCAGTAGGGCTTGGTAAGAAAACATTTTATAATACAGAGGCTATTCAGCCCTTGAAATGAGAATAGTAAAACTATGAGAGTAACTTATTTTATTTCAGAACTTTTATTACATTTATTTATTTATGTGTGGGGGCAGCAAACAGCTTCCGGAAGTCCGTTCTCTCCTTCCACCACTTGGGTCTTGGGACTCAAACCCAGCTCACCAGTCTTGGCAACAAATGTCTTTACCTGCTGTGCCATCTGGCCAGCCCATGAATTTTATTTTTAATTAATAGTTATTTAAACTTAAATGTCTACATATAACTGCCATACTGGACAATATAGCTTAGAGTGGGAAACATTAAGACAGTAATGAAAGGCTGTGATAATTAAGTGTTTTGAGTCCTGGGTATTTACAAATAATTATTAGAGATGACAGAGTGAATTAATGAGAGCTGAAATAGGCTAGCAATGGTGACATTCCTTTTCTTAAAGTTGTCATAGCATAGACTCTGTGAAATAGTCCATAATTATCTTATTTTAGACTATCAACCAGGAAATCTATGCTCTACAAACATTTTAAATCCTTGACAATCCGAAATGATTTCAGTATCTTTCCCAGTGTCCCATTTCCATTCATTTCCATTCTGCTTAGATCATATTAATGCCAGTCTCTTTATCTTATTCACTGGCCCTTGGTATTAACAGAGTCCCCCACACAGTGGGTATAATTAGATATAAGCTGAATACTTGCAAATATGTTCATTATTAGTCTATACTTCTTTAAGACAAGCAGCTCAAAGTCTGCATTGAATATCTAATATCTGTAACTTTATTGAATATTAATATTTGTATACATGTATTCTCCTCCCCAAACTTTCACTCCCACTTTTATACTAGCCAGAAAAGTGTGAATCTTTCCTCTCTTGTTGACTTCCTGGTTTAGAAATCTGTGTGTTAAATGTTAAATTTATTGCCAAGAGCAACGAGTCTTCTACTCTTGGAAGAGAAGAAAATTTTATGAAATGAATTTATAAGAAGTCTAAGGAAATGCACATATTTTGAAATGTTATGTGGCTCCCAAATCACCTTTACATGGAAGCCAAAACAGCCTGCCCATCATTGCACTGATCATATCTTCAACATTAGAGAGGCTAACATTTACCTATTTTCCTGATCATAGTTTGCTTTGTGCTTGGCATATCTGCATAGAAAGGGTATTTTTTTTAAGAAAGCTATTTCGTGAGGTGGTGTTTTGGGTTAGTGGAACTCTCAGAAACAGTATGAAGTTGTTGGCTTTAGCCTTATGGAACTATGCAGCAAGGACATCAGTTTGTGTCCAGTCTGCTAAGAGTATTTGCTGAAAATGGCTTCAGAAAGAAACTGAATGCCTGATTCTTACAGAATTACTTTCCTCCTGCCCAGTATGGTGTTTCAGAGTGCAGGTGGTGGGAGGAGTTACCAGGACAGTGCCATCTGTACCAGTCTGTAGAATGAGTCACTTCTGCAGGCTTTGGTTTTGATTCTTGCCCCTTTGTGTCCCTGTCTCCTTTAAAGAAATCTTGTCCATGCAAGTAGTGTCTGCCTGGCAACTACTATGATTGGCCTACAGACTGTGCCCTGCTGCTATGTGGAACATTTTGCCTCTCCTTAGTCACAGGACATGGCTATGTTGTCCAAGTGCCCTTCAGAGTTGCTTAGCAACATGGCACTCGCTCAGGTCTCCACTGTGCAGGGGCACCAGGCTGGGAGGGGACAAAGGCCCAGAGAGCTAGACCACAGAGACTACACTGAAATCAAAGGTCCCTTTCCTCCCGAACATCACTGCTTGCTAAGAGCAACTAATTTCTGAGAAAAGATGAATATGAATTAAGAATTCTGGTTTAAGTGTTTCTCTAGGGCAAGAAAAGATTTCTTGATAAAAATCTGGTGAGGGGCTAGGGATGTAGCTTAGTTGGCAGAATGCTTGCCTAGTATATATACATAAGATACTGGGTTTGATTCCCTGAACTGTGAAAACAGGAGAGGGCTTACATCTGTGATCCCAGCACTTGGGAGGTGGAGACCAGAAGCTCAGAAATTCAAGGCTATCCTTGGCTACATAGGGAATTTAAGAGTAGCTTAGGCCTGTGTAAGGCCTTGTTCTATTCTCCTTTCAGAATAAATAGATAAATAAATAAATAAATAAATAAATAAGCCTTGTAACTACTAAATAGGAAATTTTTGTCACGGTTCTACATAGTATGTGGTAATTTCCTCCAGGACTTTCACTAAACATCAGTCATTCTGGTCACTACTTACACTGGCTAGTTTTTTGTCTACTTGGCACAAGCTAGAGTCATCTGAAAAGAGGGAACCTCAATTGAGAAAATGCCTCCAACAGATTGACCTGTGTGTAAGACTATGGGGGCACTCTCTTGAGTAATGGCTGATGTGGGATTGGTCCAGCTTACTATGGGCAGCACAACTTCCAGGCAGGTAGTCCTGGATGGTATAAGAAAGCAGGCTGAACAAGCTATGGGGAGCAAGCCAGTGAGCAGTACTCCTCCATTGCTTCTACATAAGCTCCTAACTCCAGGTAACTGCCCTGTTTGAGTCTCTGCCCTGACTTCCCTGGATGTGGACTGTGATATGGAACTGAAAGCTGAAATAAACCCTCTCCTCCCCAAGTTGCTTTTGGTCATGGTGTTTCACCACAGCAATAGAAACCCTAAAGAGTCATGATTTTTTCTCACAGCTATAGGAAGCGAACTAAAACAAAGGCGGGGACAGTCAATGATGCTGCACTCAGCACCCACTACAGGGAGTCCCTCAAGGTTTACAATACAGTTCATAGAATTTCTATGACCAAAGGTAAGTATGTCTCATCTCCATGTAGCTCAATGCAACAGGCCTATTATTTACTTACAAACCAAGACACATTAGACACTATGATTACAAAAATGTAGAGATGCCTACAGTATGATTATACAAGTCCACATTTATCCCTAAGCTAGAATTTCTTCATGAAATGCATACCCCTTTTCATACTTGTATCCGAAAATTTTCTGATATGATTATCTGGTGATGAAGAGAGACTCTGAAGATCATGCCACATAAAGAACACAGGAAAATGGAGGTTACATTCACACATGACAGCAGCACAGAGTCAGTCTTGCCATCATTGTTTCAAGCCCACCATTTCTCTTTCAGTAACTGAACATCAGGTGTGTTCTGTCAGAGAAAAAGGGAGACTCTTCCTAGATGCCTGTCCAGTCAGTGGATCCCACATACATTTATCAACTTGCCTCTGATGATGTGCCAGACACTGTTGCTGGTGCAGTCGCTTGTGGTAAATTATTCTATCTCTGTAACATGTTATTTGGAGGCAAATTGGCGCTATTCACAAGGAACTTTGGGTTTAATTAGCATCTAAAAATGTTAAACAGCCATAATTGTATATGGCCAGAAACATTATCCATGGTTAATTTGCATGTTGTTCCTATTGTCCCTGTGATGAGGACACTGAACAATCGCTACTTTATGCCTCATGATGCTGCACACTAAACTGATGGCAAACATCACTCCAAGCTGATGAAAGTTGGCATAGAGGACTTTTAGGGTCATGATGAACCACGAGACAGTTTAGCACCCTTATATCTTGTACATACTACTTCTCCCTGTAGAGCTGTCCCCTGCCTAAGTTCTTGCAGCTTCCTCCCACAGCTGTCTGGCTTGGTTATCTTCGTCTTGGGAGCCTATTAGCAAAATCACACTTCAGAGGTTCCAAGGGCTCATGGGTTATCCATCAGGCCAACTCCATTTCCAACAGAAAACTATCTCATCTGCTCTGGCCAACTGGCATTTTCTCCCTTCCTACATATCAGTAGCACAAAAGTTGTAACTCTCTCCATCTTGGGATTCTGAGCTTCCTAGTCCTTTGTAATGGGATTTTCATCAAATCTTTTCTCAGGCTCATTGGCTGCTTCTATTAAAAATATTCTGTTTCCCTTTGAGTTCTTTTACTTTTTAATTTTAAATAAATTAGCTATTCAAACATCAACCCTAAGACATTTTAAAAGTGTCTTAACTCTGTATCATACACCAAAAAAAGAAGAAATGAATGGAAGAATGAATTCAGGCTCTATGGGGGGAATGGAATTCAATGGAAAGACATGTGTTATCTGAACATGAACAGAGTTAACATTCTTTTTGTTTGGTTGGTTTCAGCGTCTTGTTTTGATCTAGGAGGGTTTTGCTCCATAGTCCAGGCTGACCCTAAGCTCACAATCTTCCTGCCCCCTCCTCACACGTGTGTATAGATTACAGGCCTGGGCCACTGTCCTGGCTAGAATTAAAATTCTATAGGAGCTATTTTATGTCTCTATAAATTGTAAATGAAAAAGAATTCCTCTCTATAGACATACAAATTCTAAGAGAAAATTGGTTTCTATCCCCCAGAGTAGAGAAGCCAGGATCCTCTTTGTGATTTTTAAGATGCATTAATTTCTTGCAGGACAATGATGGTGCACACCTTTTAATCCCAGTACTTGGGAGATAGGGGCAGGAGGATCTCCGTGAGTTCGAAGCCTGCCTAGTCTACAAAGCAAGTTCCAGGACAGCCAGGGTTGTTACACAGAGAAACCCTGTCTCAAAAAAAAAAAATCTTAAAAGCTGTATTTCTTTTATGTATGTACACCACACATATATGTATGTGCACCGTAACATGCGCGTATCTGGTGCTCACAGAGGCCAGAAGAGAGCATGAGATACCTTGGATCTGGAGTTGCAGGTGGTTGTGAGCCACCATGTGGGTGCTAGGAACCAAACCTGGGTCCTCTGCAAAAGCAGCCAGTGGTCATAACCACTGAGCCATCTCTCCAGGCCATCCGTTGCACATTTTAAACATCTACTAATTCCCTTATTGACTGGCCAGCTAAATAAAGACCTCATTTTATATTTCTATAGGACTTTTTTTATCCTCATAAATTCTCATTTAACTGCTGCAAATGGGGAGGGGTAATAACTAAGGTACTGACGAGGAAAACTATAAAAAAGAGAGGAAGACAGAGCTAGATCAACAAGAGGAAATTATAGGCATGGAAATCAGGATTCACTAGACTCAGTGTAAGTGCAGTGGAGTTTATTCGGGGTGGGAGGGAGAACTTACACAGGAAACAAGTGACTGTCTCAGGCTCCTGCTCCAAGGATGCCTGACACCCGGATGCTCTCCACGACCTGAAGAAGGAGCTTCCCATCCCCAATCCTTTTCATTTTAACTGGTCCTGTCTGCACCTGTGACCACGCCCAAAAAGGCGTGGTTAGTGCTACAGGTGCGGAGGTGGCTATCACTACAGGAAATCAACCGTGGTCTCCAATGTTCTCCCAAGCATACATGCCATGATTCCTCTGAAATTATGAAGTAATTTTCTCTAATTATCATCTCCACCTTCATATCGGAGTCTGGACAGGAATGAATGTAGAAAAACCTGGTATGGTGGCACAGAGCTGTAACCCCAGAATTTAGAAGGCTGTGGCAGAGGATTCAAAGTTTAAGTCCAAGTTATATGGGAGCCTGCCTCAAAAACAAAGTGACTGAAGGATGGTGTAACTGTCTGGAGCTCCTGTCAAGAAAGAACATCAGGAACAAAGTTGAAGCAAAGCTCAAGGCTATTGAAATAGGGAAGACAGACCAATCTTAACTCCAATGAAACAGTGAGTAAATAGAAGAGCTTTTAAAAACCTAAGTTTCCAGGGCTGCAGAGATGACAGCTCACTATTTAAGAGCACTGCCTGAGCTTTGAAAGGACCTGAGCTCAGTTCCCAGTGCCCATGTCTGATGGCTCACAGACACCTGTATTTAATTCTACTTCCAGGGAACCTTCTGGCCACCTCAGCTACCTTACTTATGTGCACACATACACAGAAATACACACACGCACATCATTTTTTCCTAAAAAAAATTGGTTTTTAATCTTTTGGGGGGGGTTGGTTTTTCGAGGCAGGGTTTCTCTGTAGCTTTGGAGCTGTCCTGGCACTAACTCTGTGGACCAGGCTGACCTCGAACTCACAGAGATCCATCTGCCTCTGCCTCCCGAGTGCCAGGATTAAAGACTGTGTGCCACCAATGCCTGGAAGGTTTTTAATCTTAAAAGGGCAGCATTAAAGTTATATTTGGAAGTATAAACACCATTACACTCTAGACTCTATAATGTTTGGGAAAAAAACACAGTGAAATAGTTGCTAGATCCAAGAGTTCAATGGCATTATTTTAATAAAGGTTTAGTTTAGCCATTATTTTCACTACAAATTTCTCTCACTATTTCCAATTCTGAATAATATGGTGTGTTTTCACATAAAGTTCAAGAATAAAACTGTAGACACAATCTGAACCCCATTTTCCTTTTCAAATACAAAAAGATGTCCTTAGTATGGCATCTAAGATTCTTAATATTGTCAGAGTACATTGCAAAACTGAGCAAAATTCAATACCTCTGAGATCTAAGAACAGTTTGCAATGCTATCACTCTGCTCTATACTCTGATTACATTACAAGTTTCCTCTTTTAAATCAGTTTCTCATTGTATCAGTAGTCTATGATATTCCAAATCCAAGCTGAGGCTACATACCATATTGCAAATGTCATAGCTTCTGATGCTGTAACAAAACACCATATCCAAAAGCAATATGAGAGAAAATGGTTTATATGCTTGCATATACCAGGTCGCAGTTCTTTGAGAGAAGCCAAAGCATGAACCTGAGTGCAGGAACTAATTCAGAGTCCATGGAAAAATTCTTTTTTCTTCCTTGTTCTCTATATTGTCTACAGTCCTCTTTCCTGTCACCCAAAACAAGATGCCCAGAGGATCCACTGTCCACAGGAAGCTGGGCAGTTTCACACCAACAATTCATTCAGAACATGCCCTATATAAATGCCTACAGTTCAAGATGATGGATGTCATTCCTCTATTAAGATACCCTATTTCCATTTGTCTATGTTGTGTAAAACTGACAAAAATCAAGCAACACAGCTTATACTAGAAATATTAATAGTTTCTCCCACATTATGCAATTGTCATAAGAAGAAAGAAATATAAATGAAACTGATACATATCACAACTTAGTGATTGGTGTTACCTTGGTCAGTATTGTCTATTTTATAAGTATTAATGCTATATATTACCTAAAAGTTGTGTATGATCTTTAAAGTACTTTTCTTTAGAGAAAGCAGAAACTATATTTAGTATCATCTAAAAATTGGGAGCTACTCAAGTTTTGATAACATGATTTCTCCCTGAATTTTTTAAAGGAATTTCAATCTGGTCTTATCAAAATATCATTACATTTCTGAACAAATATGAAACCTGGAAGCCCAGCACTAGATGCCAAGATGCTACTATGACCTTCCCCTTAGTACTGTGGTAGACAGGGAGGAAAGTGACCCAGACACTGCAGAATGTCGGGAACTTGCTCCACAGAGAGGGTAAGGCCTCCCCTAGGAAGTCTACTAAGTCTGTCCCATCATCTCGTTGAGGCAGGACTAAGGCACCTCTCTACCCCCACATCCCTGTGTCTAGGCTGAGCAAGGTATCTCTCCATATAGAATGGGCTCCACTAAGTCAGTTTGTGCATTAGTGTTAGATCTTGTACCCACTGCCAGGGCCCAAATATGGTATTTCGGATACAGGCCTCAGCTCAATCCCAGGAACTCGAATCTCCCTTAGTCTTTTAGATGTTGGCTGGTTCTCCAGATGGACTGGCCAAGATGGAGAATGTCTCCTAGTTTGTATAACAATATACCTAGGCCCTGGGTGGGTCCACACCTATCCTGAAGGCTAGTGAAACACACAGTGCCGGAAGGTTAGTGAGGACATGCAGTTTTAGGGGTGTCTCTAGGATTAAAGGAAATATTTGATATCAGCTCTATACATGATAATAGATGTCTTCTGCCAGTAACCCCACTTTTGGAAAGCTATTTAGGAGGATGCTTGAAAAAACCATGGTCTCCATTACTGACTGAGAGCCCTCCTGAGATGGCAAGATATCTCTGTCTCATCCCTAACGCCATTGGGTAGCTAGGCCTTCCCTCATCCACACTCCCCCCACTCAGGGTCAGACCCAGAGCTATTCATCTGGTTCCGATCGTAGCCCCCAAAGATATCAGTCTGGAATAGATGGCCTCCGTAGGATGGGACTGATACAGGCCAGATCCCGGCAACCCACTGCCAGTGGCCTCATATATTGTCCCAGTCACACCATTGTCACCTATATTAAGGGAGTCTAGTTTGTTCTTATGCAGGTTCCCTATTTGTCAGACATGAGTCAGTGATCTCTCACTAGCTCGGGTCAGCTGATTCTGTGGTTTTCCCTATCATGGTCTTGACTCCTTTGTTCATATTATCACTCCTCCCTCACTTTGATTGTACTCCAAGAGCTTGAGCCATTGGATAGTTGTGGATTTCTGCATCTGCTTCCATCTGTTTCTGAAAGAGGGTTCAAGCTTCTCTGGGGTTATGGATTATAGGCTGGGTACCTTTTGCTTTATGACTGATATCCACTTATGAGTGAGTATATAATACATTTGTCTTTCTGGTTTTAGATTACCTCAATTAGAATGGTTTTTCTAGTTCTGTCCATTTGCCTGCGAATTTTAGGATGTCATTGTTGCTTGTGCAACAATGCAATGAATGTAAATATTTCACATTTTCTTTATCCATTCTTCCCTTGAGGGGCCTCTAGGCTGTTTCCAAGATCTGGCTATTACTAATAATGTTACTATGAGCATAGTTGAGCAAATGTCCTTGTGGTATGAATGTGCCTCCTTTGGGTATATGCCCAGAAATGGTATTGCAGGGTCTTGAGGTAGGTTGATCCCTAATTTTCTGAGATATCACCATACTGATTTCCTCAGTGGCTGTAAAAGTTTGCACTCCCACCAGCAATGGAGAATTTTCCCCTTTCTCCACATCCTCTCCAGCATAGACTGTCATTGGTGTTTTTGATCTTAGCCATTCTGGATCAGTGTAAGATAGGATCTCAGAGTGGTTTGTATTTGCATTTCCCTGATGACTAAGGATGTTGAGCATTTCCTTACGTGTGTTTCTGCCATTTGAGATTGTTCTGTTGAGAATTCTCTATTTAGATCTGTACTGCATTTTTTAATTGGATTATTTGGTAGTTAGATTTCTAGTTTCGTGAGTTCATTGTATATTTTGGAGATCAGCCCTCTGTCAGATGTGGGGTTGGTGAAGATCTTTTCCCATTCTGTGGGGAGCTGTTTTGTCTTGTTGACCATGTTCTTTGCTTTAAGAAGCTTCTCAGTTTCAGGAGGTCCATGTGCACTTGCATGTGGGTGGTCCTGAAGGCCAGAAGAGGGCATTAGATCCCTGAAGAGAGAGTTACCTTTGGTAACTACATTTATTAATTGTAGCTCTGAGTCTGATGCACATCATTTTAAAATAATAAAAAATAAATCCTTAAAAAACCTGAGGTAGAAGAAGCCTGAGGAAATTACCCAGTTAGTAAAGTGCTTGCCATATTAGCATATTAGAGAACCCAAAATTAATCAACCAGATTCCACATTTAAAAAAAAAAAGCCAACTACAGCCATCCATGTGCACCTGTCATCTCAGTGCTGGAGAGGCAGAAATGGGAGGGAGAACGCTGGAGCTTGGCGGCCAGCCAGCCTAACTGGCCCAGTGGGCTCTAGGTTCAGTGTGAGACCTTATCAAAAAAAAAAAAGATGGAGATTATTGAAGAAGATAACACTGACCTCTGACCTCCACATACAAGTACACACACACATGCATGTGCACCCCTCAGAAAACAGGAAGAAGACAAATTGTGTAGGGCTGGGGTGGTACATTTCAAGAAAATAGAAACCAAGGGGCTAAAGAGATGGCTAGGTGGTGACAAGTACTGGCTACTCTTGCAGAGGACTGGAGTTCAGTTCCCAACACTGGCATGAGAGATTTACCAAAGGTAACTCCCTCTTCAGGGATCTAATGCCCTCTTCTGGCCTTCAGGACCACCCACATGCAAGTGCACATACACACAGAGAGACATACACACATATCAATAAATTAAAAGAAATAAATTTGAAGAAAAGAAAATAGAAACCATAACCAGTGCTATATACACTATAACCCCAGCATTTGGGAGTTGGACAGAGGAAGATCAGAAGATGACTTTGGCTAGCAAGTTCCAGGCCACCCTGGGCTACCAGAGTGGGGAGAAAATGGAACAGTCAACGAAATGGCATGAGGCCTCTCAGTTTTAGATCACATGCACTTTCTGATTCTTGGTTACACTGTGCTGAAACACAGAGATCCAAACAGCCAGTGAAGTGGCCTGGTAGTTATAGCAGAACAAGCATTGATCCCTCAAAAGACATTCATGGTCAACACTACCTTATAAGACAAAAAGGATCTTTCCAAATGTGATCAACTTAAGGAATCTTGAAAAGACAATCCTGGATTATTCAGGTGATGTCAAAATGCAGCCAAGTGTTCATTAAACAAGGGAAGCATGGAAATTTACAGAGAAGAGACCAAAAGGTAAAGATAAAATAGAAAATCAGGTGAAGATCCTTGCCTTAAGACTAACAGAACCACAGCCAAAGAATGTCAGTAGGCACTAGGAGCTAGAAAAGATAAATATTTCTCCCCCAGGACTCCTGGGTAAAGCCCTGTTCCACCTTGACTCTGACCCAGTAATGCTGATTTCTAACTTTGGCTTCCAGAACATTAAGACAGTAAATTTCCTTTGTTTTAAGCCACCAAGTTTGTGTTAATTTGTGACAGTAGCCACAGAAAACATATGCAGATATTAGACTAAGAAGTGTGATGTTTCTGTAACAAACAAATAAAGATGTGCTAGTGACTGGAATTTAGTGATAGACCAAGGCTGGAAGAATTCAAGGCACATGGTACATAAAGTGCTTCAAACAGACTCCTGATGGAAACATGGATGTTTAAGGCCCTGCTGGGTGGGAAGCAATGAGAAACCCGGCAGCTAGGGATGAGCTCAGTTGGCAGAGTTCTTGCCTAGCATTCACAAAGACCTGGGTTTGGTCCCCTGTACTGTACAACCTGGCACGGTGGTGCAAGGCTATAATCCCAACACTCAAGAGGTGGAACAAGAAGATCAGAAGCTCAAGGCTATGTGAAACCCTGTCTCAAAAAGGGGGTAGGGCAGGCGGTGGTGCACGCCTTTAATCCCAGCATTCAGGAGGTAGAGGCAGGCAGATCTCTTCGAGTTCAAGATCTACAGAGCGAGTTCCAGAACAGCCTCCAAAGCCCCAGAGAAACCCTTTCTTGAAAAACCAAAAACGAGGCATAGGGGGGAGGCAGGACAGGAGCCTAATGAAGAACACCTAGATGAATAGCATGAATTACGATAAACAGAATATTACAGAGACATGAACAGTGTGTATGCTGCTCAGAAGGCTCAAAAATGATAAAAGAAACTGGAACCTCACAAAACTGTGACCTGTCATGGTGTAGAGAGCAGAATTTGTAAACAAAAATGATAATTAAGCTAAATAATTTCTTAAGATTTATTTTTTATCTATGTGTTTATGTGAGTACATGCCATGTGTGTGCAGGAACCCACTGAGGCCAGAAGAGGTCATCAGATCTCCTGAAGCTGGAGTAACAGGTAGTTGTAAGGCATACAACAAGGTGCTAGGAATTGAACCCAGGTCTTCTGGGAGACCAGCAAGCACTCTTAACTGCTGAACCATCTCTCAAGCCCTAGCTAAGTAGATTTTTTTTAAGCAGAGTGTTAAAGATACAGCCTGATTTTTTTCTTATTGTTTACACTAAAGTGCTAGAGGAAAGACACATGGGAAAAAGAATCAATAAACAAAAAAGTAAACTAGGAATGGATAAGCTGGGGGAAAATATCTCAGCTTATCCAATTGTAAAAAATACTGAAGTGAAATGACTGTTGGGGAAATGGGCTCCGGAAGGAAATCCCAGAGTAGATCTGGGGAAGCTTCTGTCAGTGTTGAGGAGATTCAGTATGAGGAAAAGGAAACAGACTGCTGAAGCAACTCACATGAGCAGTGATGGTCCAGGTTGGTCCAGGGTGTTCTTGTGGTAGCATGAAATGTTGATCCCTCCATCTGAAAATGGAGGATATTTTGGAAGAATAATTCAATGTAGGGATCCAGAGACTAGCATCTGGTTCATATGGCAGCTATGATTTGGGGTGATTGACCGAATATTTAAAGCCCTGGTCCTGAAGGAGGTCATTATGGGAGAGGCTGTGGAACCAAAAGAACAGATGTTTGTAAACCAAGTAAATGGGAGCTGGGATGGTAGCTTGGTTGGTATAGTGCTTGCCCAGTGCACACAAAGCCTTAGGTCTGATCCCAGCATTGGGTAAACCAGGAATGGTGGCACATACCTATAACCCTTGGACTCAACAGACGAACACAGGAGGATCAGAAGTTCAAGGTCATCCTCAACTACAAGTTTAAGACTAGCCTGTAGCCAGGCGTTGGTGGCGCACGCCTTTAATCCCAGCACTGGGATGCAGAGGCAGACGGATCTCTGTGAGTTCGAGGCCAGCCTGGTCTACAGAGCGAGTACTAGGATAGGCTCCAAAGCTACACAGAGAAACCCTGTCTCGAAAAACCAAAAAAATAAAAAATTAAAAAGACTAGCCTGAACTACAAGAGACCCTATCTCAAAAAAATAATAAATAATGGGAACTCTCATAATTAAAATTTTAGAAAAAGAGGGGCAGCAAAAGATACTGAGAAGGTGTAAGGTAGGTAGAAAACCAATCAGCCTTCTGCTAATTCAAGGAAAGTGTTTCAAAGAAGAAAATTTTAGCCAGGCAGTGGTGGCACACACCTTTAATCCCAGCACTCGGGAGGCAGAGGCAGGTGGATATCTGTGAGTTCGAGACCAGCCTGGTTTACAAGAGCTAGTTCCAGGTCAGCCTCCAAAGCCACAGAGAAACCCTGTCTTGAAAAACAAAAAAAAAACAAAAACAAAAAAACAAAACAAAAAAATTTTAAATAAAGATGAAGCCAGGCAATAGTGGCACACACCAAGACAGATAGGTCTCTGTGAGTTTGAGGCCAGCCTGGTCTACAAAGTGAGTTCCAGGACAGCCAAGGCTGTTACACAGATGAAACCATCTCTCAAAAAAAAAAAGAAAAATAATTACAGATGGTACAATGAATAACAATATGACCAAACATCTCTCTCTTTTTCCCTCTCCTTCCTCTCCTCCTCCTCTTCCCCCCCCCCCCACACATACTGGATTTAGCACTCTGGAGTCAATGGAGATATTGACAAGGACATTCCATAATAAAATGGATAAAAGTCTGACATGTTGGCTTCATAGATGATTCAAGAGAGAATTTGAAAACAGTGTACATAAGAAACAAAATCAATTTGACTGGAAAGTTGATTGATCTTGCTTTTTTTCTACAAATTTGGCCAGAATGAGTCGTTTACTAGTTTAAAGGAAAGAAATTCTTCTAAGAGACAGCAGAGTGCTGGAGATGGGAGGAAATGAGTATCTGGCATGGCTGTTCAATTAGAGTTTGTAATTAAAGGGAGAGTGGTGAGAGCATGGTTCTTTAAGATCTGAAGGGAATGCAGATGTCATGGCTTTGATCTCCTCAGGCTGTGAGGTAAAGTGAAGAAGGTAATGGGATGGACTGGGGTGGTGAGGACTTGGGTGGTGAGGACTGGGTGGTGAGGACTGGGGTGGTGAGGACTGGGGTGGTGAGGACTGGATGGTGAGGACTGGGGTGGTGAGGACTGGGGTGGTGAGGACTGGGGTGGTGAGGACTGGGGTGGTGAGGACTGGGTGGTGAGGACTGGGGTGGTGAGAGCTGGGGTGGTGAGGACTGGATGGTGAGGACTGGGGTGGTGAGGACTGGGGTGGTAAGGACTGGGGTGGTGAGGACTGGGGTAGTATGGGTTGGGGTAATGAGTATAGGGGGAAAAGGCCAGCCAAAGAAACACACCCTGAACAGAGCCAAAGAAACACACTTTGACCCTGCAACCAGAACCAAAGAAATGCACTCTGACCTTGAAACCAGTCCCAAAGAAACATACTTTGTCCCTGGAATCACAGCCAGTGAAAGAAATACCATTTGGCTGTAAAACCAGAGCTAAATCTGCCCTTGACCTTGAGCAGAAAACCAATCAATCCCTGAGCACGAGATCTAGCCAATCTGAACACAAGATTGAAATCTGACCAATCCCCACCCTGGAAATCTCCTCCCTGGAAAAACTCCACCCCTAAGAAGCCCTATATAAACCTTGTGCTGTTCAGCTTGTGGCTGCCCTACTGTCCTCTGCTACCCTGGCAAGGGCAGTCATTCTCCTAGATTCTTCCCTCCCAATAAATCTCTTGAATGAGGTTTGGGTGAGACCTTCCTTCGCCCACAGCAGAGCAGAGTGGAGCCAGTAGAGCATGGCTGTAACACTTTGCTGGGGAAACCTTCCCCTAGTGAAGCGGAGTTGTTACACTCTAGCCAGCTGGAGCCAAACTAACAGCTTGTCTGGGGAAGCTCTCCCATGCCAGAGCAGAGCTGATACACTGGGGAAGCCTTTCCCTGGAACAGGGCTGTAAGTTGCTAGGCTTATTGTGACCTGTGGTATTCCTTGGCTCCCGAGTGCCAGAATACCTTTCCATCTGAGCTGCAATGCTTATAGTGAGGGTATATGTTGTTACATAGCAATCCCAGTGCCAGGGAGGCAGAGAGAGAAAGATGCCAGGGACTCACCAATACCTTGTCTAGCCAAATAGAGCACTTTGCATTTCCTTCAATCAGAGGCCTCGTCTCAAAACATGGAGTGGAGGTCCAGCAAGATGGCTCTGCAGATGAAAGTATCTGCCTGGAACCCTGATTATCTGAATTCAATCACTAGGAACCACGTGTAGGAAGGAGGAGAGCACTGATGCCACAAAGCTGTCCTCTGACCTCCACATGTCACTGTGATCACAGACCCACACACTAATAATATATTCCAAAGTGAATTTTTAAAAAAATCCCTAGAACAAACTCTGAGACACATTATTTACTTTCTATGCCTGTATGTCTACTATGAAAATATTATATACTACATCATGGTGTCCTTATTTTATAGGTGACAGAACTAGGGCTAATTAATTAACTCTACCCACGTTTCTGATTGTAAGCAGCAGACAAGGAGGTGGAGCTGTTACCTTCCTTTCAAATCCTCTCTCTGTCCACCTTGCCTGCCTGTATTGCTGTCAGTCAGCAGCCTTGTGAGGCAAGGAGGAACAGAATTCTTAAATGTATTGACCCTGACCGAGTGATAAATGACTCCATATTTCATTCTAATAAAGCTGGTAAGTGAATAAAAGCCCTATTCAAGGTAGCACTTGATGACAATTTAGGAGTAAGAGGCAAGAAACTAAAAGATAAAGGTACTCGCTTCACAGATATAAAGTAGAGAGTTTCACTCCCCTACTTTCTATTGCTGTGCAATGCTTATGAGCCACTAACATTTGGTGCTAGCAGATGTCCCAGGAGTTTAGTGGGACCTTAATCAGCACAGGCGCAGTGGGTTTAATCCAAAGTGGGAGAGAGCGGTGTCAGGGGTTGTAGGAGTCTGTATTGCTACACTCCGTGCCTTGCTTCTTGCAGCCTCTCACTGTCACAAGCATCACTTCCAGGTCCCTCTCCATAGTATGCTTTCAGTAACAACAGTGGCCATGTTCACAGAACACATAGCAATAGACTAAGACAAAGCCAGTCTTGCTGTGTATTCACTGGCGCAGTTAAAAGCATAACCACTAAGGAACTTGTGAAGGTGTACTACGTCCTCTGGTTGAACAACTTTATACCTGTGTCTGATCAAGCCCATTAATAACTACTTAAAATGCCATAATCATAGGATGCCAGCACTGGAAGGAGATTTTCAAAATTTCACAGTCATATGAACATCTGAGGGAAACTTGTGGGGGTCAGTTCTTTCTTTCTACTATATAGGTATTGTAGGTAGGACTCAGGTTTTCAGGCCTAGTGGCAAGTTCTTTAACACACTAAGCCATCTTGCTAGTCCAGCAAAGTCATTTTTTCAGGCCATCATACCAAATGGTTGGACCTGTTCTAAAACTGACCAAGCACTACTCCACAATCCTTGAGTGCATTCTGGGACACTGGAGCATTATCCTATTCAAGAAAGCTAAGGGTGGCTCAGTCAGTGAAGGGCCCGCCATGCAAGCATGGAGAACGGAGTTCAATATCCAGAACCAAAAAAACAAAGCTAGGTTTAATGTCACACATCTATAATCCCAGTGCTGGGAAGGTGGCATACAGAATCATTTGGGCTTGCTGACCAGGCAACATAACCAAGTCAGTAAAGTCCAGGTTCAGTGAGAGACACCATCTCAAAAATAAATAAATAAATACATAAATACATAAATACATAAGGTTGAGAATGACCTCAGAAACCTGGCATCAATTGTTTAGCTCATCATGAGGTACGTGTACACTCATACCAAACATGTGCATACACACAAACATTATTATGGTAATAATAATAATTAAAATAATAATGAGAGAGACTGTATTGCCTTCTGACAGCCAAGTGGCATCTCTTACTTTGAGCTGTCTGTAACTATGATACATATGTTAACAGACAAGGACTGGAGAGATGGCTCAATGGTAAAGCACTTGACAGACTTGCAGAGGTCCTGGGTTCTGTTCTCAGCATCCACATGGCAGTTCACAAATTAGTGCTGTCTTCTGGCCTTCAAGGACACTGCATGCATGTGATGCACATATGTACATGCAAGCAAATACATATGGATAAAATATAACAATTATTTTAATCTTTAAAAAAAATCAGACATGACCAACATGAGTTAAAACAGTTTGTTGTGATTAAGAACTAATTCATCCATTTAGTGTCTCAGTAACTAAGTGATTGTCTACCCTCAATTTACTAATAACATCACTGTCTTCTGATCAGCTGTAGATAAAGTACACTCAATTAGAAATCCAAGAAGGAGAGGCTGGAGAGATGGCTCAGCAGTTAAGAGCACTGACTGCTCTTCCAGAGGATCTAGCTTCAATTCCCAGCACCCAATGGCAGCTCACAACTATCTATAACTCCAGTTCCAGGGGATCTGACACTCATACAGACATACATGCAGACAAAACCCCAACACACATGAAATTAGAAAGGAAGGAAAAAGAAAAAGAAAGGAAGGGAGGTAGGGAGGGAGGAAAAAAGAAAGAAAGAAAGAAAGAAAGAAAGAAAGAAAGAAAGAAAGAAAGAAAGAAAGAGCCTGTGTAGTGGCACACATCTTTAATCCCAGCACTTAGGATCTCTGTGAATTCCAGGCCATCCTGGTCTACATAGAAAATTGAAGGCAACACAGTAAGACTTTTCTCAGAAAAATAAAATGAGAGAGAAAGACAGAGAGAGAGAAAGAGAGAGAGAGAGAGAGAGAGAGAGAGAGAGAAAGAGAAATCTAAGAAAAAGATTGCTTCTTTCAAATACAAGAAAGTGTTAGACCCCCCGAAAACTCAAGTATCCGGGATCCCAGGCCAGGTTCGAGGTCACCCCAATCACCAGGCGGATTCGAGAGCTTGCTGCAAACTGCACGAGGCTTTATTGTAATTTAACGAGCTAACCCCATGTTAGCTCGGGTCTTTCACCCACCTGCCATGGCGGATAGCTAGAAAAGACGGCTCCTAGGGTCTCCCAAAAGATCTTATAGGGCAGTGTAAGGGGAGTGTCTAGGGGTACGCACAGGCTCACGATTGGTGTGCTTCCAGGCTTGGAGGGCTTGCCCTGTGTTGATTGGTCAACTGGTTGTTATGGCCCATAGGACCTCTCAGGGTGGTTGCTATGCTCTGTGTGTCATTGCTGTGCGCTTGTCCGTAAAGCACACCCAGGGTCGTAAAGCATAGCGCCACCAGCTAACTTCCGATTGGTTCCTTGTCAAGAGACAGGCATCTGACTTTCTAGTGACTAACTTCTGATGGGTTCCTTGTCACGAGACAGGCATCTGACCTCTAAGTGACCAAGGCAGGTTTATGGCAAGCACGTGTTCGGCTGTTATGGCTGCCAAAAGGGAAGCTGGTTCCTTCAAAAGAAAAAAAATCCTAGAAGGAAAATGCCAGAATCAAGGCTTGATAATTGTTGGGGACCAAGAAAGTTCCATTATGTAATGTCTTAAGGTCCAGCCTCCAGTTTCAGTAAACAGGAGCTCCGGCCTACAATTGTATTGCTAATTCAAGCAAGTCTGCTATTATATAGCATAGCCTCAGTATAGATGCCTCCTAGTTTGCATCTCTACAGGACTAAGCATTTGAATTGGCCTGCACCTGGGTGGAGGGCTAGATGTGTGAGTAATAAGTGAGGAAAGAGAGTTAGGAGCGATCTAGCAGAGAAGAGTCAACTGAAGGAGACAGAAATGGCCTCATGGCTTTGGAAGCATGGTTAGGAGGAAGCCAGGAAGTTGCTGAATAAAGAAGAGACTCAACTTTTGCAGCATGGAACTGAGAGCTCTCTAAAGATGACAAGATGCCTGTGCTTGGTTGGGTTGCTAGTTTCCAAGTCCATGCTCCCCCACTCAGGCCGAACGTCATGGCTACCGTGGCTTGGGGCTGAGATGGGCTGGGCCACGACAGGTAATTTAACTTTACATGGCCATTTTCTATGGGTGTAAAAACCTGTAACTTAGTGGGATCTAGTAAGTAGTTGTTTTAAATTAAATTATTTGTTAAAATTAAGATGAACTCTGCGTTTTTAAATCAAAGTGAATTCACTGTGGCAAATGAGATACGAGGAAAAATAAATGAACACTACTCAACACTACTCAGAACGTGGTTAATGTGCCCGAATTCCTGTGCTGCCTGTTTGTGTGTGGGACCAATGCTGTCCTAAATGAAAGCTGCAAATTGTGCATTAATAGGTTTGCATATGATGATAGAGAAACTGTAATACAGGTTTTCTTTTGAATTTTCCAATTTGTGCTATTTTCCTCTAATAACTTCTGCTTCAATGACTGTGTATTGATCTTTGCTAGATGCTCTATTGTATGTTGGTGGGGGTGGGGGTGGGGGGCGAGTCTCTGTAAAGACTGATCCAAATTCTTATCTTCTGCCTGCATGCCCTTTTGTCGTCAAAATAGCTCCCAGAGCTTTTTTTAACTATGAATATTCAGGAATTGGCATGCTTTTTCCTTCATATTTGATCTTTATTTCTGCCTTTAGTCATTTCACAGTTAATTAATTTCTCTACCTTCCAAATAAGAAGAAAGACAAAATAATGTAAGCTGTTCTAGTAGTGTGAAGAGAGGAAAAACAGAGAGCTAGGCTAGTGTTCTGAATAGCAATGATATTTAGATGTTCTCAGTTACCAGCCTATTACCTTGAGTTCTCCTGATGGTGTGCTCAGAACCAACCATGTTATGTCTTACCAAATATATGTCAATAACACCATCAATTGCCAGATGGTGCCAAGTCTAGCTTCCCCAATCCAAGAATCTTAGATCTATTTACTGACCGTTTCTTTTGTGCCCTCCTAGTTGATATCTTCTGGGCCCTCCCCCAAATGATGTGATAGACTTTGGTGGTCCCCTGTGGAGGGCCTCACTATCCCTGGGGGATGGGTTGGAAGCACAGGAGGATGAGAGGGTGAGGGAATGGAGGAGTTGATATATAAATAAGAGTGCTTCTAAAATTTTAAAAATATATATTTAAAAAAGAAAAAAATGTCTTTATGGAGGACTGGAGCGATGGCTTACAAGTTGAGAGCACATATAGTTCTTACAGAGGACCCAGGAGTTCAGGTTCCCAGAACCCATCTTGTAACCACCTGTAACTCAAAATCCAGGGGAATCTGATGCTTTTAGTCTCTTCAAGAACCTGCAATCATGTACACATAAACACACACAAACTCATACACATGACATAACTTAAAATAAATCCTTTCTTAATGTAACAGTGGAGTTAGGAAGACAATTCAGTCAGTAAAGTGCTTACCTTTCAAGCCTAAGGACCTGTGTTTGACCCCCCAGAACCCTAGTGAAATAAAGAATAAAGAAAGATGCAGGCACGGTGGGCCTTGTAATCCCAGCACTGGAAAGGCAGAGGCAGTAGAATCCTAGAGCTTGCGTGTAGACCATCTCTCAGCATAATGAGCAAGTTCTAGGCCAGTGAGGAACCTTGATTCAGAAAGAAAGAGAAAAGAGATAGGGAAGGAGGGCAGGGGAGAGAGGGAAGGGGGAAAGAGGGAGGGATGACAAGGGCTACAAACTCCTACAATCTGAAAAGAAAGAACAGCGGCTGCCATTGCTCCAGTGAATGGCCCTATACCCATGCACATCCTAGCAGCACTAAAAGGATTCAATGGCTTTTTAAAAGAGTAAATGAGGGGCTGGAGAGGTGGCTCGGTGGTTAAGAGCACTTGCTGATCTTCAAGACGTCCTAAGTCAATCCCCAGGACTCAAATGGCATCTTACAATCATCTATAACTCCAGTCCAGGGAATACAGTACTCTCTTCTGGCCTCCTTGAACACTGCACAAGCAAGGCACACAGACATATACTCAGGCAAACACTCATACACATAAAATAAAAATAAATAAATTCTCAAATTTAAATACAGGATATATGTGAAGCTGAGAAGGGAAATTATGGAAATGGCAACGAATTTGATCCAAACATGTTAGAGCTGTATATAAAATTATCAAAAAAATAAATAAAATGTAATTTAAACATTTTAAATGTAGACCAGACCTGAGTAGTAACACCAAGGTTGTCTGGCTTACATACACACACACACACACACACACACACACACACACACACACACACACGGGGGAGGGGGGGAGACACTATCTTTTTTCCTGACTATATTCGGTCTTCCCTGGAGGGTCTAGGGTCCTTCTGTTCTCTTTTTTTTTTTAATGCTATCTTTTGTTTTTAAGATTTATTTATTATATACACTGCCTGCATGTATGTCTGCACACCAGAAGAGGATACCAGATCTCTCTCTCTACTTGGGGGGGTGGGATGTGGGAGTTTGAGAATCCAGATCTCATTACAGATGGTTGTGAGCCACCATGTGGTTACTGGGAATTGAACTCAGGGTCTCTAGAAGAGCAAACAATGAGTGCTCTTAACCTCTGAGCCATCTCTCCAGCCCTCTGTTCTCTTCTTATGTGAACATGTTTCTAATGACGAACTCAGCCAACTCCTCCCCCCACCTTTGCCTGCCTCCTTCTCCCAGAGGCCAGACTTTACACCTGGAGAATTCAACATGGTCTCAAGAAAGGTCTGTATTGAGAGCCTTGTTAGAAATACCAATTTACTATGAATATTTTCAACAACACAGGGTCCAAGCAAGATACCCTGTACAACAGAGTGGCTGGCTTGAAGACTCCCACCCCTTTTCTCATCAACAATGCTATGGAAACTTGGGCACATTATCTGAAGACAACCCAGCCTTTGTTTATCATATGTATAACCTCTGTCCTTTCCTGTTTCTCCTTCTATGTCTACACTGGTCAATGCTCATTCTTATACCTTCCTATATATTTTAGTTGACACTTTTTGTTTAGTTTTGCCTTTGCTTTTTGCTTTTTAAGATTGTAAAGTACTATCTCTGTAAACACTGTAACATTTAAGGAAAAATTGTGTGAAAAAGTTGTAGAAGCCAGGTATGGGGCCTATACCTATAATTCCAGCACTTGGGAGGTGGGGGCAGGAAGCTCAGCAGTCCAGGGTCATCCTGGACTACATAGTGAGTTTGAGGCCAGCAGGGTTGTAGCAGACCCTATCACAAGAAAGCAGCAAAAACGTAATTTGAGCTGGGTGTAGTGGCACACACCTTTAATCCCAGCAGTCAGGAGGCAAAAGGAGGTGGATCTCTGTGAGTTAAGATCAACCTGGTCTACATGGTGAGTTCCAGGAGATCCAGGGCTGTGTAAATGGACCCTGTCTTGAAAAAAATATTATCAAGTAATTTGGAGAAAACTATTTAGGAATACCTGGGCATGGTGGTACAAGCCTGAAACTTCAAAACATGAGAAGTAGATGTCATCCTTAACTATGGAGTGAGTTTGACAAGACCAGCCTGGAATACATGAGACTCTGTGTTCAAAAGAAGGAAGGAAGGAAGGAAGGAAGGAAGGAAGGAAGGAAGGAAGGAAGGAGAGAGAGGAGACATAAAGGAGGGTAGAAAAGGGGAAATGAAAGAAAGAGGGGAAACCAGAATTAATTTGACCTCAGTTTTCAAGAAAAGCTTATCACCAGGCAGAGAGAAATGCCATTCCTGGCACTCAGATCGTAACACATAATACTGGCAGGTTCCAAGGAACATGGACCAATAAGTAAAATGACTCTATTGGACTGGATCTTGTGTGAGAAATAGTTAGATGGGTGGTTTAGGGCCAAAATATGAACAGCATTAAAATTCAAGTTGAAAGAAGTTCAGAAAAGCACCAAGCATGCTGGGCGGCCAAGTCGGGTATTTGTTTTTTCTGCTATTAAGTCATTAGCTTCCTCTCCATTTCACCAGCCCATTTTTCCAAAAGATAAGTGAATATTTCTTTCTCATGATGTGTATTAGACATAAGAGCCCAGGATGAGCCAGAGGATAAAGAAATAATCTTACCCTCAGGCTGGGGAGATGCTCAGCAGCTAAACCACCTGATGCACAAGGATGAGGACCCAGGTTCAGATCCCCAGAAACCACATCAATGCCGGATGAGCCTGAAGGCCTACCTGCAATTCCAGCCTCAAAGGTGGAAGCAGCGTTCCCCCAGAGCAAACTGACTAGTGAACTAGCCATATTGGCAAGCTCTGGGCTGAACAAAGACCTTGCCTCAATGAATAAAGGGGGAAAGCTGTCAGGGATGATTCCAGACAGCAAATCCCAGGCTTCCACAATCATACATATCACACACACACACACACACACACACACCACACACACACACACACACACAACACACACACAATGGTAAAAAAAAGAAATCTCTTTTTTTTTTTTTTTTCAGTTATTTGAGACAGGGTTTCTCTGTGTAGCTTTGGAGCCTATCCTGGCACTCACTCTGGAGACCAGGCTGGCCTTGAACTCACAGAGATCCGCCTGCCTCTGCTTCCCGAGTGCTGGGATTAAAGGTGTGTGCCACCAATGCCCAGCAAAGAAAAGAAATCTTATCCCTCAGATTTTGTGCAGGAAGAGAGAAGCAGGAGGCAATAAATGAAGTAACATGAGCTATGAAGGTGTCAGATGCTGGTTCCTTCAAAAATGCCACCAAAGCATGTGTTAACTCAATAAAGCCAAGCTCACTGCTTGTCACTATAAAGGAAAATTCCAGATCAACAGTGATATCCCCAGCAAGGGAAGACCAAGGTTATGATACACACTGAGATTTTAAAATCTGGTTTAAGGCATGTCTTCCACTGTGTAACCTTGATTGGGATTGAATAGGAGGCCAAGTGCAATTGCAGGCCTGTAATCCCAGCTACTCAAGAGGCTAAGGCAGAAGGATCACAAGTTCGAGGCCATTCTGGACAAAGGAGAGAAGTAATTAGAGAACATTATACATAATAGTTTAGAATTGATAGAAACCATAAGAAGGAATTTTAAGGCGAAGGATTCCAAGAGTCTTGTGTAAACTTCCTACTGATGGCTGCGAGTTCCTAAGACTTTATCAGCCCTTGAATGAAAAGCTAAGTCAGAACTTATATCTTCCTGGGAAGGAATCTCATGGACTACTCAAGTTCTATTGAAGACAGTGAAGTAATAAAGTCTTGTTAATGATGACAGAGTCTCATTGGGCAAAGAGTAGATGATGCAGAACCAAAGAAGGAAGAGTCTAGACTGCTATGTGGAATCAGAGAAGCCTTCAAAGAAGAGATTGTCTCGGGAACTGGGAGTGACATGTAAAATAATCTTGTTTCTAATTTAAATTAAAAAATGGAGGGAAAAAAGGAAAAAACAAAAAGAAGAGATTGTCTTTCTGGAAAGACCTTTAAAATGAGCAGAAGTTTGCCTAGTTTACAAGAGAGAGAGAAACAGACAGACAAAAGACAGTGACAGATGAGAGACAGAGATCCAAAACAAAATCAATGCATTCTACTTTAGTACTTTTAGCAACTCAGAGGACATTCTTGGCCACTAAGTTTTCACATAAGTTAAGGATTCATTTTAAGAGGTAGGTACTTGATCTGTTGTGGTGGGGAGCCTGGCAGTGGCACCAGGACCTATGCCAGTGGCATGAACTGCTTTTTTTGAAGCCCATTCCTGTGGTGGGATACCTTGCTCAGCCTAGATACAGCGGGAGGGCTTAGTCCTGCCTCAACTTGGTACACCAGACTTTGTTGGCTCCGCAGGGAAGGCCTTACTCCCTGTGAGAAGTGATTGAGAGGTGAAAGGGGGAGGCAGGGTGGGAGAATAGGAGAGAGGTGCAACTGGGGTTGATATGTAAAATGAAAAATAATTTTTTTAAATAAAAAAGAGGTAGGTACAGGAAGGTTGGAATGTGGGTACCAAAATACAGGGAGACAGGAAGAATAAGGTCTAGTGTATACAGCACAGCAGAATGACTCTGGTGTTATATATATATATATATGTGTGTGTGTGTGTGTGTGTGTGTGTGTGTGTGTGTATGTACGTATATATGTATATATGTATATATATACATATATATACTCTGGTGTTGATATACATAAATATATATATATCAATCAAATTATTTATTTATTTATTATGTATATATTGTTCCTGACTGCACACCAGAAGAAGGCACCAGATCTCATTATAGATGGTTGTGAGCCACCATGTGGTGCTGAGACTTGAAGGACCTCTCTAAGAGCAGCCAGTGCTCTTAACCTCTGAGCCATCTCTCTAGCCCCTTATTATATATTTTTACAAAGGACTAAATATTTGTAGGCTCCAAACACAAGGAAATTGTAAGTGTATATATAAGAAGCTAGAAATGCTAATGAGCTTAATTTGGTCATTACACTGTGTATGTATGTATTGAATTACCATACTATTCCTACGATGAGTATGATTATTATGTACCAATAGAAAATACTTTTTATGGACATGGTGGTATACACCTATAAACCTAGCTCATGGGAGGTAGAAGTAAGAGGAGCAGAAGTTCAAGACCAGCCTCAGCCACACAACACTTTATACGTCACCCTGAACTACTTGGAACCTTATCTCAAAAATAAACAAGGAGCTGGAGAGAAGGTTCAGTGGCCAAGAGCATTCCTGCTCCTCCAGAGAACCCAAATTTGGTTCATAGAACCTATGGCCGGCAGCTCACAATCGTATGCAAATCCAACTCCAGGGTATCCAATGCCCTTTTCTGTCTTATATCAGTATACACACACACAGTCACAAACACATTAAAAACAAAAAAACTTTTAGAAATAATTATTATAATTATTAATCTTTAATTGCTCCTAAAAGCACTTTTGTGTTTTAAGATTAGCTAAAATTTAAAAATAAAAAAATGTATGATTGAGGATGCAACCATAAGATTGTGTACTATTTTTTGAAATAAACACTTTTTTAAGAACAAAATATTAGGGCACACAAAAACTAACTCCACCGAGGGAGAGTGACAAGAAAGGAAGCAAGGGGTTGGCAGTGGAGTTCCGTGTCTCTGAAGTAGGGTAATGGCACTCAAATCCTCTAATAAGAGAGCAAATATTCTATACTGCTGAAGCCAGCGCTGAGAACACTCAGATCTCCTCCCCCATGTCAGAGAATCTTCGGCAGGCTAACTTGGAAATGAATCTCAATGGATTAGGATTGCAGTGCGGTGTAATAGAAGAGGTGGCCTTGAAGGAGACTTAATCAGAGGATAAATTTCAAAATCAGGAGCACAATTTGGTTTGAGAGCATCTGGAAACCAATCAGCACCTGATGTTCCTAATAGCCATCACCAAAAACCAACATCTTCATCCCTTCGGTGCCCTTGTCTGATAAGGGTCAAAGGACCCCCAGCTGGCTCATCTCTGGGTTGGTCAGACCCAGGTCTGCCAGGCAGTGATGAACATGGCTTAGATTCGACAAGCTGTAAGCCTGATAACCCCACACCTGAGAGCCTAGACAGATTCAAAACAAGCAGCTAATTAAACCTGGTGCAGTCAGCTATCATCATCCCAGATTCATGGGCGGCCAACAAGCAGAAGAGCTAGGAACACGGCATTCTGCAACAGCTGTCACCTGCTATAATGTTCTTTAATTATCTTAAAATCTGTAAGAACTGACAAATGGGTGACAAAATGCAATTTTCTGTGTCAGGAAGCGAGAGACAAGCCTGCGTTACTTTGATGAGAGGAAACACTGTAAAATCGTCTCTCTCGGCTCTCCTTATTGGAGAGGGGGGATTGTTGTCACTCAACTCTGGTCTATAAACACACTCATTACGGGACTCCTGGAGGGACACATTTCCTTCTTTATAAGATTGAGTAGGAGAGATTAAAATGGGGTTGGGTGAGGGAATGAGACAGCTCGTCAGATAAAGGTACTTGCCACCAAGCCTGGGGACTTGAGTTTAACTCTGAGGACCCATACAATGAAAGGAAAACTGACTACTTCAAGTTGTTCTTTGACCTCCACACACATGTACAAACACACACACACACACACACACACACACACACACACACACACACACACACATCTTTTTGTAACAATCACTAAGCTATTCCAGGCTTGTCCCCACAACCTCAATGCTTGTTTCAAGTTCAGCCCTCAACCCACCACACTACAGACATCCCACAGAACTGCATTTCAGGGTGACCACAAGCAAAGACCCACCCGAGTTCACTGGAACCTTGCCATGCCTCTTGCCATAGATCTCTCCAGGTGCCTGTGCAAACTGTGGCCTAACCCCTCTAGGCTACTGCAATGTTTATGACCTCTGTAAGGCTTTCCATTAGTCTCTCATTTCATTGGGTCATTATAGTCTACTGAACTTGCATGATAGCATTCTTTGTTCCTTTAGGGTAAGTTTACTCCTATCATTTACGCAGTTTTGCCAGCCTTTATGGGTCAAAAATGTTCACCAGAACACAAAATAAATTGCGGAAAGAAAGGTCACTGGGTAGCAAATAGCTCTTAACAACATTAGCTAGAAAACCACATCCTCTGTACGAAGTCATAAAGAACTCATAAGCCAAGAGCATTGCACCACTCAGGGTCCCAGGACATAAAACAGAGGGAAATATGAGCTAGTTCACATTGGCCAAGAGCATAGGGTGCCCTTAGAGTCTAAAGAAAGCATATATAACAGTACCACACAGATCTCTATATATATAATGAAAATGTGTCCATTGCTTTATCTTTTGTTGGTTCTTTTTCTTGGTTTTGGTTTTTGATGTTTTTTTTTTTTTTTTAAGTCAAATAGCACAGTCAATCAGCATGCTCTGAGGGTGCTGACAGTCTAACAGGATCACTCATAATTCTTAAGATAAACAGTCTTTGTAACTTGTTCTTACAAGGCACCTAGCAATATGAATGTGTACAAGTAGAGTTTTGAATCATCAAAACAGGAGTCATATTAAAATTTAAATTCTCATGACCATATTTCTACCAACTAATTAGGATAAAACTGTTGAGATTTCCTATTTAAAAATCCTTTTATACAATTTGCCTTTGCGAATTCCTTTTCATGTAGATTAACAGTGAAGTTGGTCTTTTGAGTGTATGTTCTCTAAAATGTGGTCTCTCTGGGGACAGGCTGATTATTATCAACATTCCAGCATGATTCCATCCTTACTGAGCTGGCCTTTCTGAAATACAAGTTTGAACTTGCCCACTGAGACACAGCTATCATCTACTGGAGGTCTAGGTTCTTTCTCCTGACTTCCCAGCCCCATACACTGGTTTCAAACTATGCAGATGTGCTTTTTTGCTTTCCTGCTCACCATTTGTTGGACAAGCCATGAGTATCACACTTGTGCATTTTCTTGGATTTCCTCAGTTTGGTGGGGTGCTTTTCTCCTAGTCCTTAATTCCCTGGAACAATATTAGACCCATAATCATACAGATAAAGCCTTGTCCTGCCTTATCCACTCAGTAACATTAAGGCTCTGTCTTCTCTCCATGTGCCCATTTGCTTCAACTGCAAAAGATCTGGATTTCCAAAGCTACAAATTATACAAAATAGAATACTTAATACCATGCCCTTGTGCATCATTGTTAAATTATTTCAATTTTTTAATTCTCTGACATGAGATAATAAATTGCTAGAGGCATGAGTAGCCCCATCTGTGAAGCAAAAGGCTTACACTGAGGAGTCTATATTGCTTTTTCATTATTTTTAAACACAGGGTCTCACTAAATAGTTCTGGATGACCTGAAACTATATGAACCAGGCTGGCCTAGAACTCATGGAGATCTGTCTATCTCTGCCTTCCAAGTAGCAAGATTAAAAATATGTGCTCACTACACTAGTTCTAAGTTTCTTCTTGCTCTAAAATTTGGAGGCTCACTCTGGGGCATATATTCAAAGGCATATTCAAAGGATGCCTCATCCTACCATAGAGACACTTACTCAACCATATTCAATGTTTTTCTATTCATAATAGCCAGAAATTGGAAACAACCTAGATGTCTCTCAAGAGATGAATAGACACAGAAAACATTTACATTTACACAATGGACTATTACTTAGCCTTTAAAAAAAATGAAATCGTGAAATTCACAGGTAAATGTATGGAACTAGAAAAAAACATTCTGGTTGAGGTAATACAGACTCAGAAAGACAAATATGGTATGTATTCACTTATATGGAGATATTAACTGTTAAGTCAATGATGATAAACAAGCTACAATTCATAGAACCACAGATGTTAGGTATAGAATAAGGGACTAGGTGTATAGATAGATTTCCCTAGGAAAGGGAAATAAAATAAATAGTTATGGATAGATGGGGAGGTAAGCTAGAATGGACAGATTAAATGCAGGGGGGTAGTGAAGAGAAGAATGAGAGAGGAAAAACAGGAACAGACAGCTGAAACTAAGGGCCATTTGAGGGGTAGTATGGAAACATAGTACAGTAGAAGCTTCCTAAAATTTATGCATATATAAAGGCAATCTAAAAGAAATCACCAAATAATGGGGGAAGGGAGAGTCCCAACTGGACATCTCTTGTCACCAAATAAAGCTTCCAGTACTGGGAATAGATACATCTAGTTGAGTTGTTGGCCAAAGGGGTCCCAAGGGAACCCCCAAACAACCCAGGCTGTTGCCAAGACTATAGGTTGCTCTCCACAAACTGACAGCAAGGCCCCAACACTGAAGACAACACCTACACAGCTCACTGAATATGGAGAAGTCAGTTTGGCACCTACATAGAGCCTTCACTCCTACATGCTAATGTCTTTGGTACAGGATACTCTGCATACTATCAAAGGAGAAATGTCAACACCAGCCACAGACCCTTTGATCTACAATGGTGTCCTACCTGCAAGAAATGCTAGGGTAATAGTAGTACAAAGCTTTTAGTTATTGATTGAGTAACCAATCAATACCTGATTTGACTTAAGGCCCACTCTAAGAGATGACCTCCATACCCAACATTGCTTGGGTGATCATAAACCTGAGATTAGATAACCCAGGGACGTAGGATTAAACCAAAAGAAGTAGCAATAAAATGAGTCCTGATGACATTCTGCTAAATTCATGGATCAGTGCCTCATTCAGTCATCATCAGAGAAGCTTGCTCCTGCAGCAGATGGGAGCAAAGAGAGAGACCCACAGCCAGACATAATGCAGAGTGAGAGGCCTTGGAACACTCAGCCCTAATGGGATGTCTCCATTAGACCCCTTCCTCAGGGCTCAGGAAACCCTGAAGAAGAAGAGGCAGAAAGAGTATAAGAGACAGAGAGGGAGATCGCAGCAGGATCCAACACACCCGGACACTGCTGAGGGCCCGGTGGCAGTTCCGCATCCATCCACCAGCCCGGGAGGGCCAGGGGCTGTTTCCGGTTCAGGTTCAGCAACCCTGCTTGGAGGCATCTGATGCCAGGGGTCTGCTCACAAGACCTGAATGTGGCAGCAGGATCCAACACACCCAAACATTGCCAAGGCCCCGTAACAGTGCCACCTCCATCCATGACAAGAGGACAGACATCAGAGTATTGGAACTGTTTGCATCTACCAGAAAGGAATTTTGGTCCCATACCCACCAGGAAAGGAAGAGACTCCTGTTACACCCACCAGAAGAAAGGATGAGAAGAAGACAATATAAAAGCACATTCAACAACAGAAAACCCAACATGACACCACCAGAGACTAGGAACCATAAACCAAGACCTGAACAAAACAATGCAGATGAAGCAGAAGAGAAAGACCATAAAACATCTTCATGAAAATGATAGAGGACCTCGAAGGGGACATGAGAAAATCCCTTAAAGAAATGGAAGAAAAAACAAACCAAAAAATACAAGATATCAACAAATCTCTCAAGGAAACAGTTCAAGACCTAAAAACTGAAATAGACAATAAAGAAAGCACAATCTGGCTTTCCGCCGACCGATCCACAACGAGAGCCTTCATCCAGTGGCTGATGGAAGCAGAGACAGACATCCACAGATATATACTGAGCTGAAATCTGGAATTTAGTTGAAGAGAGGGAGGAATGAAGAGCGAAGGGGTCTGTACCAGGTCGGAGAAATCCACAGTTGGCCTGAACACGGGAGAGCACATCGACCCCAGATGTTGTCTGGGAGGCCAGTACAAGACTGATCCAGACCCCTGAACATGGATGTCAATAAGGAGGCCTCTGCACTCCAGGGAGCCTCTGGTAGTGGATTAGTATTTTTCCCTGGTGTAAGAAGGGACTTTGAGAGCCCATCCCACATGAAGAGATACAATCTGGCCCTGGACACATGGGGAAGAGCCCAGGCCCAGCACAGGAAAATTTGGTGGACACTGCAGAGCCCCCATTGAAGGCCCTACCCTGCCTGGGGAGTGGTGGGTGGATGGGGTGGGAGGTAGGTTGGGGGTGGGGGAGGAGGGATGGGGGTGAGGGGAGGGAGAGGGAGAAGGGACTTACATGTGAAACAAGCTTGTTCCCTAACTTGAACTAATAAAACAAATTTTAAAAATAAAAAGAATGCACAATCTGAGGGAATGCTGGAAATAGAAAAGCTGAGTAAATGATCAGGAACTACAGACACAAGCATAACCAACAGAATACAAGATATGGAAGATAGAATCTCAAGAATTGAAGATACACTAGGAGAAATAGAATCATCAACCAAAGAAAATCTTAAGTCCAACAAATCCCTAACACAAAATATCCAGGAAATAAGGGATACCGTGAAAAGACCAAACCTAAGAATAATAGGTATAGAATAGGTATAGAAGAAGGTGAAGAAATCCAACTCAAAGGCACAGAAAACATATTCAACAAAATCGTAGAAGAAAACTTTCCCAACCTAAAAAAAGGCATGCCAATGAAAATACAAGAAGCCTACAGAACACCAAACAGACTCAACCAAAAAAAAAAAAAAAAGGTCTCCTCACCTCACCACATAATAGTCAAAACACCAAAAATACAGAATAAAGAAAAAATATTAAAAGAGCAGCAAAGGAAAAAGGACGAGGAACATATAAAGGCAAACCTATCAGAATTACACCTGACTTTTCCATGGAAACTCTGAAAGCCAGAAGTTCCTGGATAGATATTCTACCTACACTAAGAGACCACAGATGCCACTATACCCAGCAAAGCTTTCAATCAATATAGATGGAGAAAATAAGATATTCCATGACAAAACCAGATTCAAACAATGCATATCCACCAATCCAGCCATACAGAAAGTTCTGGAAGGAAAACTGCAACCAAAGGAAGTTAACTACAAACAGAAAAATATAGGCAATAGATAATCCCACTTTACCAACAGTCAAAAGGAAAAAGGGATAGAATCCCTCATACAATTTCACCAACATAACCAAATCAAAAACAAACAAGAATGAACAATCAGTGGTCATTAATATCCATCAACATTAATGGTCTTAACTCACCTATAAAAAGACACAGATTAGCAGAATGAATAAGAAGACAGAATCCATCCTTCTGCTGCATACAAGAAATACACCTCAACTTCAAAGACAGACGGTACCTAAGAATTAAAGTTTGGGAAAAGATTTTCCAATCAAATGGACCCAAGAAACAAGTGGGGGTAGCAATCCTGATATCTAAAAAATTGGACTTTAAACTAAAATCAATCAAAAGAGATGAAGAAGGTCACTTCCTACACATCACAGGAGAAATCCATAAGGATGAAGTCTCAATTCTGAACATTTATGCCCCAAATACAAAGGCATCCACATTTGTAAAAGAAACATTACTAAAATACAACTCACACTTTAAACCGCACACAATTATAGTGGGAGACTTCAACACCCCACTCTCACCACTGGACAGGAACACCAGACAGAAATTTAACAAAGAAACAAAGGAACTAATAGAAGTTATGGCACAATTGGACTTAATAGATATGTATAGAACATTCCATCCAAATACAAAACAATTTACCTTCTTCTCAGCACCACATGGAACCTTCTCTAAAATTGACCACATACTTGGCAACATAGCAAACCTCAACAGATACAAAACAATCGAAATAGCCCCCTGTATCTTATCAGACCACCATGCTTTAAAGTTAGAATTCAACAACAACACCATTTAGAGAAAACCTACAAACTCATGGAAATTAAGTAACACCCAATTGCACAATTCCTGGGTCGAGGAAGAAATAAAAAAAGAAATTAAAGATTTGCTAGAATTCAATGAGAATGCAGACACAACATACCCAAACCTATGGAGCACTTTGAAAGCAGTGCTAATAGGAAAGTTCATAGCACTAATTGCCTACATGAAGAAACAGGAGAATAATCACACTAGAGAATTAACAGCACAACTGAAAGCTTTAGAACACAAAGAAGCCAATACAGCCAGGAGGACCAGACGCCAGGAAACAATCAAATTGAGGGCTGAAATCAATAAAATGGAAACTAAGAGAACAATACAAAAACACAATATTACAAAGAGTTGGTTCTTTGAGAAAATCAGCAAGATAGACAAACCTTTATCCAAACTTGCCAAAGAGTAGAGAGGGAACATGCAAATTATTAAAATCAAGAATGAAAAGGGGGACATAAAAACAGACACAGAGGAAATACAGAGAATCATCAGGTAATACTTCGAAAACCTATATTCCTCAAAATTCAAAAATCTAAAGGAAATGGACAATTTTCTGGATAGATTTCACTTACCAAAATTAAATCAAGAACAGATAAGCAACTAAAATAGGCCTATAACCCCAAATGAAATAGAAGCAGTTATCAGAAGTCTCCCAACCAAAAAAAAAACCAGGGCCAGATGGCTTCAGTGCAGAATTTTACCAGAAATTCAAGGTACAGCTAATACCAATTCTCCTCAAAGTATTCCACACAATAGAAGCAGAAGGGTCATTGCCAAACTCTTTTTATGAGGCTTCAATAACCTTGATACCTAAGACACAAAGACACAACTAGGAAAGAAAACTACAGACCAATATCCCTCATGAACATTGATGCAAAAACTCTCAATAAAATACTGGCAAATCGAATACAAGAACACATCAGAGAAATCATCCACCAAGATCAAGTAGGCTTCATCCCTGAGATGCAAGGATGGTTCAACATGTGAAAATCCATTAATGTCATCCACCATATAAACAGACTGAGGAAAAAAAAAAAAAACACATGATCATCACACTAGATGCCGAAAAAGCCAAAATCCAACATCCCTTCCTGATAAAGGTCTAGGAGAAATCAGGGATAACAGGAACATATCTCAACATAATAAAAGCAATATACAGCAAGCCAACAGCCAACATCAAATTAAATGGAGAGAAACTCAATGCAATTCCTCTACAATCAGGGACAAGACGAGGCTGTCCACTCTCTCCATACTTCTTCAATAGTGTCCTTGAAGTTCTAGCTAGAGCAAAAAGACAACAAAAGGAGATCAAGGAATACAAAGCCGAAAAAAAGAAATCAAACTCTCACTATTTGAAGATGATGTAAGAGTCTACATAAGTGACCCGAAAAACTCTACCAGGGAACTCCTACAGATGATAAACACCTTCAGCAAAGTGGCAGGATACAAGATTAACTCAAAAAATTCTGTAGCCCTATTATATACTGATGAGACATTGGTGGAGAAAAAAATCAGGGAAACATCCCCCTTTACAATAGCCACAAACAACATAAAATACCTTGGGATAACACTAACCAAAAAAGTGAAAGACCTGTACCATAAGAATTTTGAGTCTCTAAATAAATAAATTAAAGAAGATACCAGAAAATGGAAAGATCTCCCATGCTCTTGGATAGGTAGGATCAACATAGTAAAAATGGCAATCTTGCCAAAAGAAATCTAAAGATTCAATGCAATCCCCATCAAAAACCCCAACACAATTCTTCACTGACCTTGAAAGAACAATTCTCAATTTTATATGGAGAAACAAAAGACCCAGGAGAGCCAAAACAACCCTGTTCACTTCTGGAACTTCTGGAGGCATCACCATCCCTGACTTCAAGCTCTATTACAGAGCTATTGTCCTGAAAACAGCTTGGTATTGGCACAAAAATAGACAGGTAGACCAATGGAATAGAATTGAAAACCCTGATATTAACCCACACACCTACGAACACCTGAGTTTTGACAAACAATCCAAATATATACGCTGGAACAAAGAGAACATCTTCAACAAATGGTGCTGGCATAACTGGATGCATACATTTAGAAGACTGAAGACAGACCCAAGCCTATCGCCATGCACAAAACTTAAGTCAAAATGGAACAAAGACCTCAACATAAACCCAGCCACACTGAATCTATTAGAAGACAAAGTGGAATATACCCTTGAGTTAATTGGTACAGGAGACCACTTCCTGAACATTACACCAATAGTACAGATACTGAGATCAACAATTGATAAATAGGACCTCCTGAAACTGAGAAGCTTCTGTAAGGCAAAGGACACAGTCAGCAAGACAAAACAGCACCCACAGACTGGGAAAAGATATTCACCAACCCCACATCTGATAGAGGGCTTATCTCCAAAATATACAAAGAACTCAAAAAGCTAGTCCCCAAAACATCAAACAATCCAATTAAAAAGTGGGACACAGAACTAAATAGAGGAATTCTCAATAACAGAGGAATTCTCAACAGAGGAATCTAAAATGGCTGAAAGACACATAAGAAAGTGTTCAACATCCTTAGCCATCAGGGAAATGCAAATCAAAACAATATCTTACTCCTGCGAGAATGGCCAAAATCAAAAATACCAACAACAGTTTATGCTGGAGAGGATGTGGAGAAAGGGGAACACTTTTCCACTGCTGGTGGGAGTGCCAACTTGTACAGCCACTTTGGAAATCAATATGGTGACTCAAGAAAATGGGAATCAGTCTACCACAAGATCCAGCAATTCCACTCTTAGGCATATACCCAAAAGAAGCATACTTATAAAACAAGGACATCAGTTCAACAATGTTCATAGCAGCACTATTTGTAATAGCCAGAAACTGGAAACAACCTAGATGCCCCTCAGTCGAACAATGGATAGAGAAAATATGGTACATTTACACAGTGGAGTATTACTCAGCGGAAAAAAACAATGGAATCTTGAAATTTGCAGGAAAATGGATGGAACTAGAAGAAACCATTCTGAGCGAGGTAACCCAATCACAAAAAGACAAACATGGTATGTACTCACTCATATACAGATTTTAGACATAGAGTAAAGGATTACCAGCCTACAATCCACTCTACCAGAGAAGCTAGTAAACAAGGAGGACCCTAAGAGAGACATACATTTCCCCCTCTGGAGAAGGGGAAAGGGTCAAGATCTCCTGAGCAAATTGGGAGCACGGGAAGAGGGGAGAGGGAGCTAGGAGAATGAGAAGGGACGAAGAGGAGGGATGCAGAGGACATGAGGGAGCAGAAAGGTTGAATCAGGCAAAGAATAGAAGAAAACAAGAATGGAGATACCATAATAGAGGGAAACATTTTAGGTTTACAGAGAAATCAGGCACTAGGGAAATGTCTGGAGATCTACAAAGATGACAACAGCTAACAATCTAAGCAACAGAGGAGAGGCTACCTTAAATGCCCTACCCTGATAATGAGATTGATGACTGACTTATAGCTACCCGATAGTCCTCATCCAGCAGCTGGTGGAAGTAGAAGCCAACACAACTAATCACTGAACTGAACTGGAATCCAGATGCAGAGAAGGACAAGTAAAGAGCAAAGAGGTCCAGACAAGGCTGGCGAAATCCACAGAAACAGCTGACCTGAACATCGGGGAACTATTGCTCCCCAGACTGATAGCTGGGATACCAGCATGGGACTGAACCAGACCCCAGGAACATGGGTTTCAGCGAGGAAACCTCGGAAATATACGGGACCTGCTGTAATAGTTCAGTACTTATCCCTAGCATAGGTGTGGACTTTGGGAGCCCATTCCACATAGAGGCGAGGGGGGGGGGGGGCTTGGCCCTATCCCAAAGGATATGATAGACTCTGTATGGAAGGCCTCACCATCCAGGGGGAGCAGAAAGGATATGTGATACATAGGGTTTTAGTTAGGGGGGGTCGGCCTAGGCCCTATCCCAAAGGATACAATAGACTCTGATGACACCCTATGGAAGGCCTCACCATCCAGGGGGAGCAGAAAGGATATGTGATAGGTAGGGTTTTAGTTGGGGGGCTGGTAGGGGAGGACAGGAGGGAGAAAAGAACTGGGATTGTCATGTAAAACAATCTTGTTTCTAACTTAAATTTTAAAAAAATCTGAGAAAAAAAAAGACAGACAGAGAGGATAGAGGATGCCAGAAAAATGAGTCACTCTAAATCAACATTATCCATTCACATATTCATAGCAGAGACTGAGGCACCATGCGCAGGGTTGCATGTGTCTGCACTAGATTGAATCCTAAGGCTGAAATGGGAAAATGGATCTATAATCCCATCCTTAACCCAGAAGCTATCTCCCATCAATAACCACTTACAAATGAGAATTTAGTTTTCTCCAAGGAAGTCTCACTGGGGAAACAAACTACTCTTAAGTGTAGGCTGCATGCCCAACAGTAGATGGCCAAAGAAAGGAATAAAACTCAATGGCATCTCTGGAGATTCCTTGTCTCAAAATGTCATGCCCGGGCTTTTTATTTTTTGGCAGCTGGAGGGGTTGTCAAGACAGAGTTTCTCTGTGTAGTCCTGGCTGTCCTAGAACTAGCTCTGTAGACAAGGCTGGCCTTGAATCCAGAGATCTACCTGCTTCTACCTCCCAAGTGCTGGGATTGAAGGTGTGCCCAGATTTTTTTCTTTTATAATCATATTTTTTATTTTATATATTTTTCTTTCTTTTTATCCTACAGGTCCTTTGTGTATATAGTATGGCTTCCAGTTTAGTGTTTTCATGGTCTCTGAGTTTGTATCTGTTTCCTGTGCCTTTTCTTGGGCTCTCTTCCTTCTGTTTGTTCTGTCTTATCCCAATGTGTTGGGATTTTATCGTTATATTGTATTATTTTATATTATATTAGTATCCCTTAGGAGCTTGTTTGTTTTCTAATGAGAAGCTGAAAGGGGGGTGGAAAGAGGGGAGGTGGGGAGGAACTGAAAGTAGAGGGAGGGGAAACCATAATCAGAATTTAGTATGTGAGAGGGGGAAAGGTCTATTTTCAATAAATGGGGAAAAAAGAAAAAGATATAAAATAAAATTTAGAGGCTGTCTATGGTCCCCTTGTCTATGGATGCCAAAGTGATCAATCCAGAAATGAAGGCATCTCTCCTTAGGAGAAAGGAATAACTACCCTTCCCAGAATTCCACCAAGATCAAATCTAGGGCTGGGGGGTAACTCAGTAGCAGACTCAATGCCTAGCATGTGTGAGGCCTGAATTTGATCACCAGCATCACCACATACACACACACACACACAAACTTTTTTTTTTATTTTTCAAGATAGGGTATCTCTGTGTAGTTCTGGCTGTTGTGGAACTCACTCTGTAGACCAGGCTGGCCTTGAACTCATGAGATCTGCCCACCTCTGCTTCCCAAGTGCTGGAATTAAAGGCTAATAAATAATTTTAAATCAATTATTATGAGGAAATAGAACAGAGCAGGCCAAGGATATAAAGGATAAGAAATAAAGTTCTGTCCTCACCACAAAAAAAAAAAGAGCAGATCTAAAGTAAACATCACATGTGGAATAATAGAAAGATTTTCCTCAGGCTGAGGTGATAGCTCAGTCAGTAAAGCATTTACAACAAAGCCTGAGGACCTGAATCTGGTCCAAACATTTACATAAAAAGCCAGGCACAGGGGTAATAATTCATAATCCTAGCCCCAGGGAGGCAGAGACAGGTTGACCCCTGGAGCTGGTTGGCTAGCCAGCCTTGCCTACTTGGAGAGGCCCCAGTCCCAGTAAGAGACCCTGTCTCAAAAAACAATGTGGACAGATTCTGAGGAACAGTATCCAAGGCTGACCTAGTACACATACACAATTAATTAATTAATTAAAATATTTTAAGTAAAAATGGGGCTAGAATTGAGTGTAGTAGTGCAACCTTGTGGTAACAGCACTTTCGAGGTGTAGACAGGAAAATAAGTCCAAGGCCATCTGGCTACTCAGTGAGTTCAAAGTCGAATTATGTGAAACCTTATCTCACCCTCCCCACACCCACACCCACACCCACACACTCTGGCTACTTAGAGAGCTCAAAACTGAATTATGTGAGACACACACACCTCTTTTCTCTCTCTCACACACACACACCACTCTCTCTCACACACACTCTCTCTGGCTATTTAGAGAGCTCAAAACTGAATTATGTTAGATCTCTCTCTCTCTCTCTCTCTCTCTCTCTCTCTCTCTCTCTCTCTCTCTCTCTCTCTCTCACACACACACACACACACACACACACACACACACACACACTCACACAGAGGCTACACGGTGAGTTCAAAGCTGAATTATGTGAGATTCTGTCTCAGCCTCCACACACTCACTCTTCCACACAAACACACAATGCAGATCCTAGCAAAGAGGGCTGGAGCTACAGCTCAGGGGCAGAGTGTCTGCGTAGTGTATGTAAGGTCCTAGGTTCAATACTAAGATCGCAGAAGAAAACAATTAAAACATGCAAGTTGATAGTGAATGGCATGTAATTTAACCTACATAAAGTTAGTCTGATAGCCAGTAAGTGGCGAAGCCAAGATTCGAACCCAGGTTTGCCTGATTCTAATGCTGTCACATCAGCTTGCTCACTGCCCATCATCTTTGTGATTCACTAACAGATCTGTGATTCCTTAATTTAAGATGTGATACTCTGCGCTCAGCAACTTGGCAGCGCTGGGCACTTCCTCACAGGCTTCACACATTTTTTTTCCTTAGACTTAGCACCTACTGCATTCCTCCCTGTAACCACACTTCTATCCAAATTGGATCTCTTGCCTTTGCCAAGTTGCTGTTTGTTCACACTCTTTCTTCAGTCCAAAGTGATCCGAACCAATTTCCTTTATGTATAGCCCTGTTAATTTAATGCTGAATGAGGATAAATCACTATCATCAAGGACAATAACACATACTTGTCATTTTGGAAGTAAGGGCATTCAAAAAGCTTGGTGAAGGTTATTGTCAAAATGGAGCTGACTCAGCACCTACTACTCTTTCAAAAGACCTGAGTTCAGTTCCCAGAACCCATGTCAGGGGACTCACAACCTGTAACTCCAGCTCCAGGACATTTGACTCTCTCTTCTGGCCTCCTAGGGCATCTGTACACATGTAGCATACAATCACACAGACATACCCATAAATGAAAATAAATCTCTTTTTAAGACAGTTTAAGAACTATGTATTGAGCCAGTAAGGCGGTTCAGCAGATAATGATGCTTCAATCCCTGGGGGCCACATGGTGGAAGAAGAGTTGTCCTCTCTGACCTCCACATATGGACCATGGAATGGCACTCCTGCACACGTACACACAGACACACACATGGGCAGGAGAGAGAGACAGAGAGAGACAGAGAGAGAGAGAGAGAGAGACAGAGAGAGAGAGAGAGAGAGAGAGAGAGAGAGAGAGAGAGAGACTAAATAAGTGTATTTTTTATTTTAAAGAATTAAGCCAGGCAGCCAGGCAGTGGTGGTACACACCTTTAAACCCAGTACTTGGGAGGCAGAGGCAGGTGGATTTCCATGAGTTCAAGGCCAGCCTGGTCTACAGAGCGAGTGCCAGGAGAGGCTCCAAAGCTACACAGAGAAACTCTGTATCAAAAAATAAAAAATAAATAAAACAACTACAAAAAAAGAATTAGGCCAAGCAAAACAATCCTATACAATAAGGGAACCTCTGGAGGCATCACCACCCCTGACTTCAAGCTCTACTATAATAAAAACAGCTTCATATTGGCATAAAAACTGACACATGGACCAATGGCATTGAATTAAAGACCCTGATAATAATCCACCTATGAACACCTGATTTTTGACAAAGAAGACAAAATTAAACAATGAAAAATAGCATCTTCAACAAATGGTGCTGGCATAACTGGATATGGACATGTACAAGATGGAAAATAGATCCATATTTATTGCCATGCACAAAACTCAAGTCCACATGGATCAAAGACCATAAATCCAGTTACACTGAACCTGATAGAAGAGAAAGTGGGAAGTAGCCTTGAACACATTGGCACAGGAGACCACTTCCTAAACATAAAACCAGCAGCACAGACTTTAAGAGCTACAATGAATAAACAGGACCTCCTGAAACTGAGAAGCTTCTGTAAGGCAAAGGGCACAGTCAATAAGTCAAACAGCAGCCTACAGAATAGGAAAAGCTCTTTACCAACCCCACATCTGACAGAGGACTGATCTCCAAAATATATAATGAACTCAAGAAACTAGACATCAAAACACCGAGTAATCCAATTAAAAAAATGGGGTGCATATCTAAACAGAGAATTCTCAACAGAAGAACTGAAATGACCAAAAAGACATTTAAGGAATCGCTCAACATCTTTAGCCATCAGGGAAGTGCAAATAAAAATGACTCTGAGATATTTTCTTACATCTGTCTGGATGGCTAAGATCAAAAACACCAATGACAGCCTATGTTGGAGAGGATATGGAGTGAGATGAACACTCCTCCATTGCTGGTGGGAATGCAAACTTGTACAGCCAATTGGGAAATCAGTATGGCGGTTTCTCAGGAAAATGGGGATCAATCTACTTCAAGACCCAGCAATAACACTCTTGGGCATATACCCAAAGGATGCTCAATCATACCACAAAGACATTTGCTCAACTATGTTCATAGCAGCGTTGTTTGTAATAGCCAAAACCTGGAAGCAACCTAGATGCCCATCAATTAAAGAATGAATACAGAAAATGTGGAACATTTACACAATGGAGTACTACTCGTTGGAATAAAACAATGAAATTTGCAGGCAAATGGATGGAATTAGAAAAAGCCATCCTCAGTAAGGTAACCCAGACCCAGAAAGACAAACACTATATTGTTCATTCATAAGTAGCTATTAGATGTAAAGCAAAGGATAATCAGGCTACAGTCCACAACCCCAGAGAAACTAGGTAAAAAGGGAGACCATAAGAGGGACACACATGGAAGCCCTCAGTTAAGATCTGGGTAAACTGGGAGGGGAGTAGAAGGGAGGGGATGGGGAATGGGAACCTGAGAGATCAAGTAGATCTAGTTGGGGAGAGATGGAATGGTAGATCGATGAAAGAGATATCTTGATAGAGGGAGCCATTATGGAGCTATGGAGAAACCTTGTGCTGGAGAAATTATCAGGAATCTACAAGGATTGCTCCTGCTGAGACTCTAGCAATAGTGGAGAGGCTGTCAGAACGGGCCTTCCCCTTGTATCGGATTAGTGACTAAATGGAAGCAGATGCAGTGACCCACAGCCAAGCATTGGGTTGAGCTCCTGGAGTTCAGTTGAAGAGAGGGAGGAGGGATCTTATGAACAAGGAGGGTCAAGACTATCTATGATGGGGAAAACCACAGAGACAGCTGACCCCAGCTAGTGGGCTCTCATGGACAGCTGGGGAACCAACATGGGATCAAACTAGAACTTCTAAATGTGGGTGACAGATATGTGATTTGATATGTTGGGGGTGGGAGGGACCTGGCAGTGGTACCAGGACCTATCTCATGCCCACTTCCTATGGCGGGATACCTTGCTCAGCCTTGATAAAGTGGGGAGGGGCTTGGTCCTGCCTCAATTTGGTATGCCAAACTTTGTTGACTCCCCAAAGAAGGCCTTACCTACTCTGAGGAGTGGATGGGGGTGGGAAAGGAGGGAGGTGGGGGTGGGAGAAGAGGAGGGAGAGGGAACTGGGGTTAGTAGGTAAAATGAAAAATAATTTTTTAAATAAAAAAAAAAGAATTAGGCCAGGCAGTGGTAGCTCATCTTTAATCCCAGCACTCAGGAAGCAGAGGCAAGCAAATCTCTAAATTCAAGGCCAGACTGGTCTACTGAGTTCAAGGACAGCCAAGGCTGCACAGAGAAACCCTGTTCCAAAAAATTTATATACTAAGTTACTAAGTCAGATGTGGGGCATATGATTGTGATGGCAGCACACAGGAAGCTGAGGCAGGAGGATTGACATGAGTTCAAGGCCAGCAAGGCCAGCACCAGCTATATAGTAAGATCCCATACCAAAATAAAGGAAGAAAGGAAGAGGTAAGGAGGTGAGGAGGAGGGAATTAGGGAGGTGGGGAAGAAGGGAGTTAGGGAGGGGGGAAGGAAGGAGGTGAGGGTATTGGGGGGAAATACCAATATGGAGCCAGATAAAAATACAAGGGATTTTAATATGGAAAAGCCTTACAGAGCGACCTAGCCAGCTGGCGGGCAGCAGTCTAGTCTGTACTGCAACCCGCCACCTGAATGTCCCTCACTCTACGTCACCCTGACCATGCCCTTGAAGGCGTGGTCAGGCACACGAGTAGCCAGCCCCTAAGCAAGTATGGCTACAGCATCCCCTACATGGGGGTACTAAGGAAATGGCTCAGTGGTGCACATCCTGCAAAAGCATGAGGACCTGAGTTCAGATCTCCTGCACCCACAGTAAACAAAAGGCATGACTGTGCAGGTCTGTGACCCCAGCACTGGAGAGCAGAAACAGGAGGCTCCAGGGAGCCCACCAGCCAGCTAAGCTAGCTCCATGGATTTGCTCCAGCTTCAGTGAGGGTTCCTATCTCAAAAATTTAGACAGCAAGAGAGGAATACATCCAACGCACACCTCTGACCTTCACACCTGCCTTCCTGAATGAGCACAGGTATACATCACACACAAATAGAAAGAAAAGAAGAAAGTGAAAGGACCAGCTTCCCTTTTGGCAGCCATAAGGGTCGAACACGTGCTTCTATGACCTTGTCCTAGACACTAGAAAGTCAGATGCCTGCCTTGTGACAAGGAACCAATCAGAAGTTAGTCACTAGAAAGTCAGATGCCTGCCTCGGGACAAGGAACCAATCAGAAGTTAGCTGGTGGCGCTATGCTTTATGACTCTGGGTGTGCTTTACGGACAAGTGCACAGCAATGACACACAGAGCATAGCAACCACCCTGGGAGGGCCTATGGTCCATAACAACCAGTTGACCAATCAACACTGGGCAAACCCTCCAAGCCTGGAGGCACACCAATCCTGAACCTGTGCATACTCCTAGACACTCCCCTTATGCTGCCCTATAAAGATCTGTACGCAGAGGCTTCAAACTGTCTTTTGCTAGCCATCCACCATGGCGGGTGGGTGAAAGACCCGAGCTAACATGGGGTTAGCTCGTTAAATTACAATAAAGCCTCGTGCAGTTTGCATCATGCTCTCGAATCCGCCTGGTGATTGGGATGACCACGGTCGTGGCCTGGGACCCCGGATACTTGAGTTTTCTGGGGGTCTAACAAAAGAAAAATGAGTTATCCAGGAAAATACAATGTAGAAACAAAGACCCAGGCAACAGTACAGAATACTCCAAGCACACAAATTTTGTTCTCTAAAAGAAGAAACTATCAATTTTTGCTTTTTTCTTTGAGACAGGATCTCAGGCTGGCCTCAGACTCGCACTTTCTGTATGCCAAAGAGTGACCTTGAGCTCCTGATCCTACAGCCTCCCCTCCAAGTGTTAAGATTCGGAGCCCTGAATCACTATCAGCATAAACAGCAATGTTTTTATTTAAAACATAAAACGCTTCATGAAAATGACTAATTGTAAAATCTAGGGCATGGAATATATAAAACTAGATGATACCCTACAACACCCGAAGCAGAAAGATTGTAACACTCCCAGGACACAAATCACAAGGACAAAGGGACAACTTGAGGAGGTTCCAAACTGGCTAAAGCAATTGATAAGAATAATAACTTCAAAGAATGCACACACATCAAACATATTTTTAAAACATGCATTTTAAATGTGAATGAAACAGAAAAATAATAAACTTCATTAGCCACCAGTAAAGTAACTAGGGAATCCATGCATTTTTATGGAAACTGGAAAATAAGCAAAGAAATCAAATATTTGATCTGATTTCCACACAACAACTATACTACAAAGTGACCAAATAGTTGATGAAGAAAAGTTCCTTTTTGGGGGGAGGGGTTGTTGGGTGGTGACATTTGCCAAGCCCCAAGGAAGGTGGGCAATGGTTATAAATGGCTCCTAGCATTCTAGAAGAGACAGTCAGACATCTTGCAGTAATGACGAAAATGCCCAGCACCACTTATGTAAAAACTCTTGCCAAAAAAACTGAGTCTCAGTTAAATCACGCTTCTGAATATAATTACCAATATTCTAGGAATAGAGTCGGCAGAGGAGCAAATTGCATGACATCAACAGAGGCAACCAGTAAAATTCAAACCATGGGAACTCATGCAGGACAATTAGCCCCCTTTTTTTTGGAGTGGCTGTGCCCACACCTCAGGTGTGTGGTCCCATTTCATTGCCAATTCTAAGGTGTGAGCTTTGTTTGGCTTCTCAGAGATTCCCTCATAGGATGATGTCCCGGTAGTTTGTAGCAGCAGCTGGCCTGAAAACTCTTTTGATTTCCCAACCTTGTCCTATAGGGTTCCCCTCCTTCCCTTCACTGTCCCAATGTCTTGCCCTGTCTCAGGGTCTGCTTTGGGAAGAATCCAATCTAAATATATATCATATGACTGATAAGTGAGCTTTCACTAAAATAAATTCACTTTAAACAATTGTTATGGGGATGGAAAAATGGCTCAGCAGGTAAAGATGTTTGTTGCCAAGCCTGGGGATGTGAGTCTCACTCCTGTGACCCACATGGTAGAAGCAGCCAATTCTTGTTTTTTGTTGTTGGTTTTTTGGGGTTTTTTTTGTTTTTTTGTTTTTTGGTGTTTTTTTTTTTTTTTTTTTTTTTTTTGGTTTTTCGAGACAGGGTTTCTCTGTGTAGCTTTGGAGCCTATTCTGGCACTCACTCTGGAGACCAGCCTGGCCTCAAACTCACCCAGATCTGACTGCCTCTGCCTCCCAGTGCTGGGATTAAAGGCATGCGCCACCAACGCCCAACAAAGTAGCCAATTCTTAAAAATTGACATCTGACCAGCCAGGTGATGGTGGCACACACACTTAAGTCCAGCACTTAGGAGACAGAGGCAGGTGGATCTCTGTGAATTCAAGGCCAGCATGGTCTACAAAGTGACTTCCAGGACAACAAGTACTGTTACACAGAGAAACACTGCCCCCCCCCCCCGCCCAAAAAAAAAGTTGTCATCTGACCACCACACCTGGATCCTGGCAAGCTTGTAGTCTTCATTACCATTCTATTGCTGTGAAGAGACACTATGATCAATTCAACTTATGAGAAAGCATTTCATTGGGGTCTCACTTACAGTTTCAAAGTGTGAGTTCATTATCCTTATGGTTGGAAGCAAGGAAGCAGGCAGACATCAGACATGGTGTGGAGCAGTAGCTGAGAGCTTACATCTCATCTGGAAGGAAGAGAGAGAGACTGGGCCTGGTGTGAGCTTCTAAAACCTCAAAGCCCACCCCCTAGTTACACACTTTCTCCAACAAGGCCACACCTCCTAATCCTTAACAAAATAGTTCCACAAACTAAGGACCAAGCATTCAAATATATGAGTCTTTGGGAACCATTCTGATACAAGCCAGGCATGGTGGCACACGAGTTTAATCCCAGAACTTGGGAAACAAAGGCAAGTGGATCTCTGAAGCCAGAGCCAGCATGATCTACAGAGGGAGTACCAGGACAGCACAGAGAAACCCTGTCTCAAAAAAAAGCGGGGGTGGGAGGGGGAAATGTACTAGAATTATTTCACTTAATAGCCCTACTTGCAATATTCTAATTTATATTTGAACAGATAAATAACTTAGGTGCAACTTTGTCAGTAGAGTGCACATCTAGCATGTGCAAGGCTTTGGACTCAATCACCAACACCAAATAAAATCAGGCATGGTAGTATGTGCCTGTAATCCCAGTACAGGGAAGTAGAAACAAGAAGACCAAAAATTCAAGGTCAGCCAGATAGTGGTGGCTCACACCTTTAATCCCAGTATTTAGGAGGCAGAAGTGCAAGACCAGGCTGATCTTCAAAGTGAGTTCCAGGATAGACAGAGGTACACAGAGAAACCTTGTCTCAGAAAAAAAAAAGAAAAGAAAGAAAGAAAGAAAAGAAAAGAAACAAGAAAGGAAGGAAGAAAGGAGAGAGACAGAGACAGAGAAATTCAAGGTCATCCTCAGCTATACAGCAAGCACAGAGCCAGCCTGGGCCACATGTCTCAAAAACATCAAAATTTTATTATTACTGAAAGACCCCCGAAGAGGTACTTTTGTAGAGGGAGACTCACACCCAGGAATCAGCGAGGCCACGAACTGGATGTAAAAACAAGAGGCTTTATTGGAGACTCGGGTACCCGGGGCGACTTAGCTTTTCTGAGGCCAAGCGCGCCGAGCCAAGGGAAAGGGGTCCTTATATAGGGAAAAAGGCGCAAGCTAGGAGCAGGGATTCTATTTGATGGTTCAAATGAGGCACAGAGCCATTCCAGATCAGCATATTCTCAAGGTCTGGTGTCTGGTACAACAGACTTGATTCCTCCCTCCGCGCCCAGGTGGCTGACCTTGGGGGCGGAGACCTTGGGACGGAGTGTTTCTCAACGGGGGGGGGCGTGGGGGCGAGGGGTGCCCTTTCCCTGCTCGGCCCCAGCCCCGGCGCGGTGCCAGGGCAGCCCCGCCTGGGTGAACCGGCTTGGGAGGGAAAACGGCAGCCGGGGGAAGTGGAGGCCGGCGGGGGCAGGGACAGCAGGATAAAGGGGAAGCAGGGCGGCTCTGCGGCAGCTCGCCCGCGCTGCACTCTCCAGCCCCTGGCGGTATCCTGGCTCTGCCCTGCTCCAGAGAGAACACCCAGCATCAGCATAGGCGGGGGGAGACAGAGAGGCAGCGGGCCTTTCAATTACTACTATCATTATAAAGAAAAAAATTAACAACTTGACCAAGATCTCACAGTCAGTAAATAATGAAAATGGTATTACTTTTTTTTAATGATGTTGGTGCTGTTACAGTTGGGAAAAGTTTGTGGAAGAGTGTGTACTTGCTGTAATTTCTTCACCTGGAGAAATAATACATGCTCACCAGCCCTCATTTTAAAAATATACAAGTGACAATGAAGGGACCAGCTCCCCATTTCGGCAGCCATAACAGCCGAACACATATTTATCTGACCTTGTCTTAGTCACTAAGGTCAGATGCCTGCCCCTTTCAGCAGCCATGACAGTAACACATGCTTTTCTGACCTTGCCTTGGTCACTAGAGGTTAGCTGCCTGCCTCGTAGCAAGGAACCAATCAGAAGTTAGCTGGTGGTGGTATGCTTTACGGCTCTGGGTGTGGGTGTGGTTTACGGACAAGCATACAGCAATGACAGACACACAGAGCATAGCAACCACCTATGGGCCATAACAACCAGTTGGCCAATCAACACAGGGTGAGCCCTCCAAGCCTGGAGGCACACCAATCCTGAGCCTGTGCATACCCCTAGACACTCCCCTTACACTGCCCTACAAGATCGCTCAGCAGCAGGTCCGAGCTGTCTTTTCTAGCCATCCGCCATGGCGGGTGGGTGAAAGACCCGAGCTAACATGGGGTTAGCTCGTTAAACAACAATAAAGCCTCTCATGCAGTTTGCATCAAGCTTTCGAATCTGCCTGGTGATTGGGGTGACCGAGGTCCTGGGCTGAGATCCCAGAGGCCTGAGTTTTCCGGGGGTCTAACAACTAGAAAACCCTGTTTGGCTACACTTTGTGAAAAGAAATAGAAGGAAATGAAGAAAGCCATTCTTTCATCCCATCCCATCCCAGGGCTATCTTTTTCTTTCTTTCTTTCTTTCTTTCTTTCTTTCTTTCTTTCTTTCAGGAAAAGAAATATTTTGAGGACAGAATTGAGAGGAAATGTGCTCTGGCAGTATAATTGCATCACTCCAGTCTTCCTACCCACAGAGAAGAAAGCCTTCCTGAAGTTTAAGATGTCACTTCTCACGGAGCGCATCGGCAGCTCAAGATCAGAAAATGCACATAGCTAGATCACCGGAAGAGCCAAGCAGCAACATGCAGCTGGCTTTGAGAGCTGCAAGAGACGGTTCCAGTCAAAGGATGTCTTTGTTAAAATAAAAACATCAAGGGCATAAATCGGAACAATCCTTGGGACAATTCTTTTGTAGCATGTGCCAGAAGAGGTAAATGCTGTTTGAGATGCTTCCTGGCCCTCGGACATTCCATGCTGGACATCACTGAACTGAAATGCCTCATTCTTGGGAGAATGGTTTAAGAACCTCCCCCAAGAACATGCAAATGAACGGGTTTTCTATTTTTAAACTCATCAGACCACTTATGCTGATGTTTAACAAAATGCAAGTTATGTTTACATTCAAATTTGGAATTTCAATTCAACCATTGACACAAATACATAAACAAACATGTATCCATAAGATTTTTTTCTCTAATCAATACTCTTGTTTGTTTGTTTGTTTGTTTGTTTGTTTTTCTTTCTTAAGAGAAGCTCTTGTAGCCCAGCCTGGCCTGGAATTCACTGGATAGCCAAGGAAGATCTCAAATTCCTCATCCTCCTGCCTTCACTTCCCAGAAAACTGAGATTACAAGTGTGCACCACCATACACAATTTCAATCAATATGCTCAATAGCAGAACGAAAGAGAACTAAATAAATGAGGTCTAACAAAATGATGTAATGTAGGACATTATCTTATATCTGCATTGTGTTGGTGCTGCAAAATATCTAACAAAAGCAGCTTAGGGGTGGGAGGGGTTATTTGGGCTCTTATTTTGAGTTCTCAAGGAAGAGAGAGAACTCATGGCATTAGGGATGTGAGTCATCTGGTCAGTCACACTGATCCAACACCAGGGAGCAGAGAGACAGGAATTCTGCATCTCAGATCATATTCTGCTTTTTCAGGCATCCCAGGACCCCAGTCCATAGAAAGTTGCTGCCCACAGTTAGAGTAGTGTCGGGACCCGAATATAATATTTTCGGATATAGGCCTCAGCTTAATTCTAGGAGCTCAAGTATACTATTGTCTTTTAGATGTTGGTTGGTTACCTCCAGATGGCCTGGTCACTGTTGAAGAATGTCTCCTAGTTTGTATAACAATAGACCTAGGCCCTGGGTGAACCCACACCCATCTTGAGACTGGTGAGAATGTCTGAGGGCTTGTGTACGTGCTTTCTGGGACTATCTTGAGGATTAAAGGAAATATTTGATATCATCTCTGTACATAATAGATGCCTTCTACCAGCACCCCCACTTTTGGAAAGCTATTTAAGAGGATGCTTAAATAAACTGTGCTCTCCAGTACTGCCTGGGAGCCCTCCTGATATGTCTCTGTCTCATCCTTAATACCGTTGGGTAGCTAGGCTTTCCCTCATCCACACTCCCCCACTCAGTGTCAGACCTGGGACTGCTCAGATGGCTTCAATCACAGCCCCAAAGACATCAGTCCAAAATAGATGGCTTCTTTAGCGTAGAAGTCATACAGGGCAGAACCCAGCTCCAAAGCTACACAGAGAAACCCTGTCTCAGAGAGAGAGAGAGAGAGAGAGAGAGAGAGAGAGAGAGAGAGAGAGAGGAGAGAGAGAGAGAGAGAGAGAGAGAGACTGAGGCAAGAGGATTTCAGGTTTGAGGCCAGCCTGAGCTAGAGAGAGACACTCTCTCAAAAGAGGGTGCTATTATAAAGGACCCAAGTAGATATTTCCCAAAAGAAGACATACAAATGTTCACTGGGTATATGGGGAAATGTTCAACATCACTAGTCATCTAGGGAAATGAAAATTGGAACCATAAATGAGTACTGCCTCGTGTGTGTTGAAATACTATCAAAAGATTAAGTGTTTATGGGGATATTTTTTTAAGTGGAAAAACCTATGAATTCTTTTGGTAAAAATATGAATAAGAATGGTCATTATAGAATATAGCATGGAGGCCCCATAAAAAAAAAATTAGAGCAAGCCGGGAGGTAGTGGCACACAACTTTAATCCCAGAACTCAGGAGGCAGAGGCAGGCAGATCTCTGTGAGTTCGAGACCAGCCTGATCTACAAGAGCTAGTTCCAGGACAGACACAGAGAAACCCTGTCTTGAAACCCCCTCAAAAAAAACAAAATTAAAGCAGGATGACCATCGGGCTGGAGAGATAGCTCAGCAGTTAAGAGTGCTTACTGTTCTTGCAAAAGACCCAGACTGAGTTCCCAGCATCCACATAGGGTGCTAGCAGCCACCTGTAATCCCAGCCCAGGGGATCCAATGCCCTCTTCTGGTCTCCTTAGGCAACCATACACATGTGGTGCACAGAAACTCACAAAGGCACAAACATACACATAAATAAAAATAAATAATTTTTAACAGAGGGCTGGAGAGATAGCTCAGCAGTTAAGAACGTTAGCTAGGACACTGCTTTGATTCCTAGCATCAACATGGCTAACAACAAACTATAACTCCAGTTCTAGGGGATTCTACAACTTCTTCTGGACTCCTCAGAGCATTTAATATTCCAGGTTCCCCTAGTGCTTATCTGTGCCAGGGAAGGAGTGGCAACAAATCACTGGAGGGCTAGGTGGATGGCCCAGAGTTTAAGAGTACTCACCGCTCTTGCAGAGGACCTGGGTTCAGTTCCCAGAATCCATATTGGGCTGCTAACAACCACCTATAACTCTAGTCCAAGGATCCGGCACCATCTCCTGGTCTACACAGAGAGTTCCAGAACATCTGGAGTACAAAATGAGACCCTGTCTGTCTCAAGAAAGAAAGAAATAAAGATGATGGACTGATAGATAGATGATAGATAGATAATAGATGGATAGATGGGTGATAGATAGATGATAGAAGATACATAGATAGACAGATGGACAGACAGACAGACAGACAGACAGATGACAGAATATAGAAGATAATGGGTGACCTAAGAATATCTCTGAATTTCTAATGCATTGTTGAAAATATTTTAATTTTTAAAAATGAGGAATTTGCAACTAGGGAGACAGCTCAGTAGTTAAGAGCACTTGTTGCTCCTGTAGAGGCCAGGGTGATTACTGGCACCTGCATGGTGGCTCACAACCATGCTTCACTCCAGTTCTAGGGGATCAACTCCCTCTTTTGAACTCATACACATAAAATTACATAAATGTAAATATTTTAATAAATAAAATTGGGAAATTGGAATTTGAATTATGAGCTTTCCTGGGAAATTGGAATTTGAATTATAAGCTTTCCTGTTTAAAAGCCAATAGAACAAGTCATGTCTCAAATTGTTTTAAAGAAAAGCTAAGTGTATTTATTCACCTCTCCCTCCCTCTTTCAACAAGTGTCCTCGTTTGCCTTCTGTTGCTGTGATAAACATCATGACCAAAAGCAATTTGTGAGAGTAAAGAGTTTATTTGGCTTACATGTCTGAATCATAATTCATCACTGAGGGTAGCCAGAACAGGAGCTCAAAACAGGAACCCAAGGCAAGGGCTGAAGCAGAGGCCATGGAGGGATGCTGCTTATTGGCTTGTTCCCAATGGCTTGCTCAGCCTGCTTTCTTATAGCATCCAGGACCATCTGCCCAAGGGTGACCCTGCCCAGTGTGGGCTGGGTCCTCCCACATCAATCATTAATCAAGAAAATGCCCCCATAAACTTGCCTACAGACTATCGAATAGAGCCAATTCTTTAATTGAAGTTCCTTCTCTAACAACTCTAATGTGTATCAAGTTAACAAAAATGAGCCAGTACAAAGGGATTTCCTTTCTTCCTTTTATTTTTTTTTAATTCTTGAGTGTGTTAATTTTTTAAATTTTATTTACAGATTTCCTTTCATCCTTTTAATTTTATTTTAATTTTTATTTACATGTGTGTCTGTGTGCAGCTGCTGGTAGAGGCCAGATGAGGGCATCAGATGCCCTAGAGTTAGAATTACAGGCAACTGTGATCTACCTGACATAGGCGCTAGGAACTAAGGATCCTCTTAACCACTGAGCCATCTCTCCAACCTATGAGTCTCTTTAAAGCCAGGATCACCACTGACACCAACACTGGTATCAACAGGGTAAATTATGCTGTTACACCTCCCAAAGAAGTCAGGTGTGATGTCATGCATTGATAATCCCAACACTTGGGAGCTGAACACAGAAACATCAGGAGTTCTAGGCCAGCCTCAGCTCCATGGCAAGTTCAAGGTCACCCTGAGCTATAGAGCCTGACTCAAAAATATAAAATAAATAGAGAAGAGGACTTACCCACTCTAAAGAAAGACGGAAGCCCTAGGAAAGAGACACATGTGTTCTTAAATTAGGATCCCCGCCCTTAATTCCATCTTATTGCTTAGTTCCTTTTTTGCATGAACAAAGAAGATATCTTTGTAAGCCTTTGGCACCCTCTTTTGGACAACATGGTTATTTCAAAACTGAAATGTTTCACTTCTGAGTATGCTGCCAGCAAATTGAAATTGGGCACCTGGAGACAGACACAAATGTTGATGATACAGATAGATATAGATTTGGAGGGTTTTATTAAACTTATTTTTACACGAGTTTTAGATTTGCAGAAAGAAAACAAAACAAAGATTGTAGCCAGGCAGTGGTAGTGCATGCCTTTAAGCATTTGGGAGGCAGAGGCATGTGGATCTCTGAAATTTGAGGCCAGCCTGGTCTACAGAGCTAGTTCCAGAACAGCTAGGGCTACACAGAGAAACACCTGTCTCAAAAAAACAAAAACAAAAACAAAAAAAAACAAAAAAACAAACAAACAAATAGATTTGCAGAAAGACTAAACAGTACCAAGCCCATCTATTTCTCTCCCTCATGCAATTTCACCTATTATTAACACCTTGTGCTAGGGTCATATGTGTTAAAGTTAATGAAACAATACTAACCCATTATTATTGACTGAAGTCGATAGAAAGTACATATAGTATAAGGTTGCATGCTTCCATGAGTAGTGAAGAATTTCATGTATCTACCCTTATAGTATCAAAAAGAATAGTTCCACTGCCTTAAAAGTCACCTCTTTTAGAAGATGGAGATGGTTCAGCCAGTAAAGGCACTTACCATGCAAGTCTGGGGTCCCCAGAACCCTCACAAAGGTAGAAGAAGAGAACAGACCCACAAAGCTGTACTCTGAAAGCCACACATGTACACATGTGCATTTTCACACACAATAATTACAAAGTTTCAAAAAATTTAGTCACGCATTTCATCTCTTCACTCTCTCTTATTTTTCCAGAGTCTGGCAATCACCACTTTTTACTATCTTTTTAATGTTGCCTTTCAAATTTTCATGTTGTGGAGTAACAAAATATAACCTTATAAAACTCATTTCACTTAACATATCCATTTAAGAGTCCTTCATGAGAAGGGCCTGCCCATCACCTCACAGCATGGGTGAGCATGTATGTGGTAGGAAGAAGAAAGTTTACTACGCATACCCTGCGGAGAGAGGCAAAACTGAACACAAGAGAGCAATGCGGAGCAGGCTGGTCTAAGTGGCCTGCACTGCTACCTGAGGCCACGGTGACATCTGGGCCAATGCTGCTACCAAGAGCTATGTCTGGATCCATGGTTCTACAGCAGCAGGGATCTGTGTTGGTGTCCATATCTCATGTTACCCCTGAAGGCCATGTGGATGTCTGTGGTCTGGGCTGCTGCCTAAAGCCATGTTGATGTCCATAGGCAGTGCTGCCCCTGGGAACCATATTGACATGAGTGAAAAGCACTGACACCCTGGGCCAGGTTGATGTCTGTGGTCCCGGCTGCCTCCAAAGGTCTTGTCTAAGTCAATGGTCCTACTGAAGCAGGGGGCTGTATCTGTGGTCTTTCCTGCTACCAGAAAACATGTGGAAGCCCATGATCCATGTTCCCACTTGAAGGGACCAGCTCCCCTTTTGGCAGCCATAATGGCCAAACACATGCTTGTCTGACCTTGTCCTAGACACTAGAAACTCAGATGCCTGCCTTGTGACAAGGAACCAATCAGAAGTTAGCTTGTGGGGCTGGAGAAATAGCTCAGCGGTTAAGAGCGCCGACTGCTCTTCCAGAGGTCCTGAGATCAATTCCCAGCAACCACATGGTGGCTCACAACCGTCTGTTATGAGATCTGGTACCCTCTTCTGGTGTGCAGATATACATGGAAGCAGAATGTTGTATACATAACAAATAAATAAAATTTTTAAAAAAAGAAGTTAGCTGGTGGCGCTATGCTTTACGACCCTGGGTGTACTTTATGGACAAACACACAGCAATGACACACAGAGCATAGCAACCACCCTGGGAGGGCCTATGGGCCATAACAACAAGTTGGCCAATCAACACAGGGCAAGCCCTCCAAGCCTGGAGGCACACCAATCCTGAGCCTGTGCGTACCCCTAGACACACCCCTTACACTGCCCTACAAGATTTCTCTCTGCAGCGGTTCGAGCTGTCTTTGCTAGCCATCTGCCATGGCGGGTGGGTGAAAGACCCGAGCTAACATGGGGTTAGCTCATTAAAAAAAAAAACAATAAAGCCTCATGCAGTTTGCAGCAAGCTCTCGAATCCGCCTGGTAATGGGGGTGACCGCGGTCATGGCCTGGGACCCCAGATACCTGAGTTTTCCGGGGGTCTAACACACTGACTGTAAAGAGCAAGGAAGCTACTTTTGAAGTAATATCAATGATTGCAGATGCATAATTGAGAAAGAGGTACATGGAAGATTTCTGTAACAACCCCTACACCCACCTTTCACCCCCCCCAAAAAAATAATAGCCTAAACAGGAAGCCATCTAAGAGAACACATGCTGAAGTTAGCACTCTACAATTGATGGCTTCTGGCAGGGGGTAAAGAAGGTAAATAACTCAAACTCATGTGGTGGTTTGAATAAGAATGGCTCTCATAGACTCATGTGTTTGAATGCTTGGCCCATAAAGAGTGACACTATTAGGAAGTATGGCCTTGTTAGACTAGGTGTAGCCTTGTTGGAGGAAGTATGTCACTGTGGGGGTGGAGTTTGAGGTCTCAAATGATCAAGTTATGCCAAGTGTGGCACTTCCTGCTGCCTGCAGATCAAGAGGTAAAACTCCCAGGTCCTTCTCCAGCATTAATTATGTCTACCCGCATGCCATCTGCCATGATGACTGTGGTAGTTTGAATGTGATTGGCCCCCAAAATCTCATAGATAGTGGCACTGTTAGGAGGTAAAGCTTTGTTGGAATAGGCATGGCCTTGTTGAAGGAAGTGTGTCATTGTGAGTGTGAGCTTTGAGGTTTCCTATGCTCAGGATACCATACAGTGTCTCAATCCAGTTCCTGTTTCCTGCAAGATGTAGAACTCTCAGCCACTTCTCCAGCACCGTGTCTGCCTGCATGCCTCCAGGTTCCCAGCCATGATGATAATGGACTGAAACTATAAACGAACCACCCCAATTAAATATTTTCATTTATAGGAGTTACCATGATCCTGGTGTCTCTTCACAGCAATAAAAACTCTAAAACAGGTGTTGGTACCAAGGACTGGAGTGTTGCTCTGACAGGGCTGACCATACTATTGTTTGAAGGAATTTGGATTTTGGAAGTTTGGATTAGGAAAACAGTGGAATGCTTTAAGCACTGTTTAATGGGCCATATTAGTAGGAGCATGGAAGACAGATGTGCTGAATGTGATTTGAACTGTGGGCACCTTGCTCAAGAGGTTTCAGAGGAGAAGAATGTTACTATGTGGCCTAGAGACTGTTCTTGTGATATTTTGGCAAGGACTGTTACTGCTTTTTGCCCTTGTCTAAAAATTTGCCTGAGGCTAAATTGAAGATTTTGGATTAAGTCTGTTAGCAAAGGAAATTTCAAAACACCTGAGTATTGACTCTGTTGTGTGGTTACTTGTGTTCATATTCATAAAGATTTATTTTGAAAAGGAGCAAGCTCAGCATGGAAACACACACACAAAAAAAAAATGTTCACTTGGAGAAAAGGACCTCCAGGAAGTGGAATAGAGCTAAAACTTGTGTTCAAGGAGATAAACAAATTAAATGGAATAAAGGGAGTGGAGACTTCATGGCAAGATCCCACCCAGCTAAATTTCCAACTTGTGAGAAGGGATTAAAGGAAAGCTCAGAGCCAGGTGTGGTGGTGCATGCCTTTAATCCTAGCACTCCAGAGGTGGGGGCAGATGTGTTAGGATAAAGCACAGGGGGGACCTTGGCAGATGCCATGGCCTGGGAGGGTGACCAAGGCAGAGGGACAAACATGCCAGGCAGACAGAGCTTAAGTGAGAAGTTTTATTAGAAAAGGGAGGGAAGGAGGCAGGAAAGAGAAGAGAGGTAAGGAGACAGAGAGAAGACAGAAGAGAAAAGGGCAACAGGAAAGTCCTGTCTGGTCCAGGGGAACATCGGGAAAGAGATGGGGCGGGGGAGAGCAGAAAGAGAGTATAAGTGGGTGGGGATCTGATGGGGAATGTACTGTGTATGTTTATCTTATTGATTGTTGAATAAAATACTGTTTGGCCAATGAGACAGCAAGTTAGACAGGACTAGGAGTCAAAGAGGATTCTGGGAAATGTAGTAGATAAGTGGTGATCCAGGCTGGAAGTGACATAACAAGGAGACTCATATCTAAGTGAGGAAATAGGAAGTGTCCTCTTTTCTGCTTCTTCCTCCAGCAGTGCAATGTGATCCACTGGCAAGGAGGGACGCCAATAAGGTGTCCGATAAGATAAGTCATAAAATATATAGGTTTATGATAGTTAAGACTGAGCTAACAGATGAGAATCCTAGTCATTGGCCAAGCAGCTTTGTACCTAATACAAGTCTCTCTGTGTATTCATTTGGGCCCTAACTCAGGCGGGCGGCTGGCGTAAAGCCACACGTGGCAGAGGGGCTTAGGCGGCTTTTGGCAGAAAGATTAATCATAACAGGGATCCTTCTTTTAAAGGGGTCCTTTGCAGACTGCACAATCATGGAACCCCAGGCTGACCAAGGTACTGCCCAAGTGCATTCTGCCAGGTGACAGGGGCAGGCCAGCATAATGCCTGAATTCTTACAATTGGATCTCTAAATTTGAGGCCAGCCTGGTCTACAGATCAAGTTTCAGGAGAGCCAAGATTAGGCAATGAAAGAAACCATCAAAAACAGAAATACAATGACAATTTAATCGAATGAGGAGGCCATGTTCCAGCCCAGAAAAAGCATTAGAACTTATCAGGTTTAGCCGTGTGGTCCTGGCTTTAGAGTCAAGGATAGAAGAAAGGGGTTATGGGATCTCCATCTAAGACTAAGGAAAGCTGCTGAGGCCAGGCATGTGTCAGGGGTGTCCCTGAATGGAGGCCCAAAGAGGCCATTTTGTGAAGCTGTGAAAGTGAAGCCTGGATTATCTTGGAGACCCCAAAATGTTGGAGATACCAGAGCTGTGGGATGCCAGGTGAGGAGAGCTGCTAACAGGGAGTGGAACCAGCCCAAGAGAAAGAAGTGTGTTGTAGTCAACAAAGCTAAAAGGAATTGGAGAGCTAAAAGCATTTTGACAACAGACATGGAGACGCAGAGTTAGTTGGAGTATGTGATCTGTTTTTGATTGTTTGGTTTTTTAATAGGAAATTACAGTTAAGAGAATACATGAATCTCAGAAGAGACTCTGAACCTTGGATTTTTAAACATTGTTGAGACTGTGATAGGCTATGGTGACTTTTGAAGTTGAACTAAATGCATTTTGCATTATGTTGTTGCTATAAGCCTATAGGGGCAAGGAGTGGGATGCGGTGGTTTGAATAAGTATGGCCCACCTAGACTCATGTGTTTGAATGTTTGTCCCATAGAAAATGGCACTATTAGGATGTGTGGTCTTGTTGGAGTGTGTATGACCTTGTTGAAGGAAATGTGTCACTGTGGGGGTGGGTTTTAAGGTCTCATATGCTCAAGCTATGACCAGTGTGACACACAGTGGCTTCTGTTGCCTGTGGATCATGGTGTAGAACTGTCAGCTACCTCTCCAACATCATGTCTGTCTGCATACTGCCATGTCCCATCATGATGATAATGGACTAAACCTCTGAACTGTAAGCCATCCAATTAAATGTTTTATTTTATACGAGTTACTGTGGCCATAGTGTTTTTTCACAGCAACAGAAACCCTAAGACAGTGCAGTTCTATTTAAGGGGTAGGCCACTGTCAGTTTGACCATGCTACAGTGAGTATACAGATAATACAAATTGGACTTGTTTGGTTTCTTTTTTTTTTTTTTTTTTTTTTTTTACAGGAGAAGGTCACAAGGATGGAGGACTGGGAAATGAGTGTGATTGGGATGTGTGATGTGAAATTCAATGTATATATAATTCAATATAATATATATATTTTTTTTAAAGAGCCCTTCATATCTTAGCATAAATATCCAATAAACATGTAAAGGAGAAGTTCACTCTAATAAACTGAATGTGGTGACACATGCCTTTAATCCCAGCACTCAGAATGCAGAAGCAGATATATCTTTGAGTTAGAGACCAGCCTGGTCTACAGAGCAAGTTCCAGGACAGCCAGGGCTACACAGAGAAACCTATCTCAGGAAAAGAGAAAGAGAGGAAGAGAAAAAGAATAAAAAGAAAAGTTAACTCTACCCAACAGAGAAATGAAAACTATGTTGAAATTCTATCTCAACCCAATTAGAATGAAAATCATCAAGAAAACAAATAACAAATGCTGATTAGAATGTGGAAAAATTATACACACTTATACACTGAGGGTGGCAGGTAAACTAGACCCACCACTACAGAATCCCATATGGAGGTTCCTCAGATAACTAAAATTAGATCTTCCACATGATCCAGCCACAGCACTCCTGGGAATTTACCTAAAGGATTCCAAGTCAGCACATCACAGGGACACCTGCACCTTGCTCTTTACCATGGCACTACTCACAACAGCTAAATTATGGAACCAATTGAGGTGTCTGTCAACAGAGGGCTATACAGAGAGAGCATGGTGTGTATGTGCAATGGGATTTTATTCAACCATTAGGAAGAATGAAATTATACCATTTGCAATGTCTTAGTTACGTTTTCAAAACATAATGCAAAATGCATTTAATACAACTCCAAAAGTCACCATAGCCTATCACAGTCTCAACAATGTTTAAAAGTCCAAAGTTCAAAAATCTCTTCAGAGATTCATGCAATCTCTTAACTGTAATCCCCTGTAAAAACCAAAACCAACAAACAGATCACATACTTCCAACATATAATGGCACAGGATAGACATTACTGTTCCAAAATAGAGAAAACGGAGCATAGTGAGGAAATACTGGACCAATGTAAAATGAAAATCCAGTTGGGCAAACTCCATGTCTGACGTCAAAATGCTCTTCAGATCGCCAACTCCTTTTAGCTTTGTTTACTACAACACACTTCTTTCTCTTGGGCTGGTCCTATTCCCTGTTAGCAGCTCTCCTCGCCTGGCACCCCACAGTTCTGGTATCTCCAACATTTTGGGGTCTCCAAGATAATCCAGGCTTCACTTTCACAGCTTCACAAAATGGCCTCTTTGGGCCTCCATTCAGGGACACCCCTGACACATGCCTGGCCTCAGCAGCTTTCCTTAGTCTTAGATGGAGATCCCATAACCCCTTTCTTCTATCCTTGACTCTAAAGCCAGGACCACACGGCTAAACCTGACAAGTTCTAATGCTTTTTCTGGGCTGGAACATGGCCCCCCTCATTTGATTAAATCTTCATTGTATTTCTGTTTTTGATGGTTTCCTTCATTGCCTAATCTTGGCTGTCCTGAAACTTGATCTGTAGACCAGGCTGGCCTCAAATTTAGAGATCTGTTTGCTTCCACCTCTGGAGTGCTAGGATTAAAGGCATGCACCACCACTCCTGGCTCTGAGCTTTCCTTTCATCCCTTCTCACAAGTTGGAAACTTAGCTGAGTGGGCTCTTGCCACAAAGTCTCCACTCCCTTTGTTCCATTTCTTAATCTGTTTATCTCCTTGAATACAGGTCTTAGCTCCATTCCACTTCCTGGTGCCCCTTTCTCCCCAATCTGTACATTTTGTCTTTTTACTTATTCATCTTGCTTCTTTTCATTATAAATCTGCATAAGAATGACCACTAATAACCACATGACAGAGTCTATATTTGGCTGTTTTGAGATTTCCTTTGCCAAAGCAATTAATCCACATCTTTCTGCTTTAGCCTCAGGAAGACTTTTCAGACAAGGACAAAAAAACAGTAACAGTCTTTGTCAAAATATGACAATAAAGATCTCTAAGCAACATATTAAAATTCTTCTCCTCTGAAACATCTTGAGCCAGGCCCCCACAGTTCAATTCACACTCAGCAACACTGTCTTCCATGTTCCTACTGGCATGGTCCATTAAAGCAGTACTTAAAGCATCCCACTGTTTTCCTAACCCGAACTTCCAAAGTCCAAATTCCTTCAGATAAAAGCTTGGTCAGGTCTATCAGAGCAATAACCTAGTCCCTGGTACCAACTTCTGTCTTAGGTTTTCTATTACTGTGAAGAGACACCATGACCATGGCAACTCTTATAAAGAAAAACATTTCCTGGGGCTAGCTTATAGTTTTAGAGGTATAGTCTATTATCATCTTAGTGGGTAGCATGAAGGCAAGGCATGGTGCTGGAGAAGGAGCTGAGAGCATTACATCTTGATTCACAGGCAGCAGGAAGTGAACTGTGTACCACATTGGGCGTAGCTTCAGTGTTAAGACCTCAAAGCCCACTCCCACAGTGACACACTTCCTCCAACAAAGTCACACCTACTCCAACAAAGCAACACCTTTTGATATTGCGGTTCCCTATAGGCCAAGCAGTCAAACACATGAGTCTATAGGGACCATACCTATTCAAACCTCCACATGCAGGAAAATGGATTCAAATGGTGACCATTACATAATCAATTAAGTCAGTCTCAGAAAGACAAGCATTGCATGTTTTCTCTTTTTGGGGGCTCCTTGACTTTTGTTTGTTTGTTTGTTTGTTTTGTTTCTCAAGACAGGGTTTCTCTGTGAGCATTGAAGCCTGTCCTGGAACTAGCTCTTGTAGACAAGGTTGGTCTTGAACTCACAGAGATCTGCCTACCTCTGCCTCCTGAGTGCTGGGACTAAAGGCATGTGCCACCAATGCCTGGCTTCTTTTTTTGTGTGACTTTTTTATAGATACATAAAAGTGTGTGTGTGTGTGTGTGTGTGTGTGTGTGTGTGTGTGTGTGTGTGTGTGTACACATACATGCTCACCCACGCATACATATGTAGAAGACACAGGTCAATACTGAGTATCTCCCTCTATTTTTATTTTTTGAGATAGGATCTCTCACTGAACCTGAAGTCCTCAAAATTGTCTAAATTGGATGGCCAATGTACTCCAGGATCTCCCCGACTCTGCCCCCAACACTACTAGAGTTGCAGTTCCTTGCTACCACACTCAGCCTTTACAAGGTCCTGGTGATTACACAACAAGTCTTTTATCCACTGAGCCATCTACCCAGCCCTATCTCTGTTCCATTACTATTCCATTGTATGGATATACCAAAGTTTATTGATCTGTGGAAGAACATCTTAGTTGCCTCCTATTTGGAGCAATTATGATTAATGTTGCTATAAACATTTGTGTGAAGGTGTTTTGTGGACATAAATTTTCAATTCATTTGGATAATCGGAAGTGTAGTTTCTGCGCCATCTGAGAACACTGTATTCATCTTCATAAGAAACTGCCTCTCCTGGTTTGATCTCTGTGGCTATGACTTAGAGGAGGAAAGATTTTGTCTAACATTTCCACATCACAGCCCATCACTGAGGGCAGTCACAGTAGGACTCAAGCCAGAACCTGGAAGCAGAGACTGAAGCATAGAGAGACCGTGGAGGAATGTTGTTTAGTGACTTGTTCCCCTGGTCTGCCCCTATCTTTCCTATGCAGCCCAGGACCACCTACCTAGGGCTGGCACCGCTCACAATGGCCTGAGCCCTCCTACATCAATGAGCAATCAAGAATGTCTCATAGACACACCCACAGGCCAACCTGATGGGGGCATTTCCTCAGTTGTGGTTCCTTCTTCTTAGGTATGTCTAGTAGATAACCAAGATTGACCATCACATTGCCAAAACAAAGGTGACTTCTGCCATTTTTTGTTTCCACCTACAATGAATGAGAAGCTCTGTTCCATGTCCTCACCAACGTTTACTCTCCTGGGATTTTAGCCATTCTGAGATGTGCATACTGGTATCTCTCTGTCTTAATTTATAATTCCCCAATGCCATATGCTGTGTGTGTTCATAGGCTTCATTGCCATCTGCACATCTATGTGGTGTCTGTCTGGGTCTTGGCCCATCCTTTTTAACTGAGTTGTTTATTTTCTTTATATTTAAATTCTCTGTTATTGGGAAGCAAGTCCTTTATTCGGTCTGTGTATTGCAAATATTTTCTCTCAATATGTGGCTTCTCTTAGTCTTTTATATTTTTTGCATTTATGTACTGGGGAGTGGCACATCCATGCCATGGAGGGGCCATGGAGTCCTGATGACAACTTACAACAGTCAGTTCTCTCCTTCCACCATGTGGGACCAGGGATCAAACTCAGGTCATCAGGCTTGACAGCAAGCACATTTACCTACCAAGCCATGTCGTCAGCCCAGAGGCCTCTTTTCATTCTCCTTGGGATGTGTTATATGAGAGAAGAATAAAAGGAAAGGAAAGGAAAGGAAAATGTTTTTAACAAAATGGAATTTTAAACAAGTCCAATTTTCTTTCATGGACTGTACTTCTAGAATTATATTTAAAGACTTGGTGTCAAATGCAAGCTCTCCTATGTACTCTATTAGAAGGTTTATAGTTTTACATTTAGGTCTTTCACCTGGTTCAATTTCTGTTACAGTGGTCTAGAGAGATGGCTCAGCCATTATTGTTCTTCCAGAGACCCAAGTTTGGTTCCCAGCACCTATATTGGATGGCTCACAACATCTGTTAATTCAGCTCCAGAGGATCTGATGCCCACTTCTACTCTTCTAACTGCTACAAGCAGGCGCGCGCGCGCGCGCGCACACACACACACACACACACACACACACACACACACACACACACAGAAAGAGAGAGAGAGAGAGAGAGAACATATAGACACATAAGCATGCACAAAAATAGTTTTTAAAAAATAAAAGAAACCAAAGTCTTGCAGACTGATACAGTGTCACACTACATAGCCATGGCTAACCTGGAAATCACCACAGTCCTTTTGCCTCTACCACTCAAATGACAGGATTACAAACATGTACACTAACACTGGCTGTTAATTGCAAAACTACTTCAAATCTTACACATCTGTCTCTCTCTCTCTCAATCTCTCTCTCTCTCTCTCTCTCACACACACACACACATACACACACACACACACACACACACACACACACACACACACACACACAAACCACATGTTTTAAACATACAGTCTCGTTCTCTGCACTCCATTCTAGTCTCTTTCCTACTGCTGCTATTCCTTTTGAAGTGACTATTGGAAGCGGGTACCCACACACCAATAGCAACTTCGTTCTTCATTAGGACTTCACCATCTCCTACTCTTCCCCAGCACAGATGAGCCACACTCCATCTTAGACAGTCGTCCATTGATTAACACAGAGGCAGTCTCTGTTGGTGGTGTGTGCACACCCACGACGTGAAAATCAACAGCACCTTCCAGAAGCACATGCAAAGCTTTGGCTCCGTGTGAGAGTCTGACCCTGGAACCTACTTTGACTCTTCATCATGGTGTGCTTTGCTTTTGTTCGCTTTTCTTGCCTTCCAGTGTGGTAGATTTTTGTTGAATGCAAAAAAGATGGAACTGAGACAACCAGGCTTTCAGCATGAGGTTTTATGATGATCAGACCAGGAGTCGGGCTATGGGTTGTGTCTGCTGTAACCATGCATGTCGGACTCCGGGCCTTCGTTTCCTCTGGCTCCCCTGCTCAGCTTGGCTTTTCTGTTCTGTTGTTCACATCTCCCCTGTTGTCTTTGGGTTTCCACAAACAATACCTTTTTAAATAGAGTGTGTGCCTCACAGCTCTGACTGTCACTATGCTTGGAGCCCTGGCAATAGCACCAAGGCGCTGAGGTAGGAAAGCCTCTGTCACCATATGCATCGGTACTGAGAGCCCAAGTCCCTAGACTGTGACCACCAGAAGCATTGCTTTAGCCTTTTTTTGTCTTTATGTGGGACAAGACGGCTAGAAAACCAGGGTAATTTAATGATCCTTCCAAGACAGGCAAGGTACTGGTCTAGTAGTGGCCCTTTGATGACAGGTCCTTGTACAGAAAGTTCTAGATGTATTTCAACATGGTCAGTTTCCTTTTCCCCATGCAGGAAGCACTAGAAATTTTTCTCCAGTTCTCATGCTGACAACCTGGCTGGACCCTTGGAGGCAAAACTTAACAACATGTACCCTGTTCCCTAAGATTTAGTCATCAGGAATATATTGCTGGTTTTTGCTTGCTTGAGATATGGTCTCTTGTAGCTCTGGCTGGCCTGGAACTTCCTATGTAGACCACGCTGGCCTCAGACTCACAGAGATCTGCTTCTGCTTCTGCCCTGCCCCTGCCCCTGTCCCCGCCCTGCCCCTGCCCCTGCCCCCGCCCCTGTCCCTGCCTTTTAAATGCTGGGCCTAAAAGCATGTACCACAATGCCTAGCTACCATGAAGCTTTTGACTCTCAAGCTAGTCCACATTCAGCCTCTAAGTAATTGGCTAATTATGCAAGCAGTCCTACTGGTTAGTGGCTCCCACTGAATCAGATATTGGCTGGGTTCCCTGTAATCGCCTGTCTCTCTGGGTTGTGAATATGCCATGGAAGCAGCCGTGAACTTGGCTGTCACAGGTATGATCTGTGACATGTCTGTGTAGACAGATGCTCCTGTACTTTTTAATTATTCATCGATCCTTCCCATTCTAACACTGCTAAGAACTAAAATGTATCTTCCCAAAATTCATGTTACAATCTTAACTTCTGGTGCGACATAAGTGCTTTTGAAGATAGAGCCTTTAAAGTCACAATTAGGAGTCAAGTGCAATGGTATTGGACTGTAATCCCAGCACCTGGGGGAGAGGGGGTGGAGCAGGACCATCACTTCAGGGGCATCTTCAGCTACACAGGCTGAGGCCAGCATAGGCTAAAGAGACCCCGTCTCAAAACAAACAAAAGAGGAATGTTTACATTAAAATGAGGCTATTAGGGAAAGTATAATCCAGCATGGCTGATATCCTTGTAATAAGAATAAATTAGAGTCGGGCGGTGGTGGTGCACGCCTTTAATCCCAGCACTAGAGAGGGCAGAGGTGGATCTTTGTGACTTCGAGACCCGGCTGGTCTACAAGAGCTACTTCCAGGACAGCCTTCAAAGCTGCCCCTGCCCCTGCCCCTGCCCCTGCCCCTGCCCCTGCCCCTGCCCCTGCCCCCCTGCCCCTGCCCCTGCCCCTGCCCCTGCCCCTGTCCCCAAAAAAAATTTAAAAAAATAAAAAAAGAAAGAAATGAAGGAAGAAAGAAAGGAAAGAAAGAAGAAAGAAAGAAAGAAAGAAAGAAAGAAAGAAAGAAAGAAAGAGCATAAATTAGAGTCAGGTTGTAGCAGATGTGGTGGTGGCGGAGGCAGCAGTGCACACCTTGAATCCCAGAACTTGGGAGGCAAAAGGTAAGTGGATCTCTGTGAGTTCGAGGCCAGCTTGGTCTATAGAGCTAGTTCCAGGACAACCAGGGCTATACGAAGAAACCCTATCTCACAAAAAAAAAGGTGGGGGGGACTAAATTTGGATGAAGGTTGTTATAGAGGGCAGATTCTATAAGACACTTTGAGAAGACAGCCAGCTACAAGCCAAGGAGAAAGGCCTCAGAAGAAACTAATCTGATACTTGGATGTCAGTTTTAACCTCAAAATTTTAAAAAGATACATTTTTGTTACTCAGGCAACCAGTATGCAGAATTTTGGTTTGGTTTCCTTTGGTTTGGTTTTGGTGGAGTGGGGGAGTTGAGACAAGAACTCACTGCAAAGCCTTGGCTAGCCTGGAACTTGCTATGCAGACCTGGCTGGCCTTGACTCTCAGTAGTTCTCCTGCCTTTCCCTCCTGGGTGCTGAAGAGCAGGCCTAAAGCCCTGTACTTCCATAGTGGTACTGTTTCTTTATGCAGCTCTCGAAGACTAACACAAATTACAATCAGAAGATGTGTCTGAGGACTTGCAAACAAGTTCTTCCAAAATGTTCACTTTCAACTCAATTTCAGTACAAAACTTTGGGATGTGGTGTGTGTGTGTGTGTGTGTGTGTGTGTGTGTGTGTGTGTGTGTGTGTGTTCTTGTAGTAGGGTGAACATGTGCAGTCTAGCTTATGTGCTGGAATTAAAAGCACATTCCGCCGTGTCCTTATTTCCCTGTGGGTTCTGGGAATTGAATTCAGGTTTTTGTGTTTTCATGGCAAACTCTTTACCAACTGAACTATCTCCTCAACCCCCAAAATTTTTATTTTTAAACTATCATTTTCCCCCCAGGGATATGCAGAAACCACCCTTGAGGCCATCCTACCAGGCATGATGTGCTAACAAGCAGGGAGTGGTAAACTGAAGTGTGCCTGCTGCCAGAGCAGCTGCTGGCTGCTCCCTCAGGACTCTCCCCAGCATGCCCATTAAAACCACACCCACGACCAGCCCTGGGGCTGTGTGGGGGATTTATGGTGTCTCCTTGCTTCCAAGGTCCTGGAGACTGGTCCACAAGCCCTGACTTGAAGGGAAGCCGTGAAACTGGACAAGCAGCTCAGTGGTTAGAGCACTTGCTACACACAAGGCCTTTGATTTAATCCCCAAGGTGCAAAACAGGAAAGGAAACAGTGGGGAGAGATTGTGTCCAGTGGGCTAGAAGATGGGGTTCTGGACACCTGCTAAGAAGGTTGTGAGCATGGCAGTCTTACGGAACTACCACCTGCATTCAGACCCTGCCCCTCCTCCAGCCTCAAACTCCTAACCAGGGAGAAGAGTCGTCAAGGGATCTCACCTGGTGAGGAGTGCCAGTTTTCTTGTATAGAATGAAAGGATAGATCACAGTCTCTAAATCCTATGATTTCTAACTTAGTAGGATTTCTATTGCCGTGAAGAGACACCATGACCAGAACAATCCTTATAAAAGAAAGCATTCAATTACCGCTAGTTTGCAGCTCAGAGGTTCAGTCCATTATCATCATGGTGGGAAGCATGGCGGCATGCAGGTAGACATGGTGCTGGAGAAAGAGCTGAGATTCTATATCTGGATTGGCAGGCCGCAGGAAACTAGGCCTGACTTGCATATCTGAAACCTCAAAGCCTACCCCCAGTGTCACACTTCTTCCAACAAGTCCACACCTCCTAACAGTGCCATTCCCTATGGGCCTATGGGGGCCATTTTCATTCAAACCACCACAGCTTCCAAAATTATAAATGTTGAAAGATGGACAGGAGTAGTGGCACACATCTATAATTCCAGCACTTTCGAGGTGGGGGCAGGAAGAACAGGAGTTCAAGACTACCCTTGACTATCCAGGACAGCCTGGGCTACACAAGACAAGAAAGGAAGGAAGGAAGAGAGGGAGGGAGGGAGGGAGGGAGGGAGGGAGGAGGGGAAGTTCCAAGATATGCTATATGATGAGATAAATCGATCTTTGATGATGGACTTAAAATATGCTTATTGCAGCCAGGCATTGGTGGCAAACGCCTTTAATCCCAGCACTCGGGGGGCAGAGGCAGGTGGATCTCTGTGAGTTCGAAGCCAGCCTGGTCTACAGAGCAATTTCCAGGACAGGTTCCAAAGCAATACAGAGAAACCCTATCTCAAAAAATAATAATAATAAAATGATTATGCTTATTGCACTGGGCAGTGGTAGCACAGACCTTTAATCCCATCACTCAGGGGGCAGAGCAGGCAGATCTCTGTGAGTTCCAGGGCAGCCAATACTACACAGAGAAACCCTGTCTCAAAAAAAAAAAAAGAAAAGAAAAGAAAAAGAAAAAAATGGGAGGTGGCCTGTAGAAATGGCTCAGAGATTAAGAGCACTGGCTGTTCTTCCAGAGGTCCTGAGTTCAATTCCCAGCAACCATATGGTGGCTCACAAACATCTGTAATGAGATCTACTGCCCTCTTCTGGCCAGCAGGAGCACACTCAGACAGAACACTGTATACATAATAAATAAATAAATCTTTTAAAAAACCTGCTTGTTGGGACTGAAGACTCAGCAGTTAAGAGTGCCTGCTGCCCTTCCAGGGGACTCAAGTTTGGGTCCCCCAGCACCTATAAAAGGCAGCTCACAGCACCTGTAACTCCAGATCCAAGGGTTCCAATACTCTCTTCTGGCCTCTTAAGATGCACATATCCACACACTTAGACATAATCAAAAATAAATAAATAAAATATATTTTTAAAGATTCTTGTTAATCTTCCCATGATCTCCACAGTATTAAAACAAAATAAAGTTCACCCAGATTCAGTCACCCAGTGTGATGTAGGGACAGTGAACAAAGTGGCAATGTCAGCTCAAATGTCAAAGCAGGAACCTGAGCAGGTTTGCCAAGCTCTCTGGAAAGCCATGAAGAAAACTGACAAAAGTTGACAGAATCAACTTTTTCAGAACTTTACAGATTAGCCAAAGGCTGGAGTCCAAGAAGCATTTATTCAAAAGAAAAAAAAGAAAAAACTAGTAGTCACAAAAGCAAAAAAGGTCTTTGGCAAGTGTGGTGGGGGAGGGAAGGGGGAGGAGGAAGGGAGAGGAGCAGCTGTGGTTTCATTGTTTTGAGTACATGAAAATATTCTAAAATAAGTAGTCATGGCAGTTACATAACCTTGTAAAAAAAATTCAAAATCACCAAATTATGTACTGTAACCTGGTGAATTTTAGAGTATGTGACCTGTATCCCAGTTTTTAAAATAGTTACAATTTAATCAAATATTGCTACTGACTCTAAAACCTTCAGAATGAGGCCACCAGCGGTAAGAATGAGAAAGCACAAATTCCCCTAATTTTGACACAGATTTCAATTCTTTAAAAGTCCAGCATTGCCATCAATGAAATATTTTCGTTTTCAGCTCCATGATAAGATGGGCCATGGCTGTCATCATTCCTCAGCTGACATGTGATTTGCTTTTATTTTCACAACACAGTGAATTTTGACAGATCACAGTAATTTCAATCCAGAAGGATCTTTTGACTGTAGGAGTGAATTAGAAAGATATTTTTATATCGCCTATTTGAGATAACAGGTCTCAGCGCCACGCTTCAGGCAAAATACATCAAAAGAATGAACTGAAGGTTAAGTTTCCTTTTAGATCTCGATTTTTATAACATCACAAAAATTCTTGCCTAAAAGCAGCCGAATTATTCAACGGTGAGACATTCTATATTCACCACGCTCAGCCAGAGGGAAAGAACAAAGCCAGCGCTGAGATACCTCGAAGGTGAGGAGCATCCGTCTCCTCGTTGTGCCCTTCGAGGTCTCTGCTCCCAGAACACCACACCAGAACCCTACCTCAGCGAGGCAAGGAGAAGCTTTCTGCTCTTGTGCCATGTATGCAAAGGTAATTCCCACATGAAAAGAAGCGATACAAATTCAAGTAATGAAGTGTAATTTGTGTCAAACAATTATTACCATTTTATCCTACCCAAATCAGTCAATTAAATATAACTGTGTGTCTAAATTAGTTTTAGATAGCTTTTAATCCCAACTTGATTTTTTTAATTATCTTGTGCATATGCTTATTTCTATGCGGAAAGTTCCTCTCTTTTTTAATGTAGTTTGTTGTGCAGCAGTGTTTATACACGGTTTAGGGAGAGTCCGTGGGGATCTCTACCCCAAGGTGTCTATTTGCTGAACTACTCAGAGATCCTCACCGTAAGAAGATTTCAAACATAAGGGAATCCACTGACGTATTACCCAGAAGCAACACTGTCAGCAAATCTGTTTGATCAGTTTTTCCTTTGCTTGAACCTCTTGAGTTCAGGGCCTCTCCCTGTACCACACAGGCAGAGCCCACTGGGAGCCTGGTGAATGCTCCTTGACACTGATAATGACCATGGACATGACATCAAATTCTTTTGTGAATACTTATTTAATCACGTGATCAGTGATTTTGTATTTGATCATTCAATGTGTACCAGGTCTTCTCTGAACACCTGTGATACAATGATGAATGCGGTGATATTGTTTATGATTTAGTAAAGCTTCCCTGGGAATCAGAATGCAAAGCTAGCCATACTAGTTAGCCACAAATGCCAGGCAGTAGTGGTACACAGCTTTAATCCCATGACTCAGGAGACAGAGGCAGATGGATCTCTGTGAGTTCAAGACCACCCTGGGCTACACAGAGTGAATCAGTCTGAAAGAGAAACAGCTCACACCTTTAATCCCAGCAGTAGAGGGATATATAAGGGAGAAGCATATGGTCTCACATGAGATTTACTTTCCAATCACAGGGAAGACAGGATCTCCATTTCAGCCTTGGTAGAGGTAAGAGTTACTGGCTGGCTGCTTTGCTTCTCTGGTCTTCAGCTTGAATCCCAGTATCTGTCTTTGGGTTTTTATTATTTGTGCTACAGATGAACAAGAAAGATTAGGTCCCTGGGCTGAGATGTAGCTTGCTGCTGGAGTGCTTGCCTAAAATACACAATCTCTAGTGACATACAGAGAAGGAAAGAGACAGGAAGAAAGAGGGAGGGAAAGAGGGAGGGAAGAAGCAAGAAAAGAAAGAGGTAAAGAAGGGAGAAAAGGGGGGAGAGAGAGAGAAAGAAGGGGAAAGGGAAGGACAAGAGGAGGAAGAAAAAGAGAGAGCTCCCGGTCTCAGGCAGGCATACATTTTGGTGAAGGGAAATGTGCTGGATAGTTTTGTGTCAACTTGACACATGCTACAGCCATCTGAGAGGAGGGAGCCTCAGTTGAGAAAATGCCACTATTTTGAAGGCAAGCCTGCATTGTTGAGCATTTTCTTAATTAGTGATTGATATGGGAGGGACCAAACAATTGTGAGTGGTGCCATCTCTGGGTTGTAGGTGCTACAAGGAAACAGGTTGAGCAAGCCAGTAAGCAGCATCCCTCTGTGGCTTCTGCCTCAGCTTTTTGCTTCCAGATTCCCATCCGGTTTGAGTTTCTGCCTTGGTTTCTCTCAACAAACTGTATGATTCAAGATATGTGGCTCAGGCCTAGATATGAGATTCAAGCCAAATAAACACTTTCCTTCCCAAGTTGGTTTTGGTTGCTTTTTTGGTTTGTTTTGTTGTTTTGGGTTTTGGGGGGGCGAGGGGGTTTGTTTTGTTTTGTTTTTTGGAGGGAGAGGAAAGGTTTGTTTATTTGGCTTACACCTTCACACTGCAGTTCATCACTGAAGGAAGCCAAGACAGGAACTCAAGTAGGGCAGGAACCTGGAAGCAGGAGCTTATACAGAGACGTGGAGGGGTGCTACTTACTGGCTTGCTCCCCGTGGCCCAAGTTGCTTTTGGTCATGGTGTTTCATCACAATAACAATGATGTTTCTAGAAAGAGACAGAAAGCAAACAGCATGAGCAAATAAGATAATATCAAAAAAAGCCAAATGCTGGGGGGGGGGGGAAATACAGTTGGCTGGGCAGTGGTGGCCCACACCTTTAATCCCGGCACTTGGAAGACAGGCAGACCTCTGTGAACTCAAGGCCAGCCTGGTCTATAGAGTGAAACCCAGGACAGCCAGGCTACACAGTGAAACCCAGTCTTGAAAAATAAAAGAAGAAAGAAAGAAAGAAAGAAAGAAAGAAAGAAAGAAAGAGGAAGGAAGAAAGGAAGAAAGTAAAAAAAAAAACACAGCTGAATAGTGAAATGTCAGGGCTGTTTCCAAATGTTCAGTAAAGTACAAGGAAAGAGCAGCCAGACTGTCGGAGCAATTGTGTGCCTCCAAAACCTAGTGAGGCTACTATACTAAGTCCCCTGAGGGAACATGAACCATTCCAGATGCTTCACTGCAGTCTGCTAAAATCATATGTGTGTGTGTGTGTGTATTTTTCCATATATATATGTATACACACACACACACACATATACAGAAACAAATGTTCCCCTTATACTTGGCAGGCATCCCTTCTAGTACATCCTAGCTAGGTCCATCAAGTTCTACCTGCCCCCCAATTATGGGTGTTATTTTCATTACATACCTCATGGTTTCTAGCAAACTCCACAGCACAGTTAGCTATAATGAGAGTCAGAAAAGCAACTCAAAGTCTAGTGTTGTTACTAAAATAGCATTTTGATATGGTGGTACACACCTGTAATCCCAGAACCTGGAAGGCAGAAGCAGGATGGCCACAAGTTCAAGGCCAGCCTAGTCTACATACTTAGCACCAAACCAACCAAGACTCACAGAGAAACCCTATCTCAAAAAGCCAAGATTTTTTTAAAAAAATCCCAGTATTTAGGAAATAGAGACAGGAGGATCAGGAATTCAAAGCCAACCTGAGACCTTGTATCAGAAAACAGTAAGGAGGGAGGGGGTAGGAAAGGAAGGGAGAAGGGAACTGGGATTGTCATGTAATTCAATCTTGTTTGTAATTCAAATAAAAAAATTTTAAAAGGAAACAGTAACTGGTACTGGAGAGATGGCTCAGCCATTAAGAACACATTGCTCTTGTTTGGTTCCCAGCACCTACACCAAATGTCTCATAACCACCTATAACTTCAGCTCCAAGGGACACCAACACCTACCTGCACATGTATACATACCCACACAGAGACACACACTTTTTTATATACACATACTTTTTTAATTTTAATTAATGCATGTGAGTGTTTTGCCTGCATATATGTCCAAATACCATGTACGTGCCTAGTGCTCTCAGAGGTCATAAGAGATTCACCTTGGACTGAAATCACAGACAGTTGTGAGCTGACATGTGGATGGTAGGAATCCAATCTGGGTCCTCTGGAAAAGAAGCCAGTACCTTAACCTCTGAGTCATCTCTCCATAAATATATAATTAAAAATAATAAAATAAGTCTTGGGGAAGCTGAGCTCTGAGACCAAGGGCTAAAGCTGGGATGTTGAAAAATGCAGACCACCAAGGAACTGCTCGTTACTCCAGTTCTGATCAGCTCCTGTACCAGGGGTCTAATCAGGCCTTTATCTGCCTCCCTCTTGAGTAGACCAGAGGCCCCATCTAAACAGCCTTCCTGCAGCAGCTCCCATCTCCAGGTGGCCAGATGGGAATTCCAGACCAGTGTTGTTTCCTGGGACACTGACACAGCTGACAAGTTTATTGGTGCTGGGGCTGCCACAGTTAGTGTGGCTGATCAGAGGCTGGCATTGGAACAGTGTTTGGTAGCTTGATTATTGGCTAAACCAGGAACCCATCTCTCAAGCAACAGCTCTTCTCCTATGCCATTCTGGGCTTTGCCTTGTCTGAGGCCATGGGGCTCTTTTGTCTGATGGTTGTCTTCCTCATCCTCTTAGCCATGTGAGGCTCTATGGGGTCAGCCAGCCATGCCTGCTGCTTCTACTCCATGCCATTCCTGGTGCTGGTGTCTGCTAAGCCTTACCATTAAACAGCATTTCTCTATAAATCAATCAATCAATAAATAAATAAATAAATAAATAAATCTTTTAAAACACTAAAAATATATAAAGGAAAGTGGTTTACTTTGTTTTGTTTCGCTTTATGTTTTATTTTTCAAGACAGGGCTTCTCTGTGTAACAGCCCTGGCTGTCCTGGACACTCACTTTGTAGACCAGGCTGGCCTCAAACTCACAGAGATCTGCCTGTCTCTGCCATATGTTATTTTAATAATTAAAAGGAGGCTAAAGTGGTATATTTTTGTTATTTATCATAGTCCTAACTGTGCTGGGTTTTTTTTAGACTAGGCTTCTCCTTCCTGCTGGCCCCATGATGAACTGTCTTCCCTTGTATTAACTGGGATGGATGGATGGATAGATAGATAGACAGACAGACAGACAGATAATTGATTGACTTATCTTCTAAGTGTGAGGGTCCTATGTTACCCAGACTGACCCCGAACTTTTGTACGAAAACAGCCCTCCCCTGTAACTGGGCCCACAGGTGCATGTATCCACACAGCAAGTCCCTTCTCCCTCTGTGTGACACAAGCTTCCTTAGGAGGGACGGCCACTACTTCGTTGTCTTTGGGCTAAGATCAAGTGTAGAAAAAGACTGTTATCCACCAGTTTTCTCAAGTGGAAAATGTCTTCCAGACCTTGCTCTGTGTTTACCCACTCTCAGCGGCTTCCACACTCCTCCAGACAGTTGTGCTCATGTTGTCCTTAGGGGTTCACTCATGTCCCCCAGTGAAGACAGGAACCTACTTGGGATATGGGACACTTTTTTTTAATTCTGTGTGTGTATATGCTGTGGGGGGAGGGATTGCGTGCATGCCATAGCATACATACATGTGGAGGTCGGAGGACAACTCTGTGGAATTGGTTCTTTCCTTCTATCCTGGGGTGGGACTCAGGTTGTCAGGCTTGCATGGCAAGAACCTTTACCCGATGAGCCACCCGGCCAGCCCAAGGGACTAGACAGATATCACTTATCACTCTTCCTTGGGTTAGCCCTTTGTAACAGATCAGTGCCCTTGTAAATAGATCTCAATCTCTTTGAAAGCTGGAATTTTCCGTAGCAACTGTATCATTTCTACTACTAAACCTAATGAAGAGTGAGCCATAAATCATTTCCATCTAAAGTGTATATTATTTTAGGCAAAATATCTTAATAAATCTTACACTGACATTACAATTCCACAGACATAGCAGTAAAACGGAGCTCAGCGAAACAGACCTGGGTACCCAAACCGAGACCAAATCTATCATCTCACCCACAGTATCTCTTAACCCAGAAAGAAACACTCTTGCCACCTTCCGTTTTTTCTGAAAAGTATCTCAGCTGTACAACACTGCCACCTAGTGTTCATCTTTCAAAGCGCGGTAATCCAAACCAACTTTGCAGTTACAAAGATGGAGATCAGAAATAGGACTTAGCTACTTAGCCTCTGTCCTGACAAAATAGCCCCCAAAGGGAGTGGCACTATTAGGAGATGTGGCTTTGTCGGAGGAAGTGTGTCACTGTGGAGGTCTCATATATTCTCAAGCCACTGTGGAGGTCTCATATATTCTCACAGACCACTTCCTGTTGCCTGCAAGTCAAGATGTAGGACGCACAGCTACTTCTCCAGCACTACATCTGCCTGCATGCCACCATGCTGCTAAGCTACCCCAATTAAATGTTCTTCCCTTATAAGAATTACCATAGCCGGAACCAGCGGTGGTGGCGCACACCTTTAATTCCAGCACTCAGGAGACTAAAGCAGGCAGATCTCTGTGAGTTCAAGGCAAGCCTGGTCTACAGAGCGAGTTCCAGGACACCCAAGGCTACACAGAGAAACCCTATCTAGAAAAAGCAAATAAAATAAAATAAAAAGAATTGCCATGGCCATGGGTCCCTTCACAGCAATAGAAACCCTAAGACAGAAGTTGGTACCAGGGATGACCATGCTTTTGTTTGGAGGAATGTGGACTTTGGGACTTTGGGTTAGGAAAGCAGTGGTACTCTCTAAGGGCTGCTTAATGGGCCGTATTAGTAAGAACATGGAAGACAGAGAGTGGTACTAAGAGTGATTGGAACTGTAGGGGCTGGCTCAAAAGGTTTGAGAAGAGAAGAATGCTAGTATGTTGTCTAGAAATGGCTCTTCTGATATTTTAGATACATCTTTATGATATTGAAGAATGTGGCTGTGTTTTGCCCCTGGTCTGAAGAGTCTGCCTGAGGCTAAACTGGAGTTTTGGGTTAATTCCCTTGGCAGAGGAAATCTCAAAACAGCCTCCTAGAGACTTTGTGGTTATTAGTGGTCATTCTTACACAGACTTATAATGAAGAGGAGCAAGCTGAACAAACAAAAATGCAAAATGTACAGACTGGGGAGAAAAGGAGCACCAAGAAATAGAATAGAGCTAAATCCTGTGTTCAGGGAGATAAACAGATTAAGAAATGGAATAAAGGGAGTGGTGACCTCTGGACAAGTTCCCACCCAGCCAAGTTTACAACTTGTAAAAAGGAATTAAAGAAAGGTTAGAGCCAGGTGTGGTGGTACATATCTTTAATCCCAGCACCTGGAAGGCAGAGGCTGGCAGATTTCTGAGTTTGAGGCCAGCCTGGTGAGCAAGCTCCAGGACAGCCAAGACTAGGCAGTTAAGGAAACCACGGAAAATAGAAAGCTGGTGAAGATGTAATTGAAGGAGGGGTCCATCCATGTTCCATCCCCAGCAAGAAGCAGAACTTGGCAGCTTTGGCACATGGTTCTGGCTTTAGAGTCAAGAATAGAAGGAAAGCATTGTGGAATCTCCCTCTGAGACTAAGGAAAGATGCTGAGGCCAGGCATATATCAAGGGTGTCCCTGAATGGAGAGCCAGAGAGGCCATTGTGTGAAGCTGTGAAGGTGAAGCCTGGATTATCTTGGAGACCCCAAGATGGTGGAGACACCAGAGCTGTGGGATAGCTGCTGAGGAGAGCTGCTAACAGGGAACAGAACCAGCCCAAGAGAAAGAAGTAAGTTGCAGTCAACAAAGCTAAAATGAGTTGGAGATCTGAAGAGCACTTTGACATCAGACATGGAGATGCAGAGTTTGGAGTTTGCCCAGGTGGTTTTCAGTCTTTCTTTGGTTCAGTATTTCCTCACTATGCTCCCTTTCCTGCATTTTGGAATGGTAATGTATATCCTGTGCCATTTTATTTTGGAGGTATATGACTTGTTATTTTGATTTTGATTTTAAAGGTGATTACAGTTAAGAGATTGGATGAATCTCAGAAGAAACTTTGAACTTTGTACTTTTAAACATTGTTGAGACTGTTGATAGGCTATGGGGACTTTTGAAGTTGGGTTGAATGCATTTTTGCATTATGATATAACTACACGCCTTTGGGGGCCAGGGAGTGGAATGTGGTGGTTTGAAAGAAAATGATCCCCAAAGAAAGTGATACTATTAGGGGATGTGGCTTTGTTGGAGGAGGTGTGTCACTGTGGAGGCAGGATTTGAGGTTTCAATTATATTCAAGCCATACCCAGTGTCTCAGACCACTTCCTGTTGCCTGAGTCAAGATTTAAGAATGATCAGCTCCCGCTCCAGCACCATGTTCATCTGCAAACTGCCAAACTCCCAGCCACCATGCTCGACTCTCTTCCATTACAATAATGGACTTAACCTTTGAACTGTAAGCAAGCCACCATAATTGAATGTTTTCCTTTATAAGAGTTGTCATGGTCATGGTGTCTCAACACAGCAATAGCAACCCTAATTAAGACAGGTTGAAGGGACCAGCTCCCCATTTCGGCAGCCATAACACCTTGTCTGACCTTGTCTTAGTCATTAAGGTCAGATGCCTGCCCCTGTCGACAGCCATAACAACTGAACACCTGTTTGTCTGACCTTGTCCTAGTCACTAGAAAGTCAGATGCCTGCCTCATGGCAAGGAACCAATCAGAAGTTAGCTGGTGGTGCTATGCTTTACGGCTCTGGGTGTGCTTTACAGACAAGTGCACAGCAATGACACACAGAGCATAGCAACCACCCTGGGAGGGCCTATGGGCCATAACAACCAATTGGCCAATCAACACAGGGCAAGCCCTCCAAGCCTGGAGGCACACCAATCCTGAGCCTGTGTGTACCTCTAGACACTCCCCTTATGCTGCCCTACAAGATCTCTATGCAGCCGGTTCAAGCTGTCTTTTCTAGCCATCCGCCATGGCGGTGGGTGAAAAACCCGAGCTAACATGGGGTTAGCTCGTTAAACAACAATAAAGCCTCATGCAGTTTGCATCAAGCTTTCGAATCCGCCTGGTGATTGGGGTGACCGAAGTCCTGGGCTGAGACCCCAAAGGCCTGAGCTTTCCAGGGGTCTTACAAGGTGAAGAGACACCATGACCAAAAGCAACTCGGGGAGGAATGGGTTTATTTGGCTTACTTCCATATCACTATTCATCATAGAAGGAAGGAACTCATACAGGGCAAGAACCTGGAGCCAAGAGCTGATGCAGAGGCCATGGAGAGGTACTGCTTACAGGCTTGTATCTGAACTTGAATTCTTATTTTCACCCAGGCCCACCTGCCCAGGAGTGGCACAACCCACATCAATCATCAGTCAAGAAAATTCATTACAGGATTACCCATGGGCTAATCTGGTATGAGCATTTTCCCAAACAACTCTAGTGTGTGTCAAGTTGACATAAAACTAGCCGGCACACAACATAAGTTAGAATGCCACAAACCTGCCATCTGGCCAGTTTTCTTGAATAAGCTATCTGTACAACACTAGCCTTTTATTTATGTCTGAAAATCTAAAAAGTTGATTCTAACAATTTTAATCATTTTTTCTCATTTTTGTTGATTCATGGATAGGGAAAATTCACACTTTTGAAAACACTCACTTTGCTGGTTTTGCTGATGCCATCCAAATTTTCCACAGGGGTCAGTCAGCAAAGCGTTCCAGAAAGAAACTGTGGTGGCTAGTTTATGTCAGCTTGACACAGGTTAGAGTCATTTGAGAGGAGGGAGGCTCAACTGAGAATAGAAACACTAAGACATCCTGGTCCCAGGCCATTCTCCATCAGAAACAGGCTTTACAAAAATACTCACCTGCAGGGCTCATGAAATGGCTCAGCGGGTAAAGGTGCCTGCCGCCAAGTCCAACCTGACTTTCATCCCTGGAGCCCACTTGATGAAGGAGAGAACAGATTCCTGAAGTTTTTATTTAACTTCCATGCTCTTGTGTGTGTGCGTGCGCACGCGCACACACACACACACACACACACACACACACACACACACACACACACACAAAAGAATAAATAAATGTTTTTTAAAGGGGGTAGGGAGGGTGAGTTCAAGATGGCAGCAGCAGGCAGCACCTCCTGGAATCTGAGAACACACGGAGACTTGGGGCAGAGGAGTATGAGCTACAGAGCCCACAGTATCTCTGGAACAACACAATTAAAAAAAAAAAAGGCAAGCAGGTGTTTTGGGAAGATGCCTTTTTAAAAAATGGTTTCATAGAATTGGAAAAAGATGGCAGAACCAAGAAGCACACAAGGTGGAGAGAAGCAGAACTAGGCTCAGACTTCTTATTGCCTAGCTCTCTCTTAATTAATAGCCCATTTCTATTAATCTATGTATCTCCACTTGGTCTTGGCTTACCTGGTGTTGCCTGGACCTCTTGCTTTCTCGGCAGCTACATGGTATCTCCTTGACTCAGCCTACTATATTTCTCTATCCCTGTTGGATTTCCTCCTGGCTAAATACTGCCTGTCCATTGGCTGAAACAGCTTTATTAATAAACCAATAAGAAAAACATATATTCACAGCATATAGAAGGAAATCCTCCACCATCAGTAAGCCAGTTGGGTTTGGGGTTTGGGTTTTTTTGGTTTTGGTTTTGGTTTTTCAAGACAGGGTTTCTCTGTATTGTTTTTGGAGCCTGTCCTGGAACTTGAGCTGTAGACCAGGCTGACCTTGAACTCACAAAGATCTGCCTGCCTCTGCCTCCTGAGTGCTGGGATTAAAGGTGTATGTCACCAATGCCTGGCTTGAGCTAGGTTTTTTTTGGGGGGGAGGGTGTTGTTGTTGTTGTTTTGAAAAGGTTCTTTCTGTGCAGCCCAGGCTGGCCTGTCATTTATTATATAGCCCAAGCTAGCCTCAAACTTGTGCTTCTCCTGCCTCAGCCTCCAGAGTGACTAGATAACAGGCATGCTGTAACACAATAAACAAAAGACCCAGAGACAGATATTGAGGTTCACACTTTAAGCTGAAGATTAGAAAAGCAAAGCAGCTAGCCACTAGCTCTTACCTCTACCTATGCTCAGGTGAAAGGGGTAATCCTCAGACTGCTCCCAACTTCACTGCTCCTCAGATTCGCTCAGACTGCTAGGCTCTCCTCAGCATGGCTAGAGACTCCTGAGACTGAATGTCCCTACCTTTTATACCTCTCAAATCCTGGGATTAAAGGTGTGAACTCTGATTCACTCTCCAGTAGCCCAGGGTGGTCTTGGACTCAGAGATCCATCTGCCTTTCTCCTGGAATCCTGGGTGCAGAGTAGGAGGAGTGATGAGCAAAGGGGTCAGGACCAGACTGGAGAAACCTACAGGGACAGCTGACCTGAACAAGGGGGAGCTCATGGACCCCAGACTGATAGCTGGGAAACCAGCATAGGACTGTTCCAGACCCCCCCCCCCCGCCCGAGCGAGGATGTCAGTTTGGAGGTCTAGGCAATCTATGGGGCCTCTGGTAGTGGATCAGTATTTATCCCTAGTACACAAATGGACTTTGGGAGCCCTCTCCACATAGAGGGATAATCCCTCAGACTAGATACATGGGAGGGGGTCTAGGCCCTGCTCCAAATGATAGGACAGATTTTTTGAAAGTCCCCCATGGAAGGCTTCATCCTCCCTGGGGAGCAGAAAGGAGTTGGGAGGGAGGGCAGGGGAGGGAGAGGGAACTGGGATTGACATGTAAAAGAAACTTGTTTCTAATAATAATAAAAAATTTATTTCAAAAAAAAAAAAGGTGTGTACCACCACTATCTAGTTTCCATAGCTAACTAGTGTGGCTGGCTTTGTGAACTGATCTCCAGTGGCTTTATTAGATCATAAACAAGTTATCACCACAGCATGCACCAACATGTCTGTCTTGGTTTTGAAACATGACTCAACCTCCACACAGAGCCCTGAAGGAAAGATACATTGGTGCCAGGCCTTTCAAGAAACTTGCTTAATGGTCAGGTGCCTATTAAGTATATTACTGAGCAGAGACACCATTGCATATATGTGGAGTCAACAGGCATAGTGGCTCATGCCTGTAACGCCAGCACTGAGGAGGCTAAGGCAGGAAGATCCCAAGTTTGAAGCCAGTCTGGGCTACACTGTGAGAGCCTGTCTCCAATCAACAACAAAAACTCAGTTGACACACTTTGGGTCCCTGGTGACTGTCTGAGACACTCTCATTGCTATACAGTGGGTTTGGCATGGGTAGACAGGAACTGGAACAATGAAATAGAAATTTCACTCAGAGTTATGGCCTTAACTGGGTACAAACAGCATGGCATCCTAATGCCTTCTATTGTGCTCTGCAGAAACACCTATACAGTGCAGGGGGCTCTGGGACTTCAAGGTTCAGCCAGAGCTGTCACTAACATCTCATTGTAGCTGCCATTTGATGAACAGGCCTGTTCTCAAACCACCATGTTGGTCCTGAAAGTTCCATGTTTGGTCAACCCACTCCTTCATCATGTTGGAAACAGTCTCCTAATTCCCAGAAAGTCCCACAATTGTGTGTACAAAGGTTTAGGTAAGATTTCCCTTCATCTCATAAAATCCCCAGCTCCCTAAGAATTGGGGATCTCGGCTACACAGCAGATTGCCCTCTCCCCAACCCCACTGGGAGAACATCCAACACCTTCTGTCTTCCTCAGGCACCAGGGCCCCATGTGATGCAATACATACATACAGACACACAAAAAATACATATACATTAAATAAATAAATAAACTTTTAAAGACAACATTTTGTCTTGGCCACAGTGTTGATGCATTCTTAAGAGTTCTCAGGACAATATAGTTGGAGTTTATTTTGTAGAATTGAGTTAGAGAGAAGAGTAATGGAACCTAGTTGTAACTGTCCTTTACCATTTGTATGAAACCTGTTATTTCCTATGCTCTTTCTCCTGCTCTGATAATCTGCAGATTCTCTTGTTCTTTTATTCTGTGTTAGCCACAAAGTCTGCCGTGTGGGAGAGGATATAGCAATGTGTTCTATCCTCGCACATACTATAGTTACTTAACAAAATCGTGGAGACAGAAAACAATTACCTCCCCTGCACCGCCCTCAAGAAAAAAAAAATGTTAACAACCACTAAAACTAATGTATGCTTCCTCTTACATAAAGCTGGAATATAGGGCTATTTATTTCATGTTACTAAGTCTAAATTATCAAGTTTAGAAATAATATTACATCAAAGGCTGATTTTGCAATTGTATGGCTCATTTCATAGAGAACCAGGGGACTGGAACTAAAATATAAATGAGCTTCTTAATCCTAATGTCATACCTCACCAAGTCAAGTAGAAATGCATAGCTTCACATGTCCAAGGAACAACAAAACAAAAAAAAAAATGTATATTTTCAGCTCTAACTTAGGAACCATCAGCCAGTATTTGTCATGCTGTGCTCACTCACTCCAGGAGACTAACTCCTCTTTGGCTTGACTTCCAAAAACAACTAAATTATACAGGACCTGGCTGGCAATATGGTTCAGCCAGTTCAGATGCTTGACACCAAGCCTGACAACCTGAGTTCAGTCCCCCAGGACCCACATGGTAGGAGAAGACTGACTCCCGTGAGCTGTCCTCTGACCTCCATACAATCTGTGGCATGCAAATAAAAAAATAACTTTAATTACACAGGCTAGGTTGGGGAAGTGGTTCAGTGGGTAAGAGCTCTTGCTGAATGAGCTCGAAGACCTTCAAGTAAAAAGTCAGCCATGGCCAGGGGACCCTGTAACTCCAGCACAGTGGGGATCAGATAGATTCAGGAGCATTACTGGCTGTCATGTGGCCAGCCTAGTTCCAGGTTCAGTGAGAAACCTAGGCAGAGAGTGCTGGAACAGGACATTCTACATCTTCCTCTGGCCTCTGCGCACAGGCACACGCACAGGAAATGTATGTAAACATATACCACACACAGAGAAAGTATAACAAATAAAGACACATGCCAATTAAAGGATTGTGTTGTATGTAGCTTCTTGAAATAAAACAATGCCAGAAGTAAATGGTGACTCAGTATTAGTATTGTCATTGCACACACTACATTGTGTTACTATTCCATTAGTTACCAGGAATTTAGTTTTTAAAAACTGTCAAGAGCAGGTATGATAATGGATACCTGTAATCTCAGCACACAGAAGGCAGAAGCAAGAGGACTTCTGGGAGTCTGGGGCCATCCTAGGATACATAGTGAGCACCAGGGCAGCCTGGGCTGCATAGCAATACCCTGTATCAAATAAAAACAAATGTTAAAACTGAAACATCTCATCAGTACCCTACCAATATATGCAATTTTAAGTAAATTTAACGGAAAAAAAGTTAATTTGGGGTTTTGTTTTGTTTTGTTTTGTTTGAGACAGGGTTTCTCTGTGTAGCTTTGTAGCCTATCCTGGCACTCACTCTGGAGACCAGGCTGGCCTCGAACTCACAGAGATCTGCCTGCCTCTGCCTCCCAAGTGCTTCTTTTTTCCCCCCTTTCTTCCTGGCCCAAGCTCCCCCCCATCCTGTCCTTCAAGTCCCTCTCCCCTGAAAAAGCTAAATTTGTAAATGTCAAAAATCACTTTTGGAGGTCAGGCAGTGGTGGCCCATGCCTTTAATCCCAGCACTCAGTAGGCAGAGGCCAGCAGATCTCGGAGTTCCATGCCAGCCTGGTCTACAGAACTAGTTCCAGGACAGCTAGGGCTGTAACATAGAGAAACCTTGACTCAAAAAACAACAACAAAATTCACTTTGGAAGGGTTGGAGAGATGGCTCAGTGGCTATGAGCACTGGCTGCTCTTCCAGAGGTTCTGAGTTCAATTCCCAGTAACCACATGGTGGCTCACAACCATCTGTAATGACATCTGGCGCCTTCTTCTGGCCTTCAGGCCTACATGTGGACAGAACACTATATACATAATAAATAAATAAATAAATCTTTTATTTAAAAAATCACTTTTGGCCTGGCTGTGGTGACACATGCCTTTAATCCCAGCACTCGGGAGGCAGAGGCAGGCAGATCTCTGTGAGTTTGAGACCAGCCTGTTCTACAAGAACTAGTTCCAGGACAGCCTCCAAAGCCACAGAGAAACCCTATCTCGAAAAGAAAAAAAAAAAATCACTTTTGAAATTTAAATTTAAATTTTGATGTTCCTCTGACTTCTCACTTTAAACGATCGAAAACCTAAAATAACAAGATGGTCCCTTGGGTACAGGCAGGCTGATGACCGGAGTCTCACCTGAGTTCAATCCCCAGGACTAACATGGTGAAGGGGAGAGCTGACTCTGAAAGTTGCCCTCTGACCCACCCCCCCCCCCCCGTTGCACTTGCATGCACACACTGCCATGAGCACCTCATATGTATGCACGCATTAGTAACAAAACACTCACAGACTGTCAAATAATAGTATTAAATATTGCAGATCATTTTTAACTCTGTTAATAGTAACACCGTCTGTTCCTTTCATTGAAAGAGATGCAGCTTCCACAAACAGTGCATTTGTTCACAGAAATCTGACCATCAGGTGGCGTTAATACACTATGACTTCACCAAGGAAAAGCCAGCGGAGCATGGAACCAAGACCCCACAAAGGGCACAGAAGGCTTCCTGTCAGCTGTATGAAATTCTCCCCACTGGATATGGTCTTGTGACCTTGAGTGGTATCAAAGGGTACAGAGTGTGGAAGTTTAGCTAAAGAGGGGACTCCATCTGGGCCTCTTCAGGCAGGAGACTGTGGGTGATGTTTCTTTGGCTTCATCCATATTCTGTAAGCAAACCTGATGGGGAACATCCTTCTGTATATATGTTTCTCTTATTGGTTGATGAATAAAACACTGATTGTCCAGTAGCCAGGCAGGAAGTATAGGTGGGGCTACCAGACAAGGGGAATTCTGGGGAGAGAAAAGCAGAGAGGAGCTGCCAGAGAGACGCCATGTAGCTGCCAAGGAAGAAAGGGGTCCGGGCATCACTGGTAAGCCCAAGACAATGTGGAAATACATAGATTAATAGAAATTACTAATAATTAAAAGAGAGAAGCCTGAGCCATTGACCAAACAATTTATAATTAATATAAGCCTCTATATGTTTACTTGGGACTAAACAGCTGCAGGGCCTGGTGGGACAGAAAACTCCATCTACACAAACCCTTATCCATACTATATAAGTAAGCCTAGTAAACCCATATAAATAAACTTAACTACCCACATCACTGGCCTTCTACATAATGAGGTTCACTTGGCAGCCTCATCTGCTGTCAATCCAAGACTCAGCAGAGACTGTCTAGTAGCAATATTAAGCCAAGGACCACCAGGGCCTTCGTTCTATGCTAACACAATCATATAGATATGTAACATATGACTTAAATCACATTCATGTTTAAGGAGATAAACATGTATTGCCAGGTGTGGTGGCACATGCCTGTAACCCTAGTGCTCAGAAGGTAACAAGGATAAGAAGTTCAAGGCCAGCTTTGACCACATAGACTCCAAGGCCAGACTATGCTCCATGAGACCCTGCTACAAATAAAACAAGCAAAAATAAATAACCTACATCTATAAGACATTTTTCTTTCTTCTTTGTTTGTTTTTGTTTTTGAGACAGGTTTTCTCTGTGTTAACATCCCTAGCTGTCCTGGAACTTGTTCTATAGACCAGACTGGCCTCTAACTCACAGAGATCTTCCTGCCTCTGCCTCCCAAGTGCAGGGATTAAAGGCATGTATCACCACCACCCAGAGGGGCAAAGAGATTTACTTCCTCCAAGTATGTGGTAGCCACAGCTGTCATCCTGCCTTCAGAGTCAAGAGTAAAAGCACCTGGGCCCAAGTCTATTGTTTAGATAAGAGACAACGACTACCAAGGCCAAAACTTCCAGTAGCTGCCAAACTAATGTCTTATGGATAATAAGACAGATTTGAGCTCTCTGAATTTGAGGCAAGATGGAATGGACTCCTTTTCGTGGGTCCTGACAGAAAGTCAAGGCAGGGCAGTCACGCTGACAGGGACTTGAAAGAGATCATCAGACTGCAGTCAAAGTCAGGAAGCCAGTATTTGCCTGCTGTGAGTGCTGCCTCACTCTCTCCACTGTATACAGTTTAGGATCCCCGCCTGCAGAATGCTCCTGCCACAAGTAAAGTGGGTCTCCCCACATCAAGTAATGTAAGCAAACTAACACTGCACAAGCATGCCCAAGTGCCTGTCTCCCAGTAATTCCAGGTTCTGCCAGGCTGACGACTGTTCCTTCTAGTTTGCTTTTCTGTTACTGTGATAAACACCATGACAAAAAGCAACAAAGGAGAGAAAAGTTTATTTCGGTTTACACTTCCAAGTCATCGTCCAGCATTGAGGGAAGCAGGGGCAGAAACTAAAGCAGAAACCATGTAGGAATGCTAGCTTGCTCACTGGCTCATGCTCAGTAACTATTACAGACAGCCCAGACCACCTGCCCTTCTGAAAACAATAATAAAAAGGAAAGGGCTGGTCCTAGATATGCTAGAGAATAAGGTTTGTTATAGATGTGGGGGAGAACATAGCCAGAGGCAGAGACATCTCGGAGAATCCAGAGTGGACATGACCCTGAGCCATTCGAGGAGAGTCAGGAGGGGAGGGGGGAACAGGTACAGCAGCCAGGGGGACCCAAAAGAGAGCAGGATAAACAAAATGGTTGAATTAAATAGGGAAGGGCACTTACAAGGGAGGGAAGCCTAGGCCAAAACTTGGACTGAAGAAGTTTAGGGTTGTTGTATGATATTGTGTCTGTGTTCTGATAAATAAAGCTTACCTGGAGATCAGAGGGCAAAGCTAGCCACTAGTTACCCACAGAGACTAGGCCGTGGTTGCATATACCTTTAATCCCAGCTCTTGGGAGGAGGAAGCAGGAAGCTCAGGAATTCCAAACCACCTGGGGCCAGACGAGATTGAACCTATCTAAAAGAGGAACAAATCAGGGTGGTCATGGCTCACACTTTTGATCCCAGCACTTGGGATCTCATTCCTTTAATTCTACTACTTGGGAGGCACACACCCTTAATCCCAGCACTCTGGAAGTGGAAACAGGATATAAAGTGGGTAGAGACAGGACTTAACCCCATTCAGTCTGAGGATTTCCAGAGACAGGATCTTGCCCATTCAGTCTGAGAATTCATAGAGAAGATGACTGCCACACCATTTGGCAGGAGATTTCGTAGAGGTAAGTAGTCTCTGCTTCTCTGATTTTTCAGCTTTCACCCTAATATCTGACTCCAGGTTTTTACTGTTAAGACTAATTAGGATTGTGCTTCATAGAGTACAGGGCAGGCTATGCCAGCCAGGAGGGCCCTGGAATAGGTATCGACTGAGGGATGCCAGGAGGATCTGGCAGCTAGGTCCACTTTGATATGTTAAGTAGGCACCTGAGCCGTTTGGTCCCAGGGTAAGAGACTTAACACTGCCTAGGGACAGGGCTGCCCAGTGCCACATTGTCAGCTGGATTATCTCTCACAGACTATGCCCCGGCCCGCGGGGCTCCGGTAATTCGTGGGTCCGAGGTGGATCACGCCTGTAAATAATGGGCGGGAAAGAAAGAGCCGGACCAAGCAAATTCTCTTGTCAAGGCCAATTTTTATTGAAACCAAGGAGCTTTTTAAAGAGAAGAGAGGAGCAGAGAAAAAGGAAGTGGGGGGAGGGATGAGTTAATTGTTCTCAGGCAGGTGTTCTGAATTTCCTGTGTTTATCTCAGGCACTAGCTAAGGAAATGGGGGAGGGGATAGGTGTTAGTTGTTCCTTGGGCAGGTATCCGGAATCTCCTGTGGTAAACTAGACTTTCTGGCGTCTAACTAGGTATGGGGTCGCCAAGGCTGGCTTCTGACATCTCCCCCTACTAAGTATAATAAAATGGAGCGTCTGGCTTAGGCTACGTGATGGGCACCCGTATCCAGGACCCTATGTTTTATGATATTGTCATTTATATGACAGTGAGGGGTAGTGCCTCTGTCTTAGGCTACGTGAGATGCACCTGTCCCCAGCACTCCGATGGCCTTTCATAAGGCTAGCAGCTCGGGAGTGCTTTGGAGTGGGCATCTGGGGGTCAGTCTCACGCTAAACCCGTCATGGAGGACGCTACAGCCGTTGGGAAGGGTCGGCATCTGGCTTGGGGCACCACGATATTTCCCGTCATGGACGGCTCCAAGGCCAATGAAATCGGGAGGTTCGATGTTCAAGGCCTGAAAAATCCAGTCCTTTAGGACTGGGGGGAGGGTTATTATCGTCAGGCAGCTCAGAATCTAATGCTGCTAGGCGATGGTAGTAAACCAAAACCGGTTTTTCGAGGATGGTGTCAATCTGGTGCTTAATGAATCTGGTTAGTTTCTGAAAAGGTAAAGGTGACAGTTTAAGTAGTCAATCTAGTATAACTGGCAAGGTAGAAATTAAATGCCTGCAATTCCCTCAGAAAAGGGATGGGTGGAAGAATAGCAGACCCAACCGTCCTCTATAAGGGAGTGGCTGGCTTGATGGAGGGCCTGAACAGTAGGGTTAATTAAGGATAGAATAAGGTCAGCGGAAAAGGGAGCTCCTGGGGGGAAAATGGTCAGGGGTTCCCTAGTCTGGAGAGGCCCCTAAGGCTAAAGTATATAAGTCAACTATTAGGGGGGGAAAGGAGGGGGTGGTCGCAATAGTTGTGAAGGCATTGACAGCATCAGTTGGCAGCATCATTGGCAGGGTTGATGATCATCCAGGTGTAGTTGTAGATCTGATAAGGGCTTCCAGTGGCAATGGCAATCGAAGGCGGGAACACACAAGTAGCCAAAAAGACAGCATCTTTTATCTAGAATTAAGCAGAATTAGAAGGCTCCTCAGGGGCTTTCCCTGGGTGGATTAAGAAGGCATTTAGGCAACCACCTAGCATATTTGGCCTGAGTATCAAAAATATATGTATGTCCTTTTCCCCAGATGAGGACCGGATCTGGTCCGTGCCATTTGTAAGTTAGGGGATCTTTTTATAAGGCTTAAGCATAATTTTGAGCCATTTATGGATGCCAGAGGCGATCTGAGGCTGATTTTTCTGTAGGATCATACATGAGGAAATTTAGCACAGACAATGTATGGTATAGAATTCCTCCTCCTTAGGCAACCTGGTGGCCGCCCATTCTCTGGAGGTCATCATATTGATGCCGAATTTAGTGCAGACATAGCGCATTACAGCCTAGAACTCCTGTCTCAGCCTCCCGAGTGCTGGGATTAAAGGCGTGCACCATCAATGCCTGGCCTGTGCGTCCCGCCGGCTCAGGAGCCGCCGCTGCCCGAGCTGCGGGCTCGCCTCATGTCTCACCGCCACTATAAAAGCACGGAGGCAGGCACTTCATTCCCAAGTCAACGGCATGCTGCGTCCCCAAGGGCCCAAAGGCCCAGCCGTCCCTGCGGCTAGGGGCTCGGGCTCGGCAGGCAGGTCCACGCGCACTGGGCGGGACTAGGCCATATGGGCTGTTCTGGTAGCACCGGTCTCGGGAATTAAGCACAAAATTGCTGGAAAGCTTTGTTAGTATATCCAGACCCATTATCTGTTTTTATAACTTTTGGCATTCCCATGCAGTCAAAACATCTTAAACAGTGACTTATAACATGCCTGGTGGCTTCTCCTGTTTGTGGAGTGGCACATTTTTAACTTGCCAAACTCTGTAATGTGAGGCATATCTGTTCGTCATAAATGGTTGGGGGGCAGGCCTTGAGGATGAACCCTTAAATTAGCCATAGCCATATTGTGGACATTTTTTATATTGTTTGATGATTTGACCAGCAGTCTCTCTGGTTAAGCCAAATTTCTTACTTAGACTTTTGTTATTATGATGAAGAAAAGTTACAAGCCTGTCGAGCTTTTTTTATTTAAGGCAAATCAACTGATTTTGTTAATCAGATAATTCATTTCATTTGGCTAGTAATCAGGGAAAGGCCTATTTAATAGGTTCCCATTGTGACCCATAAACATGATTCTTAGGTGAATATCATTTTGAATTTGCTTAAATAATATTTTGACTTGACTATTACTAGACCCTGTGTATGGGACTGTTTTTGTTACCTTATAAGCCTTAAATATATAGTGACTGTCAGTAACTCTCCCAATAGACTATTGGTAAAAATTAACATAGTATTTTTTTTAAAGGACTGCTTTTTACAATTTTGGAAATACAAAAGAATTTAGTGTAAATTGTAACAGTCCATGAGCTAGAAACTGATTATCAATTCTTCCTGAAAATTGAGCAAAGGCAATCACCTATGACTCATTGTTCTGAAACCACCAGTTAAACTGTTGCTTAGAGTAGGAGACAGGTATCATACTTGGTTTTTTCCTAAAATACTTTTTAAAATCTATATGGCATTTTTGTACCATGTAGGCTAATGCTTTAAAATAAGGGTTTAAAATATTTAGGCTGGTGAACCATAGTAATGGTTTTGCATAGTCAATATATCTGATGATGCTGAATCGCCTCCTCCAATAATAGAACTTGTCTACCTTTCTAGTTAGCTGTTTGGGTATATCTGGATCATTATCTCCTTATAGAATTTTACTTAAAGGATTTAAATCATCATTAGATGTCCCCAAAAAGGCATTTAACCAATGAATATTTTATAACAATTTTTTAAAAATTTAAAGACTTTTAAACTATCTTTTCTAATTGTTATCTATTAAGCCTTAATTAATTTTTTTAAGAATATAACATATATCTTTAACAATTTTCTAGATTTATTTAGAGTTTTTGAGTAGCCTTTTCTAATCTAACCTTTGAGGCTGACAAGCTGATAAAATCTCATTTGCATCTTGGCTGTCCTGGCTTAAATTTGCATATGAAAAAACATTTAAGCTATGAATCTAACAGGTTGGCTCTTTTTTGAGGCTTTTTATAAACCTTTTTTAAAATCATGTTTTAAGTTTAATTTTCTAGATTTCCTTTTTTAACCATAAAAATTTAGTAAGACCTGTATCCTCTCATCTGTCAAATTTTACAGAATCATCCATAGAATCCTCATGCCTCTAAGCTAACGCTATAGGCTTTTGCTAACTTTTTAATTGACTGTCTCCTAGGACTGAAATCAAAATTTTTCCTGCTAAGACATTAACTGACTGATTGGATGCTCCTTTTGGCAATGTTAAAATGATTTTGATATTTTTAAAACAATATCTGAGGCAATGTAAATATCTCTCTAATCATATCCAAGGCAATTTAGGCATTTTCATTTATCCGCATTCATAAATTTACAATCATATCATATCATGCATCCAGGTGTGGCCACACCGTTCATTCATAACTTGCATACGTCTCACATTTCTCCTTTTGCCTAGGTTATGATCAGTTTGTTGAAAAGAAAAATCCCTAATTGAAATTTCTAATATAGCAGCTATAGCCAATCATTGAAATATGAGCATCTAAAATTTGAACAATTCTAAGCTTAAATATGTTGTCCTTTTTTCTCTATAAGTCTCAAAAAGTTTCTGTCTGGCTGTATCAATAGTATTTATATATGTATTAATTAGCCATCAACTATGGCGGCATCTCCCAAGGCTGGAAGTTACCACGTGGAGGCAGGCTGTCCGCCAGCCCGGCAGCCATTTTGTCTAGCCTGCCGCAGATGCCAGCATGAGGTGGTACCAAGCCGCTGGCTGAGGGCCGGCAGACCCTGGCCGCTGCCATGGCTGGCTGACCTTGGCCTTAGCTCGACCATGCCCTCTGGGCCGCTGAAAAATCTGTGGCTGTATTTTGGGCATAAGCATGATCTCTTATTCTTTCTTTTGTTGGGACTCTGTCTGACCTGGAGCTCTTTCTGAAAATGCCCAAAGCAACCTCTCGAAGGCTCTGTGCATTTTTTCCTCCCTGTGCCTTGCTTTCTGTGTAGGAATAACTTATTTTTAACTGAATTTCCTGTAAGGCAGCCATCATCGATAATCCCTGAGTGTAAGCTAGGTCCATATCTGAAAAATTCTTAACGAACTCACATCAGTCCTCTTCCTGTGAGGCGTTACCAACATTATCATAGGCTAGCTATTTTATAATCAAAGTTCCCAAAATCTGTGTCTCTAACATTTTTGTAAAATTCTATATAGGCCTAGAAATCAATTCTCAATTAACTCCCTAGGTCCCTGCCTGGTCTCTATAACAAATATCCTCCTCCTGACCGGCAGGCCTTGGTCATCCGCTTTTAATTTCCTAGGGGTGAGGCTTCTATAGCAATATTCCCTATCAGCCTCTGTTGGTCCATATTGGACACAAGCCATTAATAGTTCCTAGAGCTGTTCGAATGGTATTGGCACATGTATCTTGCTATGTTCCCCTGAGCCATTTTCTCTGACCCAAGAAACCTGTAAATTTCTTATCTCTTGTAAGCAATTTTGTTAAAATTTTTAAGTCTCTTAGCTCTTGCTGAATTTTACCATTGAGTATTTGCCTTTCTGTATTTCCAGCTTAAAATGAAGGAAGGAGGTGAAGGCTCTCCATTTTGGTACTTATTAACTCTCTCTCCCTGCTCATCCCAATTATTTGTCCTGTATATTCTTTACTATCTAGCCATCTCTAAGTAGGCACGGAGGTTTCTGTTCTCCATTACATTCCTAGATATCTCCTGAGGACCTGCGTGTGTGCGAGGCCGCACCTAGTCTTCCTAAGCCCCTGCACAACTCAAATGTTGAATCATGGCAGTGGCTTTTGTAAGCGGGAAGGATCCTTTTAAAACTTTTAAACTCTGAAATCTCCTGTACTTAAGTAGTCTAAGCTTCAACTATCTGTTTCTGGTTTGGGGTTTGAACTAAAGACAGGGTAATTTTTAAGGTTTTTAGGAGAATGAGGCTCAAGGCCCGTAACTAAAAGTCTGTGAGGGAACTGCCTCAGGTCCCTTTTCTATGAGCAATCTGTTAAGGTCCTTCTCCGACCTTTTTCCAAGTTAGGGTTGAATGTCTGGGCTTTCTAAAATGACCCATGGACATTTTTTTTTAACAAAAAGGCAAAAAACTGAATCAATCCTTACATTTTACTCAAACTCCTCTTTCCCAAAAGGAAGTGTTTGACTTCCTTAGGCAATTTGGCCCATATTATCGAACGGAATGGGGGGGACTTACCAGGGAATCAGTCACTCATGAGCGGTGAGAACTTTTCCCAGACCAGCGTCCGTCGCAATCCGACGAGCAGACTTCCTTGTCGGTGTGCACTACCGAGGTTTCCTTGGGGCGGGGGTCTCCGTTCCGACGAAGAATCCGTACCTCGAGCCGCACGTTCGGGCGCCACCTGCCCCGGCCCGCGGGGCTCCAGTAATTCGTGGGTCCGAGGTGGATCACGCCTGTAAATAATGGGCGGGAAAGAAAGAGCCGGACCAAGCAAATTCTCTTGTCAAGGCCAATTTTTATTGAAACCAAGGAGCTTTTTAAAGAGAAGAGAGGAGCAGAGAAAAAGGAAGTGGGGGCAGGGATGAGTTAATTGTTCTCAGGCAGGTGTTCTGAATTTCCTGTGTTTATCTCAGGCACTAGCTAAGGAAATGGGGGAGGGGATAGGTGTTAGTTGTTCCTAGGGCAGGTATCCGGAATCTCCTGTGGTAAGCTAGACTTTCTGGCGTCTAACTAGGTATGGGGTCGCCAAGGCTGGCTTCTGACAAGACTAGTTTAAGGCAATACTTCAGTTGAGGTTCCTCATTCCTGGCAATTCTGGGTTGTGCCAAGAAGACAATATAACCAGGACAGTGATGAACGCTAACCACCACAAGCTGCTGCAGTAGCATATTTATGTTTTTATGACTTATTTTACTTTTATTTTATGTGTATCCATGTTTTGCCTGAGTGTATATCTGTATACTATGTGTGTGCCTGGTGCCAACGAAGAGTGTAAGGATCCTTTGGAACTGAAGCTACAGGCAGTTGTGAGCCACCATGTGGGTGCCATAAATGGAACCAGGGTCCTCTGCATGAGCAGTCAGTGCTCTTGACCACTGAACCATCTCTTTAGCCCCAACAAACGACTGTTAACATAAAACACAGCTCTCACCTCAATGAGGTGAGATAGTTTATTCTAAAGCCAAATATGAATGACAATGACCCAGGAACACAGATATAGGTGAATCCAAATTTTACATTCCAACATGGTAACAATTTCATGAAGTTGTTATAGTAACAGAACTTTGGTTTATGACTTTAACCAAAATACTTTTTCAAATATTTCAAATATTGGTAGAAACATCAGGGGTTGGGTATGGTTGTCTGAAAGAAAATGACCCCCATAGGCTCATGGGGAATGGCACTATTTTGTTGTTGTTTCAAGACAGAGTTTCTCTATGTAGTTTTGGAGCCTGTCCTAGCACTTGCTCTGTAGACCAGGCTGGTCTCAACCTCACAGAGATCTGTGAATGAGAGCCTCATTTCCCCTCCTGTATCTCCTTAATCTCCTATCTTCCTTTCCTGCCTCACTTTCTATATATTTAAATATGTCTATGTTCATTTAACATGACTTAACTATATGTCGAAGGTAAAAACACAGAGCAATAATTGGAGGTAAAGTGGTTTGGCTGGTGTTTTGAGACCAAGTCTCACTATATAATCTAGGTGAGCCTAAAAAGTACTGTGTAACACAGGCTGACTTCAAACATCATATCCCCATCCATGTCTTCCAAGAGCTAGATTTGTATTCAGACACCACAACACCTGGGTGGATCTATAGGCTTTCAATCTGGAGTCAGTATAAGACACATGCTCACACTACGATTTTTAACTCGTATTTTCTTTGCACTTCTCCCCGACTCTCTTTTCTTTATCTGGTAAACCACAAAAAGAATCCTGGCAACCAAGAGTGACTTACACCGAGAGCCAAAAGAATATCCTCCAAGAATGGTATGAACACAACCCATATCCTGATGCAGAAACCCTGAAACAACTGGCCAAAATTCTTCATGTTCCAGTAGCTAAAATAAAGGTAGGAAGCCAATCAAGATGACAGTACATGACAGTAATATCCGTGTTCGGAATGCTGGCGCAAGAGGCAGGAACTCATTGCTGAGTTCTAAGTCACTTGGGGCTACATAGTGAGTTCCAGACTAGCCTGGGCTACAGAGGACGGCCCTGTCTTTAAAAAGAAAAAAAGTCAATTAAAAATAAAAAAAAAAAAAACAGCCAGACATGCTGGTTGATGCTTAGAATCACAACTGTTGTGGGACTGAAGCAGGAAGACTGCTGATAGTTGAGCCAACTTTTGACTAGACAGTGAGCTGAAGGCCATCCTGAGCTACACAATGAGACCTTATCTGGATACAAAAATAAATTAATTAGTCCAGGTAGACATTTCATCTCTATTGTCAGAATCAACATAAAGACAAAGATTAAGCTCAGAAAAAGGTGGGGTCTAATGTCTGGACTTCACTGAACAGGCTTTTCCAATTAACTGGAATTAAAACAACCTACTTCCTTCACCAGAGATGTGTTTGTGTTGAAGATAAAGGGAGACTACACTGATGTATTCAGGCTGGCTCAGTTAGATCATATTTTGACATAGTGAAATATGTCTTAAGATTTAGCAAATACAGGAAATACATGATGACAATGGTATACCAAAGTAGTAGAATACATACTGCAGAATAAAGGCTTAATATATAACTGCAAGGGAACTGTAAGCTAAGGACTCAAGCACTCCTAATTTGCGGGGAGGGATGTGTTTCAAGACAGGGTTTCTCTGTGTAGACCTGGCTGTCCTGAAACTCACTCTGTAGACCAGGCTGGCCTCAAACTCACAGAACTCCGCCTGCTTCTGCCTTCTCAGTGTTTTTTTGTTTATTTAATGTTTTGTTTTAAATTACATGTATATGTGTGTTTATACGGTTATGTGCACCTGAGTGCAATGCCTGTGGTGGCCAGAATGAAACCCCAGTTCTGGTGCTGGAGATACAGGCAGTTTTGAACTGCAGGACATGGGTGCTGGGAACTGAACTCGGGGCCTTATGCATGGTAGGTAAGTATTCTACCAAGTGAGCGCTAACCCCACCCCTAAATAACCAATTCTCAAGATAGTGGTTTTTTTTTCTCTTCAATATCCCAAATGTAATTCATACACGTATGCAATTACTTTGATAAGAATTATTTACGTGAAAATGAAACTAAGTTAAATTTCTTCACATCAAAAAGAATATAATTAGGTGCAAAAGTGATGGCTCAGCCATTAATAAAAAGCATACTGCTCCTGAAGAAAAACCCAAATGTGGTTCCCAGTAGCCTGGAACTCTTAACTCCAGAGCAGCAGACACTCCCTTTTGGCATGAGGTACACAGGTACACATACCAGTGCACATAATTGTATATAACTAAAAATCTTCTTGAGATATCTAGTCTCATCTACTGCTGACTCTGAAATAAAAACAGCCAGCTCACATCTTTTTTTTTTTTAGGTTTGGTTTAAAAACAACAGACAGAAACAGAAGATCTTGGAGCAAGTTCATCCTGAAAGTAAGAACTCACTGGACAGGCACAGTCCCAAGGGTCCCACTGAGAGCAAAACTGACTCTGTCATCTAATTCTCCTAAAGATTTCTCCATCTGAGCCCTTGTTACAGCTTGCTCTGGGCACTGGAATTTCAAAGAAAACATTAATTGTGGGGCATGGAGGCTCACACCTTTAATCGTAGCCTTCCTGCATCTGTGTGTGAGTTCAACCACAGCCTGGTCCATGTAGCAAGTTTCTAACCAGCCAGAGCTACAAAATTAAGGCCCCCATCTCAAGAAACAAAACAAATCCCAATGTTCCCCAGGAGTCTGGAAGAGGCAGATTCTTAGTAAGCAAGGCTTTGGATTACTGATGAAGCCTTCTTTTCTACCACCCCAGGGAGACTCAGGGAATAACTGTTGTGAGCATGTTCCAGTATGAACATGAAACTGAAAGTCTCCTTTTTGTTCCTGTAATCTTAAGCCAGACCACACCAAGCACCCTTCACAAGAGCTCAAGGGAGCTTCCTAAGGAAGGCCTTTCAGAAGAACAGGCTCCCTGACTGTGCTGCCAGAAAAATAATGGCTATGAAATTAGGCATCGAGGAATCAAGAATTCAAGTAAGTTGCATTCAAGTAGGTGGTACTGAGTCACTGTTGTAAGTAACATTGCTCCTAAAGACATAACTGAAGCTTTGTGCTATCTTGGGTGTACACAGAGAAGGCAAGGTTCTGGGTGTTAAACACACAGCAATGAATGTCACATCCCAGCAAAGGAAGAATTTTCGAAATTGAAATGCATCCATACAGAATCACAAACAAGGGAGCTGGGAAATGTGTAATTTAAATCTCTCCCTCTTTTTTTTTTTTCCTTGCCAGGTAACTTCCTTTTGAGGGTTTCTATTGTGGAATAGTATTTTAACTAGACAAAGATGTGTTACATTTATTTATGCTGTAGAATATTACTTTAACTGTATAAGGATGTGTTACTTTTGTTATACTGCCATAATATATATGAAAAGTACTTTTAAAGTTAAAAAATTGCCCTGACATATTCTGAGACAAAGATGCCACTGAACTCACTATGTGCAGGCCATCTGCTGCTGGGCATGGTACCTGCTCTTAAGAGTGGTTTGTGTCCCCAGTGAGACTCAGGTTGAAGAAAACTAATTTTTTCATTTGTGAGCAGTTATGAATTAGAGGTAGTTTCTGGGTTAGGGATGAGGACTTGTATCCACTTCACCTCTCAGTGCTGGCACAGGCCTGTGCATGCTGCCACAGTCTCTGTGAGCTCATATGTGCAATGGTCCCACTGTGTTCAGAAAGCCTTGTTTCCTTGGCATCCTCCAGCCCTGAAGATGGTGACTTCCTTGCTTGTGGGATAGAATTTTGCAACTGTTAGAATCACTTGTTTTATGATGTTTATATCTTGTTTTCTTCAGACATGGTTTGAGAAGCAAAGAATTCTATTTCCTGAGCATAGAAAAGAACCTGTGAATTTATCAGATGGGACAAATGGAGGACCACATCCCACTTCTCAGAGCCAGGACATCCATCTGGTCCCTACCCCGGCCTGTTGTTCCCCTTCCTCAAAGCTCTGCTGCAACGAACAGATGTCTCTACCTCCCCCACTGGAATCCCAGGGATTTGTTCCTCTGGATTCTGTTAGGGTCTTTGGGAGCCTGGGACCAGGTGCTACGACCCTGCAGGCCACAGGAGCTATGCAGGAAGGACAGAACCCTGATGCCCCTCTGACTTACATGAGTCACTCACCAGAACAGCCAATTATAGAACAGGGTTTCTCAGGTACCCAGGCTCCTTTCTGTTCTCAGCCTGATGCAGAGCATGAGAAACAACAACCTGAGGACCCAGATTACATCGACATATCTTATGTTATGCAGTGGTGGGACAAGGGCCGCCTGGAGCTCATTGCAAAGTGGGAACCTCAGAAAGAGACATAGTTTACTCTGTGAGGTTCACCAAAGCCTTAAGTTCCTCAGGTCCTTTCTTTATGTGTAACCCTATAGCACTTGAGAGACATTTGTGTTAGTTCCACAATGAGGGCCTGACTATTACTATGAACGTTTGGACACAAGTGTTTGCATGGGCATGTTTTATTATTTATTATTATTGTGATTATCAGATCTATGTAACCAGAAGTGTAAATGTTGGGTCTTGTGGTAATTTAATATGTGTCACTGAGGGTTGGATCTAGGGTGGCAGTTAGGTTTTGTCGGGCTCTCCAATTGCTGGAATTATGGATGTATATCATTATATTGAGCTCTTAATTTAATCTTTTAGTTTGAGAATTTCATACGTGCATGTGTTTTGATCAAGTCCAACCCCTATTCCCCTCCAATAATGAATTGTTTTTAATGAATGTTAGTTCTTTTTTTTCTCCTGAAAAACACAAATTTTATTTATGAATAGTAATCAACCAGCTCGACGGTGGCAGTGGCGGTGGCGGTGGCAATGCACACCTTTGATTCCATTGCTCACTCCAGAGGTAGAAGCAGGAGGATCTCTGTGGGTTCAAGGCCATTCTGGTCGACAGAGCAAGTTCCAAGACAGCCAGGACTACACAGAAAAACCCTGTCTCAAAAAGCCAAAAACAAAAGAAGAGTAATTGAAAGCTTTTCTCACTGGGTATTGGTGGTTCTGGCCCATATCTCAGCATTCTGGAGACTGAAGCAGGAATATTTAAAAATGGTGCTCGCGTTGGCTACACTGGGATACACAGCAAGACCCTGTCACATAGCAACAACCCAGTGTGGTAGCACATACCTATAATGTCAGCACTTGTGAGGTGGAAATAGGAGAATTAGGACCTCAAGGTCAGGGGCTGGAGAGATGGCTCAGAGGTTAAGAACACTGACTGTTTTTCCAGAGGTCCTGAGTTCAATCAGCAACCATATCCAGTCATCTATAATGTGTTCTGGTACCCTCTTCTAGCATGCAGTTCAGGCAAACATGCAGGCAGAAAACTGTATACATAATAAATAAATCTTAAAAAGACAAAAGAAAAACAAATCTACCTTTCTTTCACCGGGAGGTGGTAGTACACACCTTTAATCCCAGCACTTGGGAGGCAGAGGCAGGCAGATCTCTGTGAGTTCCAGACCAAGGTCTACAAGAGCTACTTCCAAGACAGCCTCCAAAGCCGCAGCGGAAACCCTATCTCTCAAAAAAACAAAAAAGGACTTCTAGGTCATCCTCAGCTACATAGCAATTTCAAGACCTGTGGAGATATTTTGTTTATGATATAACAAACAAAGCTTGTTTGAAGATCAGAGTGGCAGTACAGACCTTTAATCCAGTACAGCATAAAGATCAGCCAGTGGCAGTATACACCTTTAATCCCAGCAGCCACACTAGTTAGCCATAGAGGCCAGGTAGTGGTGGTACACACCTTTAATCACAGGATGTAGGACACAGAGGCAAATGGATCTCTGAGTTCAAGGCCACCCTGGGCTACACTAGAGTGAATCAGTATGAGAAACAGAGCTCACACAAAGGTGATCTCAGCATTTGGGATCCCACACCTTTAATCCCAGCACTAGAGAGGAATATAAGGCAGGAGGAGACAGGAGCTGAGGGCAGTCTGAGGCTCTGTGGATCGCTCCTTCCATCTGACATTGGTAGAGGTGACAACTCCCTAGTGGATGGGAGTTGCTTATCTGATCTTCAGGCAAGCTTTATTTGTTAGATCATAAACAAAATATCATCACAAAGACCAGCCTTGGATACATGAAACCAAGTCCCAACCAAAACAATACTAACCAATGTAAAGAATAATGAACTTAGCTGATGTTTTAGTTGCATTTCCATTGCTGTGATAAAAAACACTCTTGTAAAAGCATCTTTAAAAAAGAAAGGGTTTGGGCTGGAGAGACCGCTCAGCGGTTAAGAGCACTGACTGTTCTTCCAGAGGTCCTGAGTTCAATTCCCAGCAACCACATGGTGGCTTACAGCCACTTTGAATGAGATCTGGTGCCCTCTGCTGGCATGCAGGCAGAAGACATAATAAATAAGATCTTTAAAAAAAGAAAACAAAGAAATAAAGGGTTTATTTGACTTAAAATTCCAAGTTATATTATGTCACTGAGGGGAAGTCTAAACAGGAACAAGCAGCTAATCACATCCATAGTTAAGAACAGAAAGAGTGAATACATACGTGCTTATGTTCAGCATCCCTCTCTAGACTCAATCCCTCTCTAGACTCAATATAGTACAGGACCCAAACCCACTTTGGGTTGGTGCCGCCCACAATGGGCTCTTCCCTATGGACTTGTCCAGAAGCCAACCTGATCTAAATGTCATTGAGACTCTTCTCAAGTGAGTTATAACTGTGTCGTGTTGACGATTAATACTAAGAATCACAACACATCTTCACCCTTTGTCCCCAAAGTCTCATGTTTCTCTCATAATGTAAAATACAGTTCAATTTTTTTAAATCTCCATAGTTTAATAAAATTATGATACTTTAAAAGTCCAATGTCTTTTTTTGTTTAGTTGGTTTGGTTTGGGGGTTTGTTTTTTGTTTGTTTGTTTGTTTGAAACAAGGTTTCCCAGTGTAGCTTTGGAGCTCTTGTAGACCAGGGTTGGTCTCAAACTCACAGAAATCTGCATCCCAAGTGCTGGGATTAAAGGTGTGCACCACCACCGCCCAGCTAAAAATCCAATCTCTTGCTGGGTAGTGGTGGCTCATGTGTTTAATCCAGTACTCTCGAGGCAGAGGCAGGAGGATTTCTGTAGTTCAGGGCCAACCTGGTCTACAGAGCAAGTTCCAGGACAAGATCCAAAGCTACAGAGAAACTCTATCTCAAAAACAACCATTAAAAACAAAAATTCAGTCTCTTAACTATATGAGCTCACTCCTAAGCAAAACAAACAAAGTTATGTACTTCCAAAATATAATAGCACAGGATAAACATTCTCATTTTAATAGGAAAGTTTTGTGCCCAAGTAGCAAAGATCCCCAGAGACCACCAGGAAGACAGACACACTGAACTGTGAAAGCAAGGTTTTATTGGTTGTTCATCCAACCACGACAGGAACCCCATCTAGCAAGCTGACACAGCAGTCTCTCCAGGCTGGGCTGGGCTGGAGAGACGGCTCAGTGGTTAAGAGCACTGACTGTTCTTCTAGAGGTTCTGAGTTCAATTCCCAGCAATCACATGGTGGCTCACAACCATCTTGAATGAGATCTGGTGCCCTCTGCTGGCATGCAGGTAGAAGACTGTATATATAATAAATAAGTAAAATCTTAAGAAGAAGGAAGGAAAGAAGGAAGGAAAGAAGGAAGGAAAGAAGGAAGGAAGGAAGGAAAGAAAGGGAAAAAGAAATAAGTCAGGCGTCTGGGCCTAGAGATAGACATTCTCCAGATAAGGTCAGGTAGAGAGCAGGAAGCCCCACCCCTCAGGGGCAGAAAGTCCTCCATGTTGCTGAGCTCAAAGAGAGCTGCCAGACTCTGGTAGACAGCAACCTCTGATCAGCAGGGCCTCCCAACAGGAGGTAGTCAATGACCATAGACACTGTAGTGCCAATCTACCTTTTCAGGCAGGTTTTCTTTTTTATGAGTATTGGTGTTTGTCTACACGTATGTCTATGGTATGTCTGTGCACCACATGTGTGCCTAGTGCTTGCACAGGCCAGAAGACCCCACTGGATCCCCTGGAACTGGAGTGATAGAGAGATGTTGTGAATGAACCACAATGTGATAGTAGAGATTGAATCTCAGTCCTCTGGAAAAGTAGCCAATGCTGTTAACTGCTAGGGTGTGGTGAGCGTGGGGGGTCGGGGAGAAAGAGAGAGAGAGAGAGCACTCATAGTGACCAGAAGACAACTTTAGGAAACTGGTTCTCTCCTTCCACCATATGGGTTCCAAGGATTGAAAGCAGATCGTCAGACTTAGTAGCAAGCACCTTTATCCACTGAGCCATCTTATACTCCTCAAGCCTACTAATTTTTTTTTTTTTTTTTTTTTTGGTTTTTGGAGACAGTGTTAAGTTTTTGCTTAAATTAGAAATAAAGAAGAAAAGAGGAGGAAGGCACAAGATGAGACATATTAGACATATTAACCAGTTTATTATAGGCCCAGCAGAGTAGGGAGACTAAGAAAGAAGAGGAACATGGTTAATGGCTGACCACCATGGCCGGTCGCCATAGAGAGGCAGAGAAAAGAGATAGAGAGAAGAGAAGAGCAGAAGCAGAGAGAAGAGTAGAGAGTGTAGAGAGAGTGTAAATGGGCAGGGATCTGTCTTTTAAAGGGGTCCTCTGCACCTGCATGCAGACTTAGTTCCCATGGAAAGCTGGGCTGACCAGGGTACTGCCTGAGTGGATTCTGTCAGGTAACAGAGGCAGGCCAGCATAATGCCTGAATCTTTCAATTATATAAATGCAAGTTATAAAGGTCTGAGGATGGAAAGGTCTAAGATGGTGGATAAATGCAAGTTATGAAGGTCTGAGGATAAAAAGGCTTAAGTGATGATAAAGTTGAGACATTAAAAAGACTGAAGTATGTTCCAGATTTCTCTATTTCTCATGCTACTGTTCATAGTAAAGTTCTACAATACTACTATATGATCATAACTACTAGGTCAAGATTAAGATGCTTTTCATTGTCCTAAAAATATCTGTCAATTTTAAAATATTAATGCTTTTAGCCAAGTTGCTTCTAACAAAATATGCTGCTAATATGTCTAATACTTATGTTTCCACAAACTCTAAGGATTCTTATAAGTTCCAGGGAGCTGAATTGGATCCAAACAAACAGGTCAGATTTACTCCAGTTATCCAATCTTTCCCTGGACCCAGGACTCCCTTCACTAATGTTGGGACACCTCGGGAACCCCTCCCTCATCTTACAATCTTCCCCTCAAGTGACAGGACTTAAGAAAAAATTATTTCTAAACTTAACCTTGTCCTCTTCTCTGCCAACATCTTGCCAGGTAACTCTGTAATTTGTGGCCTTCAACCTTATGGTCTGACCCTTTAAAAGCTTCTCTTTTTGACTGGTTGGCATCTCATTTGGCAGCCATGCAGTGAGATCCTAGCTGGCCAGCTTGAAATAAAAAGAAACCTTTCGCTTTTGCATCAGATTGTCGACTCCTTGGGTTAGTCTCTGGGCTCGGCTAACCTGGCACAACAGACCAGGTTGGCCTTGAACTCACAGAAATCTGCCTGCCTCTGCCTCCCGAGTGCTGGGATTAAATGCGTGTGCCACCAGCAGCCATCAAGCCTGCTAATTTCTAACCAGCTATCTAACAGTAGCATGGCAGCTTTGAAGTGAATGTGGATATTATTTCCTGGGAGAGTGGGAGAAGTTGACAGTCAAAGATTCCTCTGGGGTAGAATACTAGGGCACTGTAGAGGAGGGCTTGGTGTTCAGGCACCCAATGGCAGATTCCCAGTCTCCTTCCACAAAAGTCTTCTAAAACAGTCATCTACATGCACTCTAATAGGGAGGTCTTGTGAGGTGGCGGCGCCGCAGCCATGGAAGGAGACAGTGGCAGCGGCTGTCGCTCATGTGGCTCAGGTGGCTGCGCTGGGAGGCGGCGGTGAGTGGCTCCCACGCCCCTGGCCTGCCACCGGAACGGAGAGCCCAGAATGAAGTGGAGAGTCTCAAACAGAGGAGCTGGGGAAACGTCGGCCAAGGCCAAGGCTTGGCATTGCTGAAAATAATGCCAAGAGAGCAGGGCCATTCATCCCGGGTCCCTGTCTGGGCAACTCACCCGTACCAAGCATTGTGCAATGTTTGGCAAGGAAAGATGGCACGGATGACTTCTATCAGTTGAAGATCCGCACCCTTGAGGAGAGAGGGGAGCAAGGAATAGAGAGCCAAGAGGAAAGGCAGGGCAAGATGCTGCTGCACACCGAGTACTCGCTGCTCTCCCTGCTGCACACACAGGACGGCATGGTCCACCACCATGGGCTCTTCCAGGACCGCACCTGTGAAGCAGTAGAGGACACAGAGTCCGGTCGGATGGTGAAGAAGATGAAGAAACGCATCTGCCTCGTCCTTGACTGCCTCTGTGCACATGACTTCAGCGACAAGACTGCCGACCTCATCAACCTACAGCACTATGTCATCAAGGAAAAGAGACACAGCGAGCGGGAGACCGTGGTCATTTTCTGCGATGTGGTCCGAGTGGTGGAAGCCCTGCACCAGAAAAACGTCGTGCACAGAGACCTGAAGTTTGGGAACATGGTGCTCAATAAAAGGACCCATCGGATAATTATCACCAATTTCTGCCTTGGGAAACACCTTGTGAGTGAGGCGGACCTGCTGAAGGACCAGAGGGGGAGCCCTTGCCTACATCAGTGACCGGCCGTAGAGGGAGGGGCAAGCCTAGTGACATGTGGGCTCTGGGTGAAGAGCATCTCTTCACCATGCTCTGCGGCCAGTTCCCCTTCTATGACAGCATCCCACAGGAGCTCTTCCGCAAGATCAAGGCTGCGGAATACACTATCCCCCGAGGATGGGAGGGTCTCTGAGAATACAGTGTGTCTTATCCGGAAACTGCTGGTCCTTGACCCTCAGCAACGCCTGGCCGCTGCGGATGTCCTAGAGGCTCTCAGTGCCATCATTGCATCATGGCAGTCCCTGTCCTCTCTGAGTGGGCCTTTACAAGTGGTTCCTGACATTGATGACCAAATGAGCAACTCTGACAGCTCCCAGAAGGCAAAGGTAACAGAGGAATGCTCCCGGTACGAGTTCGAGAACTACATGCGACAGCAACTGCTGCTTGCTGAAGAGAAAAGCTCCATTCATGAGGCCCTGACATGGGTGCCCCAGCGGCAGTTTGGTACCATGCCACCAGTGTGACTGCTGGGTCATGACGCACAGCCCATGACTTCCTTGGACACAGCCATCCTAGCACAGCGCTATCTGCGGAAATAGTGTCTCAGCTAGGGCGCCAGCCCCAGCACACCTCTCCTCGGCCCAGCCATCCAGCCAAGGCCCAGCCCAGCAGTGCTGGACTGATTCCCAGGCTGCTATAGGGACAGGGAAGGGATAGGGACAGCCCAGGTCACAGCCAGGGTCAACAGAGGTACCACAAAGCTACCTTTTGGGATGATTGCTTGATTGGTTTTTGTTTGTTTGGGGGTTTTTTGTTTTTAAAGATTTTTTATTTATTATGTATACAACATTCTGCTTCCGTGTATATCTGCACACCAGAAGAAGGTACCAGTACTCATAACGGATGGTTGTGAGCCACCATGTGGTTGTTGGGAATTGAACTCAGGACCTATGGAAGAGCATTCATTGCTTTTAACCTCTGAGCCATCTCTCCAGCCCTTGTTTTTTGTTTTTTAATCTGGGAGTTCTAGATACCTGATCTGCTTTTAATCATGACATTTTAACCTATTAAAAAAAGGGGGGGAGGTCTTGTCACTGCACAAACAGTTCCCATGTCTGGGACACAAGCTCTGGGGAATAGGTATTTAGAGAAGATCTGGCCAAAGCAGAAAACTAGTACACTTCAGACAGCATTTTGGTTTAGCTAGATTTCAGCCAGGCATGTTCCTTACTGACCAAGTCCTTGCTTTATATATGCAAATAGTGGAGGGTGTGGTGGTGGAATTCAGAGCAATCAGATTCATCTACACAACCATTCCCTCTCACCAGAAGACCCAGGTTCCCTAGGGCTTCTATTGCTGTGATAAACACCATAAACTTGGAAGAACAGGTTTATTTTAGTTTACAGCTTGTAGTCCATCGTCCATGGAGGTCAGGGCTGGAAAAGGAAGCAGGTTCTGATGCAGAGACAATAAAGGAGTACTGCTTACTGGCTTGCTCAGCCTGTTTTCTTATACCATCCTAGACCTGCCCAGTGGGGTGGTACCACCCACAGTGGACTGGCCCTCCCATATCAATCATTAATCAAGAACAGGTCCAACAGACTTGCCTACAAGGCCAATCTGATGGAGGCATTTTCTCAATTAAGATTCCCTTTCCACAGATATGTCTAGGTTGTGTCAAGTTGACAAAAGGTAGCGCACCAGGAGACCCAACAAATTCTTTCTACCTGCTTTCCCAGAACTCTGGTGCCTGGGAAGCACAGATCTGAAGAGTCAAGAATGAGGTCCATAATTAGGTGGGCTAGTTCCAGTCCCAGTCATGTGGGTTGTGGAATGACACTAATGGCAATCAAGGGGATTTAAACATCAGATTAAACCCCAAATTAACCCTTGGAGAAATGTTATGGCCTCAATTATGCCCCTACTCCCAATTCATCTTTTGAAAACCCTCAGAACCTCCCCTGAAAGACCCCCGCCCTTAGCTTTCTCTTTTAAGTTTCCCCGCGTGCAGCTGGCGGAGCGTGCAGCTGGCGGAGCGCGTGGGGAATACATCCTCCCCTGCACCCCCCGACCCTTGATCCCCACAGCTGCCGGCACTTCTCCGCCGCGGGGCCGGGGCGCTCCGTCCCAAGGTCAGCCATCTGGACCGGCAAAAGATAAAGGCCATTTCGCCTGACTATTACGGTGCCTTTTTCCCCTATAAAAGGACTCCCCTTCCGGGGCTCAGGGCTTAGCCTAACAAAAAGCTAAGTCCCCGGGTGCCCGGCGCCATCAATAAACCCTCTTGCTCTTGCATCCAGAGTTCGTGGTTTCGCTGATTCCTGGGTGCAGGTCTCCTTCTACGAAAGTACCTCTTCTGAGGTCTTTCACCCCAGTACAATGTCATTGTACTGTATTTAAAGTGGTAAATAATGTAAAATGAAGCTATTAAGGTAGGCCCTATTCCAATCTCACAGATGTCCTTAAAAGAAGAAACCAGAGCATACTAGGAGACAAAGTTAGAGGGCATCTAACAGTTCAGAGAAGAAACAAAAGTTTTTCACAACTTGATCCTGGATGTCTAGCCTCCAGAACTTAGAAAACAAATTTCTACTGTTTATTCAATCTAATCTGTAGTAATCTAGACACCACTAGCAAACTAAGACAAGGGGGAGTGGCAGACAGCATCAAAAGACAGACTACAGGTTCAGAAGAAAGACTGATGGCGGTGGGCTTATTACTGGTGGGAGAGTTTCCACCATATTCCTAGAGGAAGGACACAAGTAGAAATCCAGTACTATGCCTGTACTAATCAGGTTTCTCCAGAGGAACAGAACCAAATAGGATGAATGTGTATTATACAAGGCAATGTATTCGACTGACTTACACAATAGGGGCTGGATAATTGAATGCTCAGAGCCCTGTAGCTGTTCAGTCCATAAACTGGATGTCTCAGCAGTCCCAGTATTCCTTGAAGAGCTGATGGTCTTCAGTCCAGCTTGGAAGGCTAAAGAAGCTGAGTTCTAGTGGCAGCAACAATAGCAACAATGGGATAGATTCACTCACCAGCAAGAAGCCAAGGCGGGCTAATAAGCAGCACTGCTTGTTTCCTCTCAAACCTCTTTATGTCCTGGCCACTATAGGGGATGGTGCTACCCACTCTGAGGGTCTTTCCCTTCCATTAATCCTTCCTGGAAATGACCTCACAAACCAATCCAGAGGCATGTCTCTTAGTTGATTCCAGATGCAATTAAGTTGACAACACAGATAAACTGTCATAATATATAACATATAGTAAGCTGTAAACTGTTTTGTGTTTCTGTTTAAATGTCTTTTGAGACTCAGGGTAAAACAAATTAGATCTCTGCATAATATTTGACAAAACTGGAATTCTAGCTCTGTAAAACAAGTAGATGACAACTTTACTAAGGTATTGACATCCTAAATGACATATCTAAAGCAGTAATTTTTAACCATTTTAGAGTTCTATTAAGAGAGTCCACATGGGGGCTAGAGAGATGGCTCAGCGGTTAAGAGCACTGAGTTCAATTCCCAGCAACCACATGGTGGCTCACAACCATCTGTAATGAGATCTGGTGCCCTCTTCTGGTCTGTAGTCATACATGCAGGCAGAACGCTACTTAAATATTAAAAGAGAGAGAGAGAGAGAGAGAGAGAGAGAGAGAGAGAGAGAGAGAGAGAGAATACACTTTTTTAAACAAATTCTATCATATAACGTCTCTTAATTCCCATCTAACAGTCACTACTGTAATCAGAATCATATTCCTGGAAGCATGTCATATGCCTGAAACATCCTCAGAAGGGGGTTAAAGTTAAACAGTTCATTTACACCATATTCTACCAGAAGTAAGCTACTATATGGAAAGTATTTGAGACATAAGCTCCTCTCTTTAAAAAACAAAACAAACAAAAAACACTCTTTTTTCAGTGCAGCTGATTCCAAAATACATCTAGGTAGTAAACAGAGTGAGACCAAGCTGAGTATATATACTATATCCTCTAATGGCCAGCCATGTGACTGCTCCCGAGAACATTGACTCTACAATGCTTCAAGTAGAAAGGATCACACAGATACAGACTCCTGTTGGTGGAAGGCACTGCAAGTATGAGTATCCAGAGAGCAATAGGGAGGGCCCTCACACCTGCTACACACACCTCTGGTTCTCTTCCCTTTGACTCAGTATTTCAACCAATTCTGCCACTCTCCACAGTTCTGATGCGAATTTTCCTTTGCTCCACCCAGAAGGATCATCTTTTCATGGTTCATTAATTTTAACTGAAAATTTACCATAACTATTTCCTGCATAATATCTAAGGAAACACTTGTTGATAAGACTCAACACAAGCCAGGCATTGGTAGTGCACACCTTTGATATTAATCCCAGCACTCAAGAGGCAGAGGCAAAGGCAGAAGCAGATGGATCTTTGTGAGTTTGAGGCCAGTCTAGTCTACAGGGTGAGTTCCAGGACTAACCAGGGCTAACAGAGAGAAACCCTGTCTTGAAAAAAAAAAAAAGTCAGAACAAAACTCAAACACAAAATTCTATTTATTTTGAATGCTAAAAGCAACACAAAAGTGGACCAACCTGCTAAATTTTAAGTCTAGTCAGCAGAAAACTTATGTTTGATAAAATATAAAAACAACACATCACAATTAACAGTATTCAACCAGCAGCCTGCATGTGGTTGAGGATAGCTACAAAAGAGAAACACAGAATCATACAATTACAGCATAGAAGTTTTTTTGAGATGTGTGTGTGTAACTTGATGTTTTTTTCTTTGACTCTTGACTGAAGTTTGCATATGACATCTGTTATAATGTCAAAAGACTGGACATGCCCACAAATCTAGAGTTTTATTGTACACAAATACCGTTAGCAAGCTGAATATGAGATTTTTCAACACAGTAGAAATCAGAGCTCCTGGGATAGAGAGGATAGTTTAGAGCAGTCCATGTTATAAGCTTTGCAATTAAATCTTATTTCTAGACTCTCAGTTTGGAACTCTTCATCTAAAACAACTTCTACCAAAAGACACGGTTATTTACTCATCAAGAGTGAAAAGACCCATGCCTTTTCATTTCCAACTTTCATTTTGTCACCAGGCTCCTGTCACAATACAACAGGGGTTGCCTTCCAACAAAGGATCACTTTTGTACAGACCAGCCTCTCTGGTTTAGATTTCCCTATCATAAACACAGAGCTACTTGCCATGGACCACCCTAGATCCAGTTTCTTTTGTTTCATCCTGCTACATAACATTGCTTGGCTACAAAGTCTGGGGCTCACAGAACAGCAGCACTGGTCGGTTTCCATGGTCACAAGATGTTTATATCATCATCTGCTACACCTTTTTCATTATCTTGTCCATTATTTCTTTCGGAATTCAATCCTCCGAGCAACATTCTGAGCTCCAAATTTTTTGACCAACGCATTTCTAGTGTCTTCATCATCCTTTTGCAAATCTAAGTCATCTTGCCGGGACCAAATTGGATAACCATCAGACCTCCGACCAGACTCTAAGAAGGAGGAAGTGGCCTCCAGCTCACCACTGTTTTTCAGGAAGGCCTGTGTAACTGTCGACAGATCCAAGTTAAACTTTTCCATTAGTTGCCGGATGATTTTGATGGCAGTTCCCACTTCTTGTGTGGAAACTTTTGGCTCTTCTTCCTCCTCATCTGGCTGTGTTTCAGAATCTTCTTCAGGTGTGGGAGGATCATCATCACACATTGTTATATGGATTTCAAAGTCAGGACTCTCACCCACCTATAAAGGTCAAGGAGGGAGACCAGTTTGTATTTATATAGCCTTGAACTCTTACAATATGTATCTTCCCAACTACCATTCCCTGGCTCTTCACACAACATTACACGGGTCTGCTCCCTTCAGGTACTCTCATATAGCTTTACTCATGCTGATTTGTACACGTGTATGTGTGATGTATGTGTGTGTGTGAGAGAGAGAGAGCATGTGTAACCTGTATGATAGTAGATCACTTGTTAAATACCTGACTTTGCTTAGAGATGGGTATGGTGCTATGTACCTATAATCTCAGCATTCCTGACAGAAGGGTTACCCATAAATTCAGGGCAGTTTGGGCTATACAATGAGACAATGTTTCATGTAGTCCAACTGGCCTTGAATTTACTATTACCTTTAACTTCCTTTTTTTAAATTTGAGACAAAGTAGCCCAGGGTAGCTTCAGAAATAATATAGCCAAGGGTGAATTATAACCACATCTTTATTTTTGTTTTGTTTTGTTTTGAAGACAGGGTCTCACTCTGTAGCTCTGGCTACAGAACTCACTATGTAGACCAGGCTAGCCTGGAACTCACAGAGATCTGTGTACCACTTTCCATAACCACTTTCTTTTGTGCTAATAAGCCAGCTCAATGGAGGGCCAGCAAGACGGTTGGGCAGGTTAAAGCACCTGCTGCCAATCCTGACACCTGAGTTCAGTCTCCAGGAGCTACATAGCTGAAGGAGAGGACAGACTTACTGCCCAATAAATAAAATTGTAATAACATTTTTAAACATTTGTTCTGTTTCTTTGGGGGGGTGTTGTTGGGTTCTTTTGGTTTAGGTTTTTTTTTTTTTTTCAAGACAGGGCACCACCACCACCCTGCTTTTAAAAAGTTAATTCATAAGACCTTCATTCCTAGAGAAGATACACAAATATAATTTAGATAAAAAGATTAGTCATCATCATAATTTTGCTGCACCTGCCTTTCTCAAAAGCTATTATTGTGGGATTCCAATAAAGTAATCAAAGAGAAACTGAATATAAAAGAACAAAAATATTTCCAAAGAGTAAGGCAATGGTGTCGCACACCTTTAATCCAAGCACTCGTGAGACAGAGGCATGTGGATCTCTGAGTTCGAGGCCAGTCTGATCTACAGAGCAAGTTTTATAATGGCCAAGGCTACACAGAGAAACCCTGTCTCAAAAAAACAAAACAAAATTTCCTTTGGAAACCTAAATGTTTAAACAAAATTACTGGAAAATTTTTGAAAGTTAGTTTTATGCTCCTGAGAAGCATTCTAAAATGGCCAAATAAACTGTTCTAACTTTGAAAAGCACACACTGAGATCAAAGTGTTCAAAGCAGGGTACTTTACACCGTTAAAACACAACTGTTCCTTGGCATATGTCTTTTAATCCCAGCACTCAGGAAGCAGAGGCAAGCAGATCTCTGTCAGCTCAAGGTAGCCTGGTCTACATAGCAAATTACAAGCTATCAATGACTACATAGTGAGACCCTAACTCAAAGAAAAACAAAAGAAAAAAATAAAAATAACTGTTCCTATTCAGTGTGATCTTTTCCTCTCCACCACTCATACTATCCTCCAAATACTAAAAACATTGTGAAGCCTAAAGCCAGATCACATCTATTTTCTCTCCTCTTCTACCTTGAACTTCTCTCTTAAGTTCTTGGCCTCCGATGAACAGAAAACATAGTTTAACAACCAAACAAGAATGGAGGGAAGAGCCGGGCATTGGTGGCGCATGCCTTTAATCCCAGCACTCAGGAGGCAGAGACAGGCGGATCTGTGAGTTCAAGACCAGCCTGGTCTACAAGAGCTAGTTCCAGGACAGCCTCCAAAGCTACACAGAGAAACCCTGTCTCGAAAAAAAAAATTAAGAATGGAGGGAGGAGGGAAAGATGAGTAAATTGAGCTAATATACCACGGCTTCTTCAAACTCCCGAGTGGCTTCCTCAAAGAGTTTTTTGACTGATTGGTCATTCTCCTTGGTCTCTCCCTTCACACACTCTTCTTCAGGCAAGTCTGGTGTTCTCTTGTTCTGTGGTTCTATTAAAGAAAAGAACAGCAGGTCAGCGTGGCTTATCTGCACAGACCATCTCTAACAGTTCTGTGCATGCAGTTTTTGTTTCAGAAAACACCTGTTTATTATTCAGTATGACGAGCACAAGATATGCATACCCAATAGTTCTCACACTTGTTTCCAAAAATAACCTACAACCCCAACCCCAACCCCAACCCCAACACAGGAGCCTGATAAAGGAAGATTTAGGCTACCCTGGAGGACTGACTATAAAGTGAGTTCTAGGCCACATGAAATAACGAATGAGGACATGATAATTCTAGGTATGGAGGAGAAGGTTTATTGTAGATTCGAGGGAGAGCATAGTTAGAGGCATCTGGAAGGGACCATGGGGGGAGGTTGGAGGAACAAAGAGAACACCTAGGGAACCCAGAGGCCAAGAGGCTGGCATAGCCAAAATGGCTGGATTATATAAGAATCAGAGCAGCTGGGGGAAGGGACATCTAGCCCAGCCTGTGGGCTGGAGAGGTTGAGGATAGGAAGGGGAGGGAGAATGTCAGCCAGGATGACTCTTTAAAAGGTAATGAGAGATGCTGGGAGAACCTAGAGGCCAGCATCTGCTTTGATATGTTAAATAGACACCTAAGTTAGCCATTTGTCCCAGGTTTGAGACCTAACATAGGCCAGCCAGGGTTGAACTGCATGACCCTACCAAAACAATAAAATAAAATTTTGACAGATGTTACAACATATATTGTGCTACATGATGTAAGCCAGAAACAAACGAACAGTTGTATGGTTTCATTTATGTGAAGTACATAGAGATTGTACCATGGTAGAGCTGAGGTGAGGGAAGAATGAAAATGGCTAAGTTCTGAAGAGGGGTAGTGGTGATAACTGTACATCTGAATGCACTTACTGCCACAAAGCTGAATACTTTTTTTTGGGGGGGGGGGCTTGAGACAGGGTTTCTCTGACCTGGAACTTGCTCTTGTAGACCAGGCTGGTCTCAAACGCACAGAGATCCGCCTGCCTCTGCCTCCCAAGTGCTGAGATTAAAGGCCTGTGCCACCACTACCTGGCAAAGCTGAATACTTAAAACAGTTCAATGATAAATTTTACATGCTTTACAGTAAAAATTCTAAAATGTATATAATTACACAGCAAAAGTTCAATTTTACTCTAAACTTTCAATATAGCAACTAAAACAGATATAGGCTTAAATGAATACAATAACACACTATAAAACAAAATAGTGGGCAGGAGAGATGGCTCAGAGGTTAAGAGCACCGACTGCTCTTCCAGAGGTCCTGAGTTCAATTCCCAGCAACCACATGGTGGCTCACAACATCTGTAATGAGATCTGTGCCCTCTTCTGGTGTGCAGATATGCATGGAGGCGGAATATTGTATACATAATAAATAAATAAATAAACAGTTTAAAACAAAATAGCATATATTTATGTGAACATAACACTAAATATAAAATATGGAAGATAAAAATGGCTGACATTTGGGGCTAGAGAGATGGCTCAGTGGTTAAGAGCTTTTATTCCTCTTACAGAAGTCCCAGGTTTGATTCCTAGGACCCACACAGCAGTTCCCAACTGTCTGTAACTCCAGTTCTAGGGATCTGATGCCCGCTTCTGATCTTCACAGGCACCAGGCACATGAGACACAGACAAACATACAAGTCAAACTCATAAACATAAAATAAGTATGAAAAGGTGCTTTTTAAAAATGTCTGACATTTGTTCCACAACCCAGTAAATTGGGAAGAAGGGTATAAATGACTACAGTGACCATGAACTATAAACATGCAATACAGTAAAACTGTATGATGAGTACATGTGGTGTAGCTCATCATACTACTCTGCATTTATCAAATGTCTGTGCTTTTCTGGGATAAACAGGGTGGGGGGCATAAACACAGAGCATGTGAGGTGCTGGCCGAACCCAAGAGGGAAAAAAAGGAAACCCATTATGTTGCAGTCACACAATGAAGTAAGATGCAAATGATGGGAAAAATAAGAAAAAGCTATATACAGATACACAGAGTTCAGTGAATTAAAAAACAAGTTTGGTGCAGTGATGCATGCCTTTAATCCTAGCACTAGGGGAGGTACTGCGAAACAATCTTTTTGTACACTGAATATTTGTTGCTCTCATTTGATTTAATAAAGATCTAAGTGATCAATAGCTAGGCAGGTGGAGGTTAGGTAGGACTTTCCTACAAAAAGAGAGCACAGGGAAGAAGGGAGGCAGAGTCGACAACAGGAGGCAGAGGAAGGAAGAGATGAACATACTGTGCTGAAAGAAGGTACCACCTCATGCTGAGCGTAGGTAAGAAATACGGGTTAATTTAAGTTGTAAGAGCTAGTTAGTAACAAGCCGAAGCTATCAGTTGAGCATTTATAATTAATAATAATATAATCACCCGGGCAGTGGTGGCGCACGCCTTTAATACCAGCACTCGGGAGGCAGAGGCAGGTGGATCTCTGTGAGTTAGAGACCAGCCTGGTCTACAAGAGCTAGTTCCAGGACAGCCTTCAAAGCCACAGGAGAAACCCTGTCTCAAAAAAAAAAAAAAATAATAATAATAATAAATAATACTATGCACTAAGTTTAGAATAAATTACTCAAAGCACAAATACCATTTAAGAAAACTTTTTTTTTTTTTTAGCCAGTAGGTGGTGGCTCACACCTTTCACACCTTTAATCCCAGCACTTGGGAGGCAGAGGCCAGCCTGGTCTACAGAATAAGTTCCAGGACAACAAGGGCTACAGAGAAAATCCTGTCTTTTTGTTGTTGTTTTTTCGAGACAGGGTTTCTCTGTGTAACAGTCCTGGCTGTCTTGGAACTCGATCTGTAGACCAGGTTGGCCTCAAACTCACAGAGATCCACCTAGCTCTGCCTCCTGAGTGCTGGGATTAAAGGTGTGTGTCACCACCACCTGGCTCCAATTTTTCTTTAAACAACCCCCAAACATCTTTTTCCTTTTGTTGAGGGTGGGGTGGGTGGATTATTCAAAATAGGATTTCTGTGTAGTCCTGGCTCACCTGGAATTTCCTATGTAGACCAGGCTGGCCTCAAGCTCAGAGATCCTCCTGCCTCTGCCTCCTGAGTGTTGGGATTACAGGTGTGTATCACCACCCAGGCTAAGTGATTTTTAATAAGAGGGTCCTAAATAATGACCACACATAGACACGCCCCTAACCTCATAACTAGAAGTATCTTTTAAGTCATTCTAGCCAAGCTATTTAACACCCTGTGATTAAGCCACACTCCTACATCAGGGCCCTTGTACTTGCTACTTCTTTTGTTTGAAACCCTCTTCCCACCGAGCGGTGGTGGCTCAGTCCTTCTGAACGCAGAACCGTTATTATAAACTAGTTACTGTCAGGCAGTCCCAGCCACTCCGGAGGCTGAGGCAGAACATTTCAATCACAGAGTTCGGGGACAGCATGAGCAACACAGAGAGCCCTCAAGTTCCCTGACCTCCCCAAACCCAAACCAATAAACAAATAACATTCAGTCAATGGGAAGGAAAAGTTAGTGAAAAGGTAAATGAAAACCAGAGAGCAAGGGATAAGAGAAAACGGTGCACTTTCACCCGGACCTCAACAAAGGAACGGCTGAGCTATGCCAGTGGCAACAAAACGCACGCTGATGGACAGGCAGCCCGCCCCCCAGGTCCTGGGGAGTGCAAGCCTCACCCCCGCTATCCGCGGCCTCGGGGTCCTGCTCCGCCTTCCGCTTGAGCTTCTGGGAGGATGGGCTGACCGGGGCGTCTCCCAACAGGTACTTGTGCTCCTGGCCCCGCAGGTGCTTGAGGTAGCGGTCCTTGAGAGACTGCCAGGAGTGCTGCGTGAGCGAGCTCTTCTCCATCGCTTTCCACAAGGCGTTGCCTGTGACCGAGTTGGGCGTGCGGGCGTTCTCCTTCACGTAGGTCAGGATGGCCACGTCGTCCGCGTTCGTGTAGGTGAGGCGCCCGGTCAGAGGCTGCGGCTCCAGCTCCGAGGAGCCCTCGGTGGAAGCCCCGGGCTTTGTGTCTGGAGCCTGCTCGGTCAGTCCCAGCCGGTATGCCTCCAGCTCCAGCCTCTCGTTGCGCTCCACGCAGTCTAGGATGTACTGCGTGGAGATGAAGTCGCCCGAGGCCTCGGCCAGCGCCTCCCCGGGCTGAGCCAGCAGCACGGCCCCGGGCTCCTGCACCCGGCACACGGTTCCGCCACCGTGCAGGATGAGCGTCGACAGCCGGCGCTTGACCGGACTGGGCCGCACGTAAAACGACATAGAGCTGCCGTCTCCCTTCACGAAGAGAGTGGAGGAATGAGTGTGCCCATTGGGGTCTTTACCCAGATCCATTGCCTCCGCCATACCTGTCACTCCGATGCAAGACAGCGGGCCACAGACAGCGCTCCGAGAACGCCTAGGAGATTGACACTCCGGGGAGGGGGCGGCGGCGTCCAGCACTGCGCCTGCGCCGCGAGAGCCCAGCCGAGACTCCGCCTTCTTCCCCGGAAGAGGCGGGGCTTCGGGCCCTGACCTGGAAGTTCTAGCTCTAAGCCGGTCATCTTTTTTTTTTTTTTTTAAGCTGGGCGGTGGGGAAGATGGCCACGCTGCAGGAGTGTAAAGTAAAAGTGGATGGCGAGCCGAAACTAAGTAAGAAGTAAGTGTCGCTGAAGGTCGTTAAGTGTCTCTGTCGCAGTGGCCCGATGGGAGGGAAGGTACCTGGAGTCTTTTCCCCAAGGCGACTGTGCCGGGGGCCTCTCTGCCCTCTCCGGTAGGTGAGCACATGTTGGGACAGAGATGCGGCGCCCTGGAAACCACAGCCTCCTGGATGCCCTGGGGTCAGCTGTCCTTGGCTGGTGGGTTCCCTGGTCCTAACTGTAGGGACGAACTTGCGGAGGGGAAGCCGGCACAGAAACTGGGAGATGACAGGAAAGAAAAGTGAAACTAACTTTTCCTCTACCTTTTAAGAAATGCTTTTTTTTTTCTTAATTGAGCCACTCCCCCAATGAATAGATTAGAAAATGGCCAAATATCTTAGCTCTTCAAAGAAGGACCTGTGATGTTGTCTGTTCGGTTCACGCGGGTCGGTGGAAGAAACAGGGCGGCCACGGGGGAGTCAGCTTCTGGTGAACTCACTATAGCTCCTCAAAAGGCTTTTTTATTGTTATACAATTTAACCTTAGCAAGTCAGTTTCCGCATACCACAACCTCTTATCTGAAGCTTCCCAAACAGTAAATGCCAAAGCGATTCCCGGTCACAGGACTTCTCAGTTTTTTTGTGCCCTCCCACAACCAAGTTTTGCATAGGCTTTGAACCTTTTGGGAAGCACTCGGTAGAGTTTTACATACTTTAAACAGGAATCAGACCAGCTGCAATGCTCTGCTGGAACCCCTGTTGCAAGAACCTTAAAGTTTGTTTCCTGGCCTATCAAAGGTATTCTGCACCTTATTTGTTAAAAGGGGCCCATTCTGAAACTGTGGTGCACCTACTCATATGCGTCACTCAAGGGTCTGAGACAAGTGAGCAAAAATGGTCCTATTCTGCGGGATACACCAGGCTCCACTTTACACTGCTGGATGTATCCTCATAAAACACTCCAGATCTGAGAGTTGTGTAGGTGAAGATGGACAGACAGATCAACCTTCCTTTAACTGGCTTTTTTTAGAGTCTAAATACTACACTTTCTCTAGTCCAGGGTTGGGCACTTGAACCACAGAACACAAGCAATGGCCGGGAAGTTAGTGCCCTCCAGAACTGTAGGACATTGTTTAACCTGTTACATACTATTGCTGCTTTAGTTAGTGCACTAGCAATCAATCCTCTTGTTGAGCCCTGAGGGAAATAATAGAGACATTCTAGATAAGAACTGATTTTTTTTTTTTTTTTTACTTTTACGTAGAGGCTTCTACTTTGTGTTTTTAGAAGGATTTCAAGGGAAATGTTTAAATTTATGGCTAGCTCCCTAACAGACTGTTGAGAATGATTTGAAGGATTCTTAGAGGAAGTTGGGTGGGGTTTATTAAATCATAGTTGAAATTTTGAGCATTCAATGAAAGTACCTCAGTTTTCAGGTAAATTAAGAAAGCCTTACAGCTCTTTTCAAATGACTTTTCCTTGTGTTTGGGGGCACATTTACCTTTAAGCACCATGCTGGCACTATACAAACTGTTTAATCTCAGTAGTAATCTTGCAAGAGAAATATTAATGTCCACTTTTCAAATTCACAAACTGGCCCTGGGTGATCATTTTTATATAAAAAATGTGTGTTCCTAGGGCTTGGGAGAGTGGCTTAGTGGTAAAATGCTTGCTTCCATGCACAAGTCCCTAATAGTAAAAGTGTGTGTTCCTGACGTGTCTTCTAGCACTGATCTGAAGTACTGGAACAGAAATCTAAATTGATGTCTATGTCAAGTCTGTAATCCTCAATTGTCTAAAATAAATCAGGTGTTTTTGTTTGTTTGGTGGGGGTTCTTTTTGTTTTTTGAGATAGGGTTTCTCTGTGTAGCCCTGGGTGTCCTGCAACTCGCTCTGTATACCAGGTTGGCCTCAAACTCAGGATCTGCCTGCCTCTGCCACCGCCTAGCAAAATAAACAGTTTTGATGTGTGTTCTGGAATTATCATGGGCTAAAATAATTTTTTGTGTGTGATTAACATTCTCTCTTTTTCCTTAATTGTTCTTGGAATTTCTTGGTCTGAAATCTTTACTGAGGACCATTTTATGCCTGATACTGTCCCCAAAGTTAAACACTGATGGGCTATCTGTTCAAATCACTCATTCTCAAATGAAAGATTCCTCTTCAAATTATTTAAACACAGTAGAGTATGGTCCTGATAGATCTGATGCCATCTAGTGTTAATGATACATAAACATGGTCTTGTCTAAGGACCTATCCTTTCTTTCCTCTTTGTTCTAAAACTCCACACAGATCTTTCCTTTGTCTCCGAGATGCTTTCGTGTAGCTAGTATTTATGTGGTTTATTTATTTTCTGGGATGGGATTTCACTATTTGCCAGGCTGTTCTCAAACTCTTAAGCTCAAATGATCCTTCTCAACCTGCTGAGTAGCTGGGGCTGTCTAAAATTGCATTTGTTGTTTTCATTGTCATCCAGTAGCCAGCATTCCTTCCTAAGGGGAGAAACTGCACTTCGGAACCCCACATTTTGCCTTCTATATTTTAGGATGTTGTGAGCATTTTTTAATATAAGCTTGCCTTTGAGTTTTTAATCCCAGATAGACGCTTTCTGTTTTCCATTTCTGAGAACATTGCAGATGTCAGTCAGGAGGGACTGAAGTTCAGAGGGACATTGGACATTAGTACAAATCATGGCTCCCCTCCTCAGGAGTGCAAGTTGAGTGTGTGTATACTGTTTGTCCCCTCTGACTACACATCTCTGTTTCCTGCTAGGTGGTGGTAATCATTAGTTCCAGGGTGCCATGTTGATGCAAGCTGCTGTCAGGCTTGTTAGGGGGTCCCTGCGCCAAACCTCGTGGGCAGAATGGGGTCAGAGGGAACTTCGACTGGGTCACCTGGCTCCCTTCACAACGCTCCACAAGGACAAGCCACTTTCTGATAGAAGAAGGTTGGTGCCATTACCTTCTTTATTGCTCTGGGAGCAGAATCTTTCCTTAGATGTCTATAGCTGGCTGAGTTTTTGGACATGTTAAGGAAACAGATCTCTATTGCCCAAGCCAAGACTCTCTTCCTACTTTACAGGTTCAGAGCCCCTTTCCTTGTAGTCCCTTCTCCTTTCTTTTTCTTCTTAAGTCCTTTGACTATTTTTTGTTTGAGACCGGGTATTATTATATAGGCCAGGCCATCCTTAAATTCACCGTGTAATGAAGACTGGCCTTAAACTAACGGTCTTTCTGCTTTCTATTCCCATTACAGGGTTACAGGCATGTGCTACATCACCCTGCCTTAAATAAGGAATTTCCAATGCTAGTTTTTCTCCCTTTTCTTTCTGGGGTTTGTTTATCAACCATGTCCTAGTTTTTGTGCTACCATTAGGGTCTTTTTTGGGCTGTCCTTAGAATCTACAAGAGCAAAATCTGAGTGAAGTAGAAAACAGATTTGTCTTAATATTGGGGGAGGGGAGCCTTGCTCAATGAATTACAGTATGATAGACCTAGCGGATTGTTAGAAAGGAAACTACAAGACATATTGCATCTAGAAAGAGTTGTCTATTTTGAAACCATCACAATCATTTTACAAGTTCTTTCCCCTCTGCCCCAGACAGGGTTTCTCTGTGTAGTCCTGGCTTTTGTGGACCAGGCTATCCTCCAACTCAGAAATCTGCCTGCCTCTGCTTCCTAAGTACTGAGGTCAAAGACGTTTGCTGCTGCCACCACCTAACTCCAAGTTCTTGCTCTCTTTTTTATTTTTTTTTTATTTCACTAAATCCATATTGAAAGTGAAGTATACAGCAAAGAACAATGGTGCATATCTATAATCCCAAGAACTCAGGAGGCCAAGAGAGGGGGCTTGCAAGTTCAAGTTCAATTAAACCATTTAACAATCCCATTTCAAAATTTAAAAAAAAGGCGCTTGGGGGTATCTAGTGTTAGACCTTTTGCTTGACACACTTAGAACCCTGGGTTTAACCTCTAATACTACAAAACAATCAAAAGAAAGTGGAGGGTGTATTTTAAAGCCAGACACCTGGCCGTATTGATATGCACCTTTGATCCCAGCACTTGGGAGGCAGAGGCAGGCTGAACCCTGTGTGTTCAAGGCCATCCTGATCTACAAAGTTCCAGGACAGCCAGAGCTACACAGAGAAACCCTATCTGGAAGAACAAAACAACAACAAAAATAATAAAGCCAGATAATATGCAAGCATAGCCTAGAATCTTTAACTATTAAAGAGTTATCAGTTGGAAAGAATGATCCATGAATTCTCTTTGAATAATGAAGATATTCTTGTCTATCCAAATAAGTTTGTTTGTTTTGTTTTGTTTTTCCTGGATTTAGGTAGCAAGTTCAGATCATAAGGGTCACAGAGTTTCCCCCATTGTTTTGGTTTTTGAGTTTCACGTAACATGTATGAGGTTTAGATAATGAGAGACTTGATGAGAAATACATCCACATTTGTCTGGTTTCTGTCCAGGCGGCAGAATGTGAAGAGTTAAGTAGTAAAAGATTCCAGAATTCACTTTTGAGCGCTAACTAAGCTCTGGGACAGGATCGTTCCTTTTTAACATCTCAGGCCTCACAACTGGTGAGAAGACATCTTATTTCCTTTTTCTAGATGATAAGGAGTCATTTGCTCAAGGCCACTCAAGTGGTTAGTGTTTTAGAATTTAGCGAGAGGCAGTTTGACTGCAAACATGGCATGATAGTCACTATATAATGCTGCTTTGTATAGTATTCCGTTCTGGTTTTAAAGTCAGAGCAATTTTGTTTTGTTTTGGACTGGCCTCAAATTCACTATGTAGCTGCAGGTGACACCCAGCCTCCAGACCAGTCTTTGACAGCTGCTCTGAGTGAAATTGTCACTAGGGAATCTCTTCAAGCTCTGAAGACCAGCTCTCTCCACAGCCTAACTCCCTTCTCTGGGACAGCTGTGGGCTGACGGGGGTGGAGGTATCACTTTCTCATAGCCTTCACTGGTACTGTAGGGACTTCTTCCAGGGACACCAGACTATCAAGATGAAGTTTCTGGCATCAGGGAGATGAAACGTTTATCCGGCAGACTTCCTGGGAAATCTCTGTTCCAGGACTAACCACTAATGTTACATCCAGGCCTCTTCGCCCTTATGCATCTGGATTCTAGTTGTTTTCTGATGCCAAGCAGAGACTAGAAATGACCTGTTGCATCTTTGTCCAAAGCTTAGGTTTTCTCTTTTTTTCTTTTTTCTTTTTTTTTTGTTTGTTTGTTTGTTTGTTTTTTGTTTTCAAGACAGATTTTCTCTGTGTAGCCTTAGCTGTCCTGGAACTCACTCTGTAGACACCAGGCTGGCCTCAAACTCACAGAGATCCACCTGCCTCTGCCTCCCAACCTGGCCAGATTTTTGTTTTGTCTTGTTCACATACCTAAGTTTAGTGACTAACAGGTTAGCTTTGGGGAGCAACATTATTTAAGGCTGTGGGACTGAGCAGAACATTTTCCACAGGCTGTTGAATCTTTTGAAAAGTGGCAATGGAGCTTCTGATAGAAGGCTCTTTGGGCAACTTTCACATTGGGTGCTGTTATCTTCCCAACAGTGAACTAAAGAGACGTCTAAAAGCTGAGAAGAAATTGGCAGAGAAAGAGGCCAAGCAGAAAGAGCTCATTGAGAAACAACTAAGCCAAGCTGCTGCTGCTGCTGCCACCAACCACACTGCTGATAATGGCGTGGGTGCTGAGGAGGAGACTCTGGACCCAAACGTGAGTTCCCCTGGGCCACTGCTGTGACTCGACACAGGAAAGCTTCTGAGAGGCAGGAGGGACCAAGTAACTAACAAGACAAATAAGAACTTGAACCAGAAAGGGTCACTGCCCTGGATTAGGGAGGGCAGTGTCTGCTCTTTTAATTGGTTATAGACATGGGCCCTGGATTTTTATTGTCAACTCCAAATAGACAATTTGGAGAGGCCAATACTCCTGAGTAACAACTTATCTTCTGGGAAGTAACTGAGCCTGTAGCAACATCAGAGGAGGTGTCTTCCCTCAGGATAAACCAGAGTGTATATTAGTTAGCAAAATACATTCCACATGCCAAATCCACCTCTCCACTCTCTCACTATCCTCCCTTCCTGGTTTTGTACATAAGCACAGTCATGCCCATGTGTGACACTCTAAGGCTAATTTTCCACCATTAACAGTAGAGTTGGGGGGACTGGAGGAATGGCTCGTTGGTTAAGAGCTTTGGCTGCTCTTCCAGAGGACCTGGGTTCAATTCCCAGCACCCATGTAACAGCTCCCAACTGTCTGTAATTCCAGTTCTGGAGGATCCAGCACCCTCACACAGACATACATGCAGGGACAACATCAATGCACATAAAATAAAAATAATAAATAACTAATAAAACAAAAAACAAAACCAGCAGAGTTAGAAAGTTGCATCAAGAACAAGGTTGTCAGCAGCTGGAAAGATGTCTCAGTGGTTAAAACTGTATCCTGGTATTCCAGAGGTCGACCATATCAGGTTGCTACAACCACCTATTGTTCCAGCTCCAGAGGATCCAACTTCCTCCCTGGCCTCCACAGGCATTAGCACTTGTGTGCACACAGATACACATACATACACACGATTAAAAATAAATCTTATAGGAAGCTGGAGAGATGGCTCAGCAGTTAAGAGCACTGGCTGCTCTTCCAGAATTCAATTCCCAGCAACCACATGGTGACTCACAACCATCTACAGTGGGATCTAATGCCCTCTTCTGGCATAGAGTTGTACTTGCAAATAGAACACTTATTATAAATTTTAAATATATATATATATATATATATATATATATATATATATATATATATCCAACCCCTGTGGTAGAATACTCCATATTTGTACCATACAGGTTCCATGAGCCTGCCTAAGTTAAGAGTTCAATGTGTGACCTGAAGAGTAGTTAAGAAAACAACTCCACCATGCAAATGCAGTCCACAAAAAAGACCACCTGTAACAATTAACTTCTATTATTTTAGATGAACCCCACTTTTTTATTTCAATCTGTTGAATCTTGTATTTTGAATTTATTCTGTGGCTCTACATATTTTTCATACAAATCCCATTCCATAGTCAGTCCTATTTCAAGGATGCACAGGGCTTGGTTGGTGTTATAGTTGTGCCTCCTGCAGGCTTGCATGTCCTCTAGTTCCCAGATGTGCTGCTGCTTTGGAAGGTTGTGGAAGCTTTAGGAGGTGGAGCCTACTGGAGGAGGTGGTCACTGGTGGTGGGTCTTGATGGGTTATGGTTCAGTCCCATTCATCTGGACCTTGTCTGTCTTGACTGATGTACAGGGATGAAGTTGTTCCATAAGTCTCTGATGGTCTGAACAAGCTGCTCCAGCTGCCATGCCTTCTCTGCCTAACCATACCTTCTTAAGCTAGAATAACACCTCCTTCCTCCCTTGAGTTGTTCTGTAAGGTATTCTGTCACAGGGAAAGTTACAGATACAGTACTCAGCAAGAGACAACACAGCCTGCCATGTTCCACTTCTGAGTACTGCCCCTCTTTTTTTAATAGCAATACTACAAGATCCGTAGTCAAGCAATCCACCAGCTGAAGGTCAGTGGGGAAGACCCTTACCCACACAAGTTCCATGTGGACATCTCACTCACTCAGTTCATCCAAGAATACAGTCAACTGCAACCTGGGGACCACCTGACTGACATCACCTTAAAAGTGGCAGGTAGGAAGATCCTCTGACAGTTCACTTGCCATTCTCATATCTCGACAGACAGCTTCTTTGCTAACACCAAGGAAGGCCTTGGTTGGTCTTATTCCCTCTGCCCCTTTTGATTTTTGGCATTAGGATCTTGCTGTACACCCTAGGCTGACCTTGAACTTGGGTCACCCTGCCGCACTGTTCCTGGTGGTGTGGAAGCTGCTTTACTGGAGACAGTACCTTTATATCTACTCACAGGAAGCAGAGCAGGCTTGAGACATGGGTTGCATCCTAGATAAAGCCATACTTCTGTGGAAGGGATGATCTCTGAGGGACCTCTGGCTGGATACTGCTGCTGGTTTATAATCCAGGAAGAATTTCCTTTTATCCCCCAAGCCATTTCATTTTTTGTCTCTACTCTCAGACATTTATTTCTAGAATATTATTTATGGATTTGTGAGATTTTTAATGTCTTTTTCTTGCCTTCTTCCCAAAATAGTAAAACTACTAGTTGGAGAAAATGTAGGACATTCACAGAAAATAAAAAGGGAAGAAAAATTACCTGTAATCCTACTACATAGGTAGAACCTTTGTAATACCAAAATGTCAAAGGCCCATTAATTTTTCTTGTGTGTGTGTGTGTGTGTGTGTGTCTGTGTGTGTGTGTGTGTGTGTGTGTGTGTGTGTCTGTGTGTGTGTCTGTGTGTCTGTGTGTGTGTGTGTGTGTGTCTGTCCATGTGTTCAGCTCATGTTCGCACATGCATGTGGAGGTCAGGGGACAACTTCCATTGTCATTCCTCAGGCTTAGGTGCCGTCACATTTTCATTGAGATAAGACCTCTCACTAGCCTAAAGCTTGTTGAGTAGGCTAAGTTGACTGGCTGGCTATCTGCCTCCACAGTACTGGTATTAAAAGTGAGTGTCACACCTAGATTGGGGCGGGGGGGGGGGGGGGGGGGCAGGGTTTCTCTGTGGCTTTGGAGGCTGTCCTGGAACTAGCTCTTGTAGACCAGGCTGGTCTCAAACTCAACAGAGATTTGCCTGCCTCTGCCTGCCAAGTGCTGGGATTAAAGGGCATGCGCCACCATCGCCTGGCATATTTTTTAAATTAATTTTTAAGATTTGTTTTTTATATGTGTGTATGTCACTATGTGTGCAGGTGCCCACAGAGCCTAAAAGAGAGTGTCAGATCCCCTGCAGCTGGGATACAGGCAGTCATGAGCCACCCAGTATGGGTGCTGAGAACTGAACTCAGGTCCTGGAAGAGCAATGAGTCTTTGTGACTGCTAAGCATCTCTCTAGTGTACCCTTCCCTCTTACGTGATTTCTAAGTATTGAATTCAGGTCCTCATGCTTGTAAGTAAGGCAAATACTTTGTAATCTAAGCTTTCTGTCTCTTTAGGCTCTGATATTGTGTTTTTTTGGTTTTTGAAATGGGGTCTCATGTAGCTCAGGCTAGCTTTGAACTCCTGCTAAGTGCTGGGTTTATAGGTGTCACCACCATGCCCACCAAGACTTTTTTTTTTTTAAGATTTTATTTATTTTTATTGTGTATAAAACATTCTGCTTCCATGTATATCTGCACACCTGAAGAGGGCACCAGATCTTATAACGGATGGTTGTGAGCCACCATGTGGTTGCTGGGAATTGAACTCAGGACCTCTGGAAGAGCAGTTGGTGCTCTTAACCACTGAGCCATCTCTCCAGTCCCAACCAAAACTTTTTTTGATGTTAGTTGTTCTGGTTTAGTATTTATATGAATGTGCTTTTAGACTAGACAGATGATTTTCAAATTGTTTTGTTTCTACATTTATTTTATGGTTATGAATGTTTTGCCTGCGTGTATGTGTGTGCACTGTGTGCATGTCTGGGCCTGCAGAAGTCAGAAGAGGGAGTTAGTTCCCTTGGAACTGAGTTACAGGTGGTTGTAAACCATCATGTGGGTACTGGGAACCAAACCCAGGCCTCTGGAAGAGCTCAGGTGCTCTTAATTGCTGATCAGCCTCCCCGGCATTCTCCTTATATTCACTCCCTTCTTAATTCAGATCTTTTTCTTGGATATAATTTTTAGGTTTTTTTTTTTTTTTGTTTTTCTTGCTTTGGATTTCTTTGGAAGATGGTGGATTGTCAGTTCTTTAAAGTAAATGTGACTTTTTTTTATCATTTTTAAAAAATATATTTGGTTTCATGTGTGTAAGAATGAAGCCTTGCTCATAGAGTCAGAGAATACCTTTTCTGGAGTCTCTTCCTTTCTTCCCTGTTTTGAGACAGGGCCTCCCTTATTTTTTCACTGCACTGTGTACTCTAAGCCAGCTGACCCAACAGGCTTCTGTCAGATTCTCCTACCTCTGCTGCCTACCATTGAGCCACCAAATCCTGCTTTTTATGTGGGATCCTGGATTCAAATTCCTATCACCACCCTGGCATGCTGAGGTGTTGTCACCACCACTGACCATTTTTGAAGTGAGGTCTTCCTGTACAACCTTGACTGGCTTAATGAAAATTACTGACATAAAGAAGAGGGGATAACATAGACCTCGGTCACACCCAGATTGTTGTGATTGCTATTGCTTAGGGATCGTAAAGGATCTCATTCCATCCGGATCTTTGTTTGCTGTTTTCTTTCTAGGTCGGATCCATGCTAAGAGAGCGTCTGGGGGAAAGCTTATCTTCTATGACCTTCGAGGAGAGGGGGTCAAGTTACAAGTTATGGCTAACTCAAGGTACATAGAAATAGCCAGTTAAGAAGAGTAACAGAGGGACAGTTGAAGACACAAGCCAGTGTGATCCTCTTTTCCCATTGCTATTTAGAGTTAAGGTAGCAAGGAGTGGGACATGGTTGGGTAGGGTTGAGTACAAGGTGAAAAGGCCTAGAAATGAATGACTGTTCTTACTTGTAGGACAGTAAGCATAAAAGGAATCCAGCAGTTGTCCCTGAAGCAGGGACTCCTTTTGGGCTCATAGTAACAGTTGGTGAAGGTTTCCTGAGTAAGCCAGTAGTCTGAAGAACTGTACACTAAGTTACTTTTCCTTTCATTCAGGAATTATAAATCAGAGGAAGAATTTGTTCGTATCAATAACAAGCTGCGGCGGGGAGATATAATTGGAGTTCAAGGGAACCCTGGGAAAACCAAGAAGGGTGAGCTGAGCATCATCCCCTATGAAATCACGCTCCTGTCTCCCTGCTTGCATATGTTGCCTCATCTTCACTTTGGCCTCAAAGACAAGGTAAGTTTGCACTTGTGCCAGCTGTGCCCCTGCTGTGTCAGGCTACCACATAAAACTGATTTCTAACTGCTGCTTCTGGTTTAGGAGACAAGGTATCGTCAGAGGTACTTGGACTTGATATTGAATGACTTTGTGAGGCAGAAATTTATTGTCCGAGCTAAGATCATCACATATATAAGAAGTTTCTTGGATGAGCTGGGATTTCTAGAGGTAACCAAGGGTCAAGGGTTTTTTACCTGGAATGGTGCCTGCCTTGTTATGCTTGTCTCTTGCTGTCCATCTCTCTTTTACACAGCATCTCCTGCCGTTGTCCTTCATGCCTTAGGCAAACACTGCCTTGTCAATGTTCCATCTTGTTTAGTGCTTCCTAAACAGTGCACTACCCATGTGCCAATGATACCATTTTCAATAATAATCTGTAGAAGCCAGGTATGCTGGGACACGCCCTTAATCCAAGCACTTAGGAGGCATAGGCACGCATATTTCTGGGTTCAAGGCCAGCCAGAGATACATAGTGAGACCTGCCTCAACCCAGTCCTCTGGCCCCCTAAAATTCTTTAGAAGTTAGTCATGGTAGTGTGCACCTTTAATCCTAGCATGGGAGCCAGAGACAGGCTGATCTCTGAATTCAAGTCCAGCCTGGTCTACATGGTGACCTCCAGGCCAGCCAGGGCTACATAGTAATGCTATGTCACACACACACACACACACACACACACACACACACACACACACAGACACACACACCTTTTAGTTGTATGAAAAATAAAAACTGCAAGTACATGTAGTTCACAGACTTGGGTAAGAAAAAAATAAATACAAACAAAACTGAAAGCACTGTGTGTTTTTTCACCTGACTTCCCCTCCTAATTAGAATTTGATACACGCCCTCCCTCACTATTTACTATGCACATATATGCACACACAAATACACTGCATACATATGTATGCTTGCTACATGTAAATGCTTTGGAGGAGTTTTATTTTTACACAAATTGTAGTCGTGCTGTGTGTACTGTGATGTGTAGTGCTCTTTTGACATATTCTGGAATCACATAGTCATAGCTGATTATGAGCTACCCCACATAAGTGCTCTGCAAGAGCAGTATGTGCTCTTAATCGCTCGTCATCTCTTCAACGCGCTTCTGCTTGTTTTTCTTTTATTTTTTTAAAGATTTATTTATTTATTTATTCACCACCATCACCACCAAGCAATACAGAGTAGGGGGGAAAAGATTTGTTTTATTATGTACACACTGTTCTGTCTGCATGTGTGCCTGCAGGCCACAAGAGGGCACCAGATCTCATTACAGATGGTTGTGAGCCATCATGTGTTTGCTGGGAATTGAACTCAGGACCTCTGGAAGAGCAGCCAGTGCTCTTAACCTCTGAATCATCTCTCCAGCTCTCTCTGCTGCTTCTTAAAGAGTATTTTTGTTTCCTGTATTGATACTTTGGATTATTTCTGATTCTCTTTTTGTAATGTTTCAGTGAATATCGTACATGTGGGCTAATATTTTTAATTTGGATTTCTATGTTTGTTTGTTTTTCAGACAGACTCTTACTGTATAACCCTGTCTGTCCTGGAACTCACTATGTAGACCAGGCTGGCCTTGAACTCAGAGATCTGACTGCCTCTGCCTCCTGAGTGCTGGGATTAAAGGCAAGGACCACCACACCTGGCTTATAGTTTGAATTTCTAAGCATACAATAAGTTAAAGGATCTAGATAGTAAATACTGTAAACATCTCAGGTACTGTTCTGCTGCCGTGAAGAGACACTGTGACCAAGGCAACTCTTGGTATTTAATTGGTGGCTTTCTTACCCTTTAAGCATGGCAGGAAGCATAGCAGCAGGGAGGCAGGCTGGCTTGGGACTGAAAACTACATCCTGGTCCACAAGTTGAAGGCAGCACAGACAGACTGACATTAGGCCTGGCATAAACTTTTGAAACCTCAAAACCCACCCTCGGTGACACATCTCCAAAAGGGTTATACCTCCTAATCCTTCCCAAGCAGTCCCACCAACTGGGGACCAAGCATGTAAATATATGAGCCTATGGGGGCCATTATCATTTAACGACCTCAGTAAATAAACTGTTTACAGCTTGTCAGCATTTACAGTACAGTTTGTTTTTTCATTTTGTTATTTGTTTTGTTTTTTGAGGCAAGGTTTCTCTGTGTAGTCATGGCTGTCCTGGAACTTGCTCTGCAGACCAAGCTGGCCTTGAACTCACAGAGATCCAACTGCGTCTGACTCCCAAATGCTGGGATTAAAGGCATGCACCACTACCCGACATCAATGCTGTGTTATTAATAAAAATGGATATGCAGTTCTAGAAAGCCAAGCAGTCTGTTGTCAAACACTTATATTACAAAGTTTTACTTTGGTATGTGACAGGCCTATACTATGTTACATATAAAGAATGAACTGTCCTCAAGGCCTCTGGTTATCTGAGAACTGTTTGTTTCTCTCTGTTTTAGATTGAAACTCCCATGATGAACATCATTCCAGGAGGAGCTGTGGCCAAGCCTTTCATCACCTATCACAATGAGTTGGACATGAACTTATATATGAGAATTGCTCCAGAACTCTACCATAAGGTAGTCACTAATCACACACCCCATTTCCTTCCAGTAGCAGGAGGCTGGAAGAATCACTGGCTAACCTAGTACAGTCAGAAATTAGGAATATCAAAGACAGGTTCTGGTTCTTCCAGTTGTTGGTTGTGATTCTTGGAGAATCTCCTTGTAAGCAGCTAAGGAGTGACAGCATTATACAAGTGTACACACATTTCTCCTCCGGTTCCCCAAGAGCTTTAACTTCAGTCTTCCTCAGATTAGATCTAATTTTAGTTGTATTGTTTTATTTTTTTCTTCAAAAACTGGCCAAGCATGGAGGCAAACACCTTTAATGCCAGCACTTGGGAGGTAGAGACAGACAGATCCTGTGAGTTTTGAAGCCAGCCTGGTGTACATAGTGAATTCTAGGTCTGCCAAGGCTATACAGTGAGACCCTATAGGAGGAGGAGGACTTCTTGGTTTTGACTTCTTTCTAGAAATTAAAAATAAATCCCTTCATAATAGCATTGTAAATTCCAAAGGCTGTCATCCAGGATTCTTAGTTGCAGACATGTAGCATGTTAAAGCAAGACCAAACTTACCTGAGGTAGGAAGCCACAGTTACCTTGATGGTCAGAGAATAATCATGCGTGAAATCAAGACCAGGAATGATGCCAGCTCCTATCACTGGGCTATTGTCGTAGGAAACACCACCTCCTACTAGGCACAAGTCACTGCACTGGGATCTCTGTAGTCTGTTCGAAAGATGGCCACCTCTGGGCCTCTTCACCAGAATGAATTCTGTGTAATACCTACACCTTCCTTTAGTAGCTTCTATGACATGTCACTAGTGTGTCTGGCAGGTGGAGCAGGGTCACCTAACCCCAGAAGAGGCTTTAAAGCAACTCAGATCATCAAATAGGAAATAACAAAGACATTAGAGACTCAGGAGTCCTGCACAGCCAAATAAAACCCAAATGATGTCTACTACAGGAATCTGAAGACATCAGGGTACTAGCTATGAAAACCACTTAGTGCATAGGAACTTATCAGGAGTTAACATATGAATGTGGCCCTGTGTTTCTGGTAGATGCTGGTGGTTGGTGGCATTGACCGAGTTTATGAAATTGGACGCCAGTTCCGGAACGAAGGAATTGATTTGACTCACAACCCTGAGTTCACCACCTGTGAGTTCTACATGGCTTATGCAGACTATCACGACCTCATGGAGATCACAGAGAAGATGCTGTCAGGTGAGTCCTACTGTCTGTAGCTCATGTCTGCTGCTTTCAGAGGAGAGCTTCCTGCTTTCAGTCCCTGAGATGACTACTTTTTCTCCCAGGAATGGTGAAAAGCATTACAGGTAGTTACAAGATCACCTACCACCCAGATGGGCCAGAAGGTGAAGCCTATGAGATTGATTTCACCCCACCTTTCCGAAGAATCAGCATGGTAGAAGAGCTTGAGAAAGCACTGGGTGTGAAGCTGCCAGAGACCAGCCTCTTTGAAACTGAAGGTGAAATACTACACTCCACTATGTGGGCTTCCTTCCTGTCATCTCTGAATTGGTTGGGTCAAAGCTAAAATGCCCCACATGTTGTATTTATAGATAGAGATTTCCTTAGACCATAGTGATATTGCCTGTCCTAACTTGTAGATTTCTGTCACAGAAACTCGAAAAATTCTTGATGATATTTGTGTTGCAAAAGCTGTTGAATGCCCCCCACCTCGGACCACAGCCAGGCTCCTTGATAAGGTGAGACGCCACACTTGTGCTCATTCCGTGCTGACCAGTAAGTACCCTGAACCCTAGGAAATGGGTCTCACTGAGGAGAATTCTTTCCTGCAGCTTTACAGGAAAATCTTAACAGAGGAACAGAATTAAGAAACTTTGAACTGGGCTTGGGAAATGTAGCTCAGTGGTAGAGTACTCACCTAGCAAGTCAAGACCTGGGAAGGGGCTGGTTCACTCTCCAGCCCATGAAATCCAAGCAAAAAGAAACTTTGAGCTGTAATATGCTCTGTGCCCAATAGTTCATGTATATTATCTATGTTAATACTCTGTCCTCTGTCCCATCTGCACCAGAGCTAAGGCCTCCCTTTGGGCTGGGACTGTGAGTGATATTCAGATGCCATATCTAATTCTGCTTTTTTTTTTTCTCACTAAGCTTGTTGGTGAGTTCCTCGAAGTGACATGCATCAATCCTACATTCATCTGCGATCACCCACAGATTATGAGCCCTCTGGCCAAATGGTAATATACAGTTTGTTGCTGCATAAAAACCCCTCAAGTAGGGCTGGGGCTGTACCTACACAAGTGATCATGCTCTGATTGACTTCATGGTCTTTTTGCACCATGTATTGATACACTAACTCAGTCTGGCTTTTGTCTATCTGCATGGCGGTTGGTTTCCCGAGGCAGGCATTCTAGAAGAAAAAGTCTCAACAAGCAAACATATGCTAGACCTTTGCTGATAGCTCCCTGACCAAAGCAAGTGGGTGCCTAGAGTATGAGAGCAAAGCAGAAGGCTTGATTTCAGTCAGCTGCTCTGCTTGTTAGGAATATAATCAAACTTCTGGCCTCTCTCACCTTCACTCTGGTACCAGCACTGATGAGGCTTCACGTTTCAATTTTTGAGTCAGGCATTACATTATGAGAGCCCTGAATATTCATCCTCTGTGGTCTCGTGTTCCCAGGCACCGCTCCAAAGAGGGTCTAACTGAACGCTTTGAGCTGTTTGTCATGAAGAAGGAAATCTGCAATGCCTACACTGAGCTGAATGATCCCATGCGGCAGCGACAGCTGTTTGAAGAACAGGCCAAGGTAATGAAGGAGAGTGAGCAATGGAATCTGTTTCACCACTGAGCTCACATACCAAGAAGCACTGGCCTTAACCCTATGTTGATACACACTTTCTTAGCATTTTAACCAAAGCGAAAGAGGCTTTTTATTTTTATTTATTTTTTTTTTTTTAAGTGTATGGGTGTTTTGCCAGCATGTGTCTCCGTATACCACGTGCCCACAGTGCTCAAGGAGGGTAGAAAAGGGAGTTAGATCCACTGGAACTGGAGTTACAGATGGTTGTGAGCCATTGTGTGGACACTGGGAATTGAACCTGGATCCTCTGGAAGAGGATCTCTTAACCACTGAACCATCTCTCCAGCCCATAAAGAGGTTTTATAGGAAGAAGTTTTTGAGACAGTGTCTCAGGTAGCCAAGGCTGCCCTTGAATTCTTTGATCCTCTTATCTCTATCTTTTAGGGCTGGGATTAGCGCCATACAACCACACCAAGCTGAAACTTGGGGCTTTGAGTATATGACTTGTAAAATGCATTTAAGATCGACTCTATGGAGAAAGGCACTCATCTTACAAACACATTCATTTAGCAAGAACACACTTTTTCTTATATTATGCCTCTTTTGGGGGGGGGGGGCAGTCCTGATTATCCTGGAACTCTCTCTTGTAAACCAGGCTGGTTTTGAAACTCAGAACCTTGAACCCTTGAAAAACCAAAAAAAAAAAAAAAAGGTTTTTAATTGCTGTATATTATTTCTATAAAATAATGAGGGCTACCTGCCCCTGTTGGCTTTTTGAGACAAAATCTCACTATTTAGCTGGCCTGGAATTAGTTATGTAAACCACACTAGTCTCCAACTCTTGTCAATCCTTCTGCCTCAGCCTTCCAAGTGTTGGAACTACAGGTATGTCCAATCACATTCACTTAAAATATGGCTTTCATCTCTGAGGTAGGTTTCATCAATCCTAACCTAGAGTTACCAGGAAATCAGTTCCCAGTGAGTCTTGAATGTCAGGAGCATTTTTGGTACCTCTTTTGAAAGTGTCTGTGTGGATACTGAGATGATCTAGAACAGCAGCTTTCCACCTGTGGGTTGCAACCCCTTTAGGGGTCACACATCAGATATTTACATTACAATTTATAACAGTAGCAAAGTTAGTTCTGCAGTAGCAATGAAAATAATTTTATGGCTGGTGGTCACCATAACATGAGGAACTGCATTAAAGGGATGCAGCATAAGGAAGGTTGAAAACCACTGGCTAGACGATTATTACATTTGACTATTTATTCTAGGCCAAGGCTGCTGGTGATGATGAAGCCATGTTCATAGATGAGAACTTCTGTACTGCCCTGGAATATGGACTGCCCCCAACAGCTGGCTGGGGCATGGGTATCGACCGAGTCACCATGTTTCTCACAGATTCCAACAATATCAAGGTATGTACAGACTTCCCAATACATGCTTCCCCAGAACTCCACTGCACAGAACATGGAGGGCCTGGGAAATAAAGGAAACGCTGAAGAAGTTCCATAACCCACTCTACAGTAGAAGACTAAAGGGTTTTAGATAAAGACTTACAGGATTTTAGTTTGTCCTACTTGGGGGGGGGGGTAACTAATAGTTTGCTTTTCTTTAATATCCAGGGGAATGCTAAGTCCTCTCAAATGTATTGCTTCATATCAGTCAGTTCTGTAAGGTGTGAACACTGTTTTTATTGTACTTTATAGAGAAGGAAATCCATTTGTTGTTCATTTATCATTACTGTCTTTGAGACTGTCTCAGGTAGCTGGGCTCATCTACCTTCAGTCACGTGCCTTGATACTTCATCTCTCAGTACTGCCCATCCTATTTCCTCTCTCTACCCCGAAGTCTTGCCTATACCTCCTGCCTAGCTAGTAGCCATTCATCTTTTTATTACACAGTTACAGCAACATATAGTGTACAAATATCCCACAACAGGGCTCTCTTGGAACTCCATCCGTAGTGTACAGTGACCTTGAACTCCTGATATTCCTGCCTCTCTACTTCCAGAACTCAGATTGTGTTGATGTGTGCCTAGGAGGAAGTTCACTTTTAAAAAACTAATAATAGCCGGGTGTTGGTGTCGCACGCCTTTAATCCCAGCACTCACGAGGTGGAGGCAGGTGGATCTCTGTGAGTTCGAGGCCAGCCTGGTCTACAAATCGAGTGCCAAGACAGAGAAACTCTGTCTCAATAAATAAATAAATAAGTAAGTAAGTAAGTAAATAAATAAATAAATAAATAAATAAATAAATAGAGCAATAGTAGAATAGCTGTTTAAAAAAAAAAAAACATATTCTTGGTTTCTTGTTTTGGGTTTTTTGCTTTCTTTTTTTGTTTTTTGAGACAGGGTTTCTCTGTGGCTTTGGAGGCTGCCCTGGAACTCACTCTGTAGAGATCCACTTGCTTCTACCTCCCAGGTGCTGAGATTAAAGACTTGTGCTACTATACCAAGCTCATGGTGCTTCTTAATTTCAAAGTATGTTTTGCTCTTCTATAGGAAGTACTTCTGTTTCCTGCCATGAAGCCTGAAGACAAGAAGGAAACTGCAGCAGCCACTGAAACACTAGAAAGCACAACAGCCGGCCCCTCTGTCTAGAAGATAAATGAAACTCTGGCTTCTCTGCATTTCAGCAGACCTGGTCTAAGTGTTGCCATCCCTCTGGCCACTGCAATTCAACCACCAGAAGAGAGAAGAATTAAAGGATTTCTTTTTATTCCTTATTACCAAATAAACCATTTCTCTCTTTACCTATGTAATGTTACATTTTTTTCCCCCAAACTACTGGTCTAATGAATGTTTAGGACTCTGTTTTTATACATTTGTTTTGTTTTGTTTGTTTCATTTTGCTTTTTGAGACAGCAGTTCTCTGTGTAAGAACTCTGGCTGTCTTGGAACTCACTTTGTAGACCAGGCTGTCCATGAACTCACAGAGATCCACCTGCCTCTGCTTCCCAAGTGCTGGGATTAAAGGTGTTCACCACCACTACCCAGCTTATAATTTTTTTTAAGATTTACTTTTATTTTTATTTTATTTATTTATTTATTTATTTATGGTTTTTCGAGACATGGTTTCTCTGTGTAGCTTTGGAGCCTATCCTGGCACTCGCTCTGTAGACCAGGCTGGTCTCGAACTCAGAGATCCACCTGCCTCTGCCTCCTGAGTGCTGGGATTAAAGGTGTGCACCACCAAAGCCCGGCTTATTTTTATTTTTAATTCTGTGTGTGCATGTTATAGTACAGGTGCCCTCTGAGGCCAGGTTGGATCCTCTGGAGCTAGAGTTACATGCAGTTGTAAGCTGTCCAACATGAATGCTGAGAACCAAAGTCCAGTTCTGCAAGAGCAAGATGTGCACTAACTCCTGAGCCAACGCGGTCTCATCTGCAGTCGTAGTCTTTGAACAAAGTTATATAGTCAGTTCAATACTAGGCATTGTTCTGAAATATTGAAAACAGCAGCAAACAAAAATCAACTCACTACTTCCATGAAAACTACTACTTAGCTGGGCATTGGTGGCGCACGCCTTTAATCCCAGCACTCAAGAGGCAGAGGCAGGCGGATCTCTGTGAGTCTGAGGCCAGTCTGGTCTCCAGAGCGAGTGCCAGGATAGGCTCCAAAACTACATAGAAACCCTGTCTTGAAAAAACAAAAACAAAAAAAAAACTACTATTTTCTTTAGGGCTTGAGAGGGAAGTTGAGGGAGAACACGACAAGATCAAGTACATGTTCTTTTTTTGGAGGTGCACACCAAGAAAAAACATTGATCAGGGGGTTAGAGGACTGTGATGATATTTTACATACAATAGACAAAGGGCTGTATATGTATTCATATATATACATAGGGTAACAACTAATGTTACCCCTGAAGAATGAGGAGCCATGTCAGTCGTGCAGGAATTGTTATGAGTGAGGTGGGAGATAGAGAATCTGATCATAGTGCTGTTCAAAAATCAGAGCTAAACTGAGTTTTGAAACCTTATCTCACTGCACATCTCCGAATTTGCTCCGCTCCCACCCAAGGACTACAAAAGCCAGGGTGCTTTGCGGGCAGAGTTTGAGTCAAGCTGTCGTTTAGCGTCACTTCCGCCGCACAACCGGGTTCTGTGGCGCTAGCTGGTTGTTCGTGTGGAGGCGTGGGCTGTGGCGCGTGGATAACGGGATCTCGGGGCCAGGTCTACACAGCTGGCCTCGTGTGGGAAGAGGCTGTGAGGACACGTGACCTCTGTTCCCACGGGGAGGGGTCTTACGGTCCTCCTAGGCGCTCCTGTCCCGCGGAACCCCTCCTCGGGGTAGGAAGAGTGGGAAAAGAAGTGGGTTTTTCAGCTTTTTGCGATTGTTATTTGTCAAAGAATTGCCTATTTGAGTTGCTTCGTATGAAGGAATTTTTCAAGGTCTTTAAATGGGAGTTGTAGACAAGAATTACAGCGGACCCAGAATATCGAAACATTCAGCTACCGCGTGCGTGGTCCTTCAGTCGGCTGCCTAGATGACGTGATGTAGTTTGGGCTGCTCCCTTCCCCTTGGTTTTTGTAATTTGTAATATGTGCCTCTGATTTAATTGCACGATGATGGCAGGTTTCTAACTCCATAAAATAAACTGTTCTGTGCTGCCTTCCTGGAACAAAGGATTCTAGGATCTCTCATGTTTATATTCCTAGAAATACAAGACTTTCCCAGCACTTGGGAGACAGGGGCAGGCAGGTCTACAAAGTGAGTTCCAGGACAGCCAGGACTGTTAACACAGAGAAACCCTGTCTCGATTGGGAGGCAGAGGCGGGCGAAGTTCCATATCTGCCTAGTCTACAAGAGCTAGTTCCAGGACAGTCTCCAAAGCTACATAGAGAAGCCCTATCTCGTAAAAAAAAAAAGGAAGAAAGAAAGGAAGGAAGGAAGGAAGGAAGGAAGGAAGGAAGGAAGGAAGGAAGGAAGGAAGGAAGGAAGGAAGGAAGGAAAAAGAAAAATATAAGACCTCTCTGCGTTAGACTTTAACTGTCAGTCTCTGCCAGAATAATTATTACCATTTCCGCAAAAATGGGCCTGCATCTTGCAGAAATTGTAGAAATACTTTGCAGAAACATCACATCTGAGCTCAGTAAAAACTACTCTATTGTTTATGCTACAAATGCTCTGCTATGTCTATCCATCATATGAGCTCATATAATCAGGTGAAGTAAAGATATATCCACTGAGCACTAACAGCCAAGAGTGGGAGCCTTTCTGCAAATGTCTCGGGCCTAAAAGATATGATCCACTTAATGTTTTGTTTGTTTTTATATAAATGGCTTATGTGCCCATTACAATCCTTACTCTCCCCCACCAACTCAAATTTCCCAGATCACCACTTGATGTATTTTTGTAATGTTAATCACATTCAACATTGTTAAAGACATTTGCTTTTGTGTTTATAAAGTATGCTAAATACTAGCCAGGTGGTAGAGACACACACCTTTAATCCCAGCACTCCTGGGGTCGGGGAGGGGGGTTTGAAGTGACAGGTAGATCTCTGTGAGTTTGAAGCCAGCCTGGTCTACAGAGCTAGTTCCAGGACAACCATGGCTGTTACACAGAGAAACCCTATTTTTAAAAAGAAAAAAGGTTAAGTCCTATTTATTATCATGTTTTTTTCTGGGTCTTGTTTTTGTTTTTCAAGTTTCTCTGTGTAGCATTGGGTGCCCCCTGGAACTAACTCTGTAGACCAGGCTGGCCTTGAACTAAGAGATCTGCCTGCCTCTGCCTCCTGAGTGCTGGGCTTAAAGGCGTGCACCACCACTGCCCAACTATTATCCATGTCTTAACAGATGTGAAAATTAATCTACCCAATAATCACAAAGTTAATCTGGTAAATCTGGAATTGAAACCTAGAAAGTACAACTCTATGCCCACACCCTTAAGTACAACCATTGTGAAAACATCAGTGAGAGACTTCGGAAATTTGCTGGAGTGAGGTAGATTGACTCTTCTGTTGGGGAAAAAGGAGGAAAAGAACATTGTCCAGAAAGTAACTTTGTAGGGTGAAGATCTGCCCAAAGCGTGACATTTGAAAGGACAGTGTAAAACATAGTAAATCCAGATTCATTAACTGTTACAGCATAACTTGTTTTAATCTTGAAGCAATAACATGTCTTGTGGGAGTTGTGACTCTCTCTTTATTAAAGATGTGGGGGAAGGGAGATTGGTAGGAAAAAAATGAGCCTTAGTCTGAGCACTCTTCGGCTACATTCGAGTCTGCTGAAGCATACTGCTTTTCCTTTCTATTCTGATAGTTTTGGCTTTTTTCATGTCCTCAGCTCCAGCTCCAACTATGTGGACAGCAGATGAAATTGCTCAATTGTGCTATGCACACTATAGTGTCAAACTGCCCAAGCAGGGGAAGCCTGAGCCAAACCGTGAATGGACTTTGCTGGCAGCCGTGGTGAAGATACAGTCTCCAGCTAACCAAGTTTGTGACGCCACTGATAAGGAAGTGCCAGGTGAGACCTTTTCTCCCTGTCAGCAACCATAGACTGTTCAGACAGTGCTGCACAGGATGTGAACTATGGTGTTAGGTGTTTCCCATTATCTCCACCAAGTGGCGCACTACTCCTGGTGGTGGCAAACCATCCCAAGGGAACTGCACTCCTGGTTGAGTCCACCTGTGGGAGTCCTCTGGGGAAAGGAGACATGTGGACTTATTAAACCTTAACATTAGGAATCGTTGGGCCTCTGAGAGTTCAGTTAATGATTTCTTTCTTTTTTTTTTTTTTCCTCTCAGTGACAAAGGAAGTTGTCTCAATGGGAACAGGAACGAAATGTATAGGCCAGTCCAAGATGAGGAAGAGCGGTAAGCAAGGAGGGGCTCTCAAAGGTTACCTCTGTGCCTGCGTCCATGCTGACCTGTAGTCCCCTTGTCAACAAAACGGGACCATGCTGGTTGGAGTGGCTGACCCCTCATTTCCTATAGATTGTCCTGCCAATTGGAAGACTGTCCATTTTTTAAAATGAAAGTTCAGAGCTGAACTTGGTGGTGCACACCTGTAATCCCAACACAATCCAGAGGCTGTGGCAAGAAGTTAAAGAGTAGCATAGGAGATGGGGGAGATCCAAATCAGTGCAAAAACATAGGGAACATGCTTCTGAAAGCCAAAGTCAGCGAGTATTTTCATGTTTAAATCAAAGGTTCCCAGGGTTTAGTAGTTCCATATTCTATCTAGAGGGATTAAGACTTAGCAGCTGGTAGGAAGCAGCCGGAGTAGCTTCTGAAGCCCCACAAAGCAATCTTGAATTAAATAGACCTTTGGTATCAACAAGAATGTGGAAGTCCCATTCTCCATGCTACATCTCCCGTAAATGAGGGAACTGTCTCAGACCCATTATGGAGATGTGTCACCATAAGCATGAATACAATACCATGGCATAAGGTATCTCCATCCCTGATTTACAGACGGAGGATTTCTGTAGCCAGGGGGCAAAAGCCTGCAATCCCTTCGGCTACAGATAGAGTTGAAGAGCTTAACCAGCTTAGTGAATCTCCATGTCATCCCAGCACTCAGGAGGCAGAGGCAGGTGGATCTCTGAGTTCAAGGCCTGCCTGGTCCTATAGAACTAGTTCCAGGACAGCCAGAGTTATACAAAGAAAGCCTGCTCAATAAATAAGTACATAAATAGTCAGAGTTGGTGGTTCATGCCTTTAAGCCCAGCATTTGGGAGACAGAGACTGGTGGATCTCTGTGGATAAGCCCACCCCAGCCAGAGCTGTACTGGGAGATCTTGACTGTCACCGCCAAGTTTGATTCCCAGGACCCACATGGTAAAAAGAGAAAAATGACTGCTTTGAATTTCCTCTGATCTCTATCCACAGGCATATTGTGTCACATGTGCATACATCATGGCACATATATACAAATTAAATAATGAAAATGTAATAAGATAACCTTTTTTAAAAAAAATCAAAAGAATCTGAGGATATAGCTCAGGGGCAATGCACTTGCCTAGCTGCATAAGGTACTAGATTCAATCCCTAATCATTTAAAAAATACATCTCAACTAGAGATAGTTCTTGTTTTGTTTGGTCTATTTTGTTTTTGTTTGTTTGTTTACCATTTTGAGATAGGATCTCAATATGTAGCCCAGGTTCATCTAGAACTTGCTATGTTGTTCAGACTGGCCTCAAATTCACAGTATCCCTGCCTAAGCCAGGAACTACAAGCACTACCATGGATCCAGCACCCAATAGCAATTTTGTACCTAAGGTACCTTTGGCATTGTCCAGAAGTATTTTTGGTCATCACCACATGGGATGGTGTATTCTTGGCATCTTCTGGATAAAGGGTCCTGTACAGGGTCTCTCTATGGAGAGAGAGAGAGAGAGGGAGAGAGAGAGAGAGAGAGAGAGAGAGAGAGAGAGAGAGAGAGAGAGAGAATAAGTGTGTGTGTGTGTGTGTGTGTGTGTGTGTGTGTGTGTGTGTGTTTGAGAGTTTGAGACAGAGTCTCTCTATGTACCTCTGACTGACCTGGAACTCACTGTGTAGACTACTCTGGCCTTGAGCTCATAACGATCCACCAGCCTATGCCTCCTGAGTGCTGGGATTAAAGACATGTACCACCACACACCCCTTGTCCTATATTTTATAGGCTTTCCCCCTACAACAAAGAATTTTATGGTCCCAAATGTTGAGAAACTCAAGCTGCAAGTACATCGCCACTAATGACTGTGACACTTTCTCACAAAGCCCTCCTGGAGATAACATGGCCATCCTGAGTGCTGGCGGGGTACTGCTATTTTCTGCCAGCCTCTCCAGATCCCAGGCCTCATTCATTCCATATCTCCTGTCTTTGCCATAGGAGACATCCTCAATGACAGCCATGCTGAGATCATAGCCAGAAGGAGTTTCCAGAGGTAAAGACATACCCCCGCCCCTCGACAAAGAGTCTTGGTTGAACATGTCTGGGGGGTGGGGTTTGATTTCTAATAAGCTCAAAGCTAATGTAGATTGCATCACTCTGAAATACCAGATTCCATATTTGTGATTCTTGAGAATGTCTTAGAATCACCTGTTTAAACTCAGGTTTCTTGTCAGGTGTGGTTTTGCACGCCTTTAATCTCAGCACTTGGGAGGCAGAGGCAAGTGGATCTCTGTGAGTTTGAGTCCAGCCTGGTCTGCAAAGCAAGTTCCAGGACAGCCAAGGCTTTTATACAGAGAAATCCTGTCTTGACAAAAAACAAAACAAACAGAAAACTCCAGGTTTCTGGTGGCAGGGTGTAAGCTTAGTAATGGAGCTCTTGCCTAGCACATCAGGCCTCTGGGTTCAAACCCCAGCACAGGATGGGAGTGGACAAGATGGCTGATTTCAGTGGGTCCAGGGCAAAGCCTGAGATCTTCCTGACCCTTACAAAGGACTCATTTCTGACACCATGATGCCAGATCACTACCAGTCTCGTTGTTCAACTGTAATCCTTTCCTTTAATCACCCAGCCAGAGAGCTCTCTTTAACCCAGAAATTTGTTTATTCTTTTCCCTCCATTTAACTAATTTGATGGTGCTGGGAGTCAAGCCAAGGGTGTTGCATATGCTAGGCCCTCAGTTTGTATGTAAAGTAACCGGAGCTACATCTGTTCTCTTGCAACCCTCAGATACCTTCTCCATCAGCTCCATTTGGCAGCCGTCCTGAAAGAAGATAGTGTCTTTGTGCCAGGGACTCAAAGAGGACTGTGGAAGCTCAGACCTGACCTGTCTTTTGTGTTTTTCTCTAGCCACACACCCTGTAAGTATAGTCAAGCCTTAGGAGTAATGTTACATTGATTGCTTTCTTATGCATATATATATTTTATGCTTATATATTTTTTAAAGATTTATTTAGTATGTAAACAGTGTTCTGCCTGCAAGTATGTCTGCACGACAGAAGAGGGCAGCAGATCTCATTGTAGATGGTTGTGAGCCACCCTGTGGTTTCTGGGAATTGAACTCAGGACCTCTGGAAGAATAAGCAGTGCTCTTAACCTCTGAGCCATCTCTCCAGCCCTCTTATGCTTATCTTGCTCATAGAGATATTTCTTCAAAAAACTTCTGGCTGAACATAGCTATAACTAATGGTAGTGATATATATAATATATATATATATATATATATATATATATATATATTCACTTTTCTACTGGTGGAGAGCAGAAAGCAGATATAGGGAGGTGTGGAGTCTCATACTGTTAATTCTCAAAGTCAAGATTGGGCAGCTTAAGGTTTAACCCTACAAAGTACATCATAATTAATGGGGCTCAAAAAAAGCCCAAAGACTTACCATAGTAACTTATCCTAAAGCCCATTTCATTCATTCATCTATTCATTGGAGACAGATTTTTTTAATTTGTATATTTAGAGAGAGACTGTGTGTATGTACATGTGCCACTGTATATATGTGGAGGTCAGAGGACAACTTGTAGTAGTTAACCCTCTGCTTCCACTAGGTGGGACTAAAGGTGGAACTAATCAGGCTCGGCAGCAAGCACCGTTACATCCTGAGCCATGTCACTGGCCAGTGAGACAGGCTTTGCTAAGTTGTCCTGGCTGGCCTTGAACTTAATATGTAGCTCACGTTGGCCTTGACCTTCAGCAAACTTCCCACCTTGGTCTCCCAAGTACTGGTAATGTAGGCATGCTCCACACACCATGGAGATTTTGTATTTTTTAAGATGGTCTTGCTGTTAGTCTATCTTGCCTTGAACGCTCAAGGTTACAGGAGTGTGCCACCATGTCTGTCATGACCAGGTATTTATTACTCAGACACAACAGAGCATACTAAGTATAAAGCAATGAATAAGGGACTGGGGAGAGAGTCCAGTGGTAATGTGCTTGCTTAAGGTGAGTAAAGACCTGGACAATATCTCCAGGGTGCCAGCCCTCTAACAAATGACACCGACCAGGGGGCTCAGGGATGTACTGCTGATCTGTGAGCATCTGCAAAGCAAGGAGAATCAAGACTGTGTAGTAGATACTTCAAAAGTAAAGGTTGTGAGAGGTTTTTTGTTTTTAAGTGACAGGGATGGTTTGGGGGAGGGTAGAGGTCATTAATGAGCAATAGACAACTGAGTGGATGTAAGAGAGATTTAGGAGGGCAATTGCTCGGACTTCATAATTGTGAAGGAGGAGGGGGAGGCAAAGATGACTTCCAGGTGTCTCCTTAGGGCTTTGGAAAAAATGATGGCACTGTGTGCTAAGAAGTGGGAGAAAGAAAAGCTGTGGAGTGGGTATAGGCTCTCTCTTTGTTAATTTCGGTAATTGGCTTTTTGTTTTTAAAGATCTTAAATAAGTTGGCAACCCTCCATTAATCTTAAAAACTCTGGAAATTGTTTTGCTGGAAAAAATCTTCAATCACTGATATAACTCCCTTCGCTCATGAGTAATCTTTTACAATGTGGTACCCCACCCCCACCCCACCCGTGGTTTATCTGTAGGAAGGAAGCACACTGCCTAGCAAATGTGACTCTCTGGCTCCCTTGACATTTACTTCTTATTACTATTAGAATTAAGTGTCTTGGTTAGCTACTTTAGATTCTTACTTTTGTGTTTTATTAGTGTGAGTCAGCCTCTTGTATTCAGGCTTTCTGTCGAGATCACATCTCTGAGCCTACAGAGTAGGAGGTGGACCCCAGTGAATTCTGCAAAGTTGCTGTCACCTTGTAAGGTCTCTGGAAGTCAGCCAGGCAGCCTCTCATGTGACATTTCTCCTTCTGTATCTCTCTTGCCTTTCCCACTCTTTGGTTATAATGACTAAAAGTATATTCTTTCCACATTGAAAAAGCAACACACATTGGATTAGTGTTTGAAGAAATAACTCCCTTCTCAAGGGAGTGCTGTGCTTTCCCCTGACCTCGGATTTTCTTTTGTTCCCGTGGGCACAGAAGAGATCAGACGTCTATAAACCAGCAAAGGGAAGCACTGGAGGTTTTGGAAACACTGGTGTGGACTGAACTTTGCAGTTTTTGTGTGGGGTGGGGGAATTACTGAGGTACTATACAGCATAAAATCCCTATGATGATTTTGAAGAATGTTTGTCAAATTTGTTCAGCCATGAAATAAGTCAGTACTGTTTTCCAAGGCATTTTACAGCATACCAGTCTACAAAATGCCCTTGAGAAACTTTTCTCATTGCAAATCAGTAGTTCGAAGGCTGGTAGAGTGCTTGCCCAGTATGGGTAAGATTTGGTTGTAATCTCCAACTTCAATAAACAAGTCTTTGTCCAAGGCAAGAGAGGTGGCTCAATGGTTAAGGAAGGACACTTACTGCTCTTCTAGAGAGCATGTGTTCAGTTCCCAGCACCCATGTTGAACAGCTCAAAACTGCCTATAAATCCCATTTCATGGAATCCAAGACCCTCCTCTTCTGGCCTCTGTAGACACCTGCACACGTGAATGTGAGACAAACACACATTTTAAAAATGCCTGTTTTAAAAGACTTCCCTTAAAACTGTAGTTCTTAGCTGAGGATAGTTTCACTCCAACTCCCATGTGTTGTAATTACATGTGTGTGCAGCCAGACTGGCTCTGGAAACACTTGTTGTCCTTTGACCTCCACACATGTCCAGAGACTATCATAGCGGCTGTCATACAAGATCACCTCCATGGCAAATAATTACCTGACTCACAGTTTGATTGTACCCAGGCATGGTGAAACACTGTGATCCCAGGACTTAGGAGGCAGGGGCAGGAGGTTCAGGAATCTGAGGCCATCCTCATCTAATAGGGAGTTTGAAGCCAGTCTGAGTTACAGGAGGTCTTGTCTCAAAAGAGAAAAAAAATTTCATGAGTGTGGAGATTGGGAAACCCCGGTCTAAACCAGTGTTTGTGGTAGAAATGACCTGAGACCTTTTTTTAAATATTCAGTTTTCCTTAATTCATCAAGAAGTTTTAACTCTAGGAAAGAGGTTTCATCAAGACCTCAACAGGTTTTGTTTTGGGGCTTTTGTTTTGTTTTGTTTTGTTTTGGTTTGGTTTGGTTTGGTTTTTCAATACAGGATTTTTCTGTGTAGCCCTGGCTCTCCTAGAACTCGCTCTGTAGACCAAGCTGACCTCAAACTCACAGAGATCCACTTGCCTCTGCTTCCCAAGTGCTGCAATTAAAGGCGTGTACCATCACTGCCTGGCTGACCTCAGCAATTTTTATTAGAACTTTAGCACATGCATGGGATTTTGTTTGTTTGTTTATATATGCATATCTAGTTAATTTTTTAAGATGTATTTACTTACTGTTATATGTGAATATGTGTGTGCTTATGTGAGTTTATGTGTACCACTTTCATGCAAGTGCCAGCAAAGACCAGGGGTGTCAGACCCCCTGAAACTAGAATTATAGGAGGTTATAATTTACCTGACATGGGTGCTTCGAACTGATCCTGGACCCACAGAAGAACAGCAAGTGCTCTCTCTTAACCTCTGAGCCATCTCTCCAGCTCTAATGTTAATTAAGTATTGAAAAAAGAAGAGTGTCTGTGGAGGTCTCATGTGTAAAGTGCTTGCCATACAAGCATTCAACCTAAGTTTGAATTCCTAGAACCCTCATAAAGCCAGACACACTAGCACACTAGCATCTGTAATTTTAGCACTTAACGATCAAATGGATTGCTGGCATATGTAGCAGGGAATAAGATCCCAGGTCACACAAAGAGGAAAGTGAGTACCAACATCTGCAGCTGTTTTTTAACCTCCATACATGTACCACAGTATGTACATACCTGCGTGCCTGCGTGTGTGTGTGTGTGTGTGTGTGTGTGTGTGTGTGTGTGTATGTGTGTGTGGTTTTTGGTTTTGTGTTTGTTTCTTTTTTAAAGGTGGTTGCAGTCAAGGCTGGGCTTTATGCTCATTATCTATGATCTACCACTAACCTTATCACCAATCTGCCTCTTTATTCATCTCAGCTCAGCAGGGAAAACAAATTGACCTCAGTTTGAGGCCATGATTCAGAATGGCCTACTCAGTTTAGTAAATCAGAGTTCTGGGCTCTACCTCCAGAGTTTATGATTCAGCATGTCCATTACACAAACACACACACACACACACACACACACACACACACACACACACACACACAGTTGAGGATTGAACTCATTGCATGTTGCATGTTAGGGCAATCACTCAACCACTGAGCTATCTCTCCAGCCTCATAATTTGCATTTCTAATTCGTAAGGGACATTAGTTTCACGGGTTGGGAAGGCTCATTCTGAGAATTACTGGTGAAGTGTTCCTTCTCATGCAGGTGGGGATGCCTCCATCATTCCAATGCTTGAGTTTGAAGAACAACCTTGCTGTCCTGTCATCAGAAATTGGGCCATCAACTCACCTGTAGAAAAGAGTAACAATCTAGAGGATTCCAAAAATAAAAGGGATTGTGAAGACCCTGGCAGTTCTGTAGCCAAAAAGATGAGGCTTGGAACTCCTGCCATGACACTGTCCAACTCCATAGCTCACCATGAGACACAGGAAAGTGGTTCAATCAAACCAGATGTCAGCAGCTCCAATCTTACCAAGGAAGAACTGGACACTGCCAATGGAATAGCTCCAGGTAGTTTCAAAGTGGTGGATGTGTATAGAACAGGAGCCAAGTGTGTTCCTGGAGAAACTGGAGACTTGAGAAAGCCAGGGGCTGCCTACCACCAGGTGGGGCTGCTTCGTGTAAAGCCCGGCAGGGGAGACAGGACATGCTCCATGTCCTGCAGTGACAAGATGGCAAGGTGGAATGTCCTTGGATGCCAGGGTGCACTGCTAATGCACTTCCTGGAAGAGCCTATCTACCTGTCTGCTGTGGTCATTGGGAAGTGCCCATACAGCCAGGAAGCCATGAGGAGAGCATTGACTGGCAGGTGAGAGGCAGTGGGGCGGGCAGTAGAAGGTATGCAAAGAACCAAAGGAGTCCCCACCCTGGACTCAGCAGTTACACATCTTGGCATTTTTTTCTAAAGAAATAATTAAGAAGTGTAAGTCTTAGGTTTAGTATATACAGTAACTAAAAAGAAAAGGAAACCAGAAATGCTCTGCAGTTGGAAATTAAGTGATTTCTTTTGTTAAAAATAGTACTGATGAATATTTAATGTATAAAGATGTTTATGATGTTTAAAGAGCAATTTAGAAGATGAAGTGAGCTCCATCATGGTCTTAAAATATGTATGTGCACCAAAAGCTGTAGGAGGCTGTGTATCGATAATTATCTCTGAGTCATGGTGTTGTGGGCTGTTTTTCTTCTTTGTTAATGCTGTACATTATCATTTTTCTACTGTGTACTTCTACAGTAAGCAGAATAATTGCCAGGGCTGGGGAATGTATCTCAGTTGAAAGAGTGCTTACCTAATTTGAATGAAATCCTAGGTTGAATCTCAGCACTGCATAAAACTGACCATGAAGGCATAGACTTCTAATCTTAGCATTTGGGAAGAGGAAGCAGGAAGATCAGAAGTTCAAGGTTACCCTTAGCTACATAGGGAGTATGAGGCCAGCCTAGGGTACATGAATCCAGTCTCAAAAAGAAAAAAGCAGGCAAGCAAACAAGAAACAGTATAGAGTATAGTTGCCATTATTAAAAAAAAAAAAAAAAAAAAAAAAAAAAAAAAAAAAAAAACTAAGTATCTCTGTGAATTTGAGACCAGCCTGATCTACATAATGAGTTCCAGGACAGCCAGGGTTACACAGAGAAAAGCTGTCTCAAAAAAACAAAACAAAAAAAACAAGTATTAGTTTTAATTCCAATATTCAGAAAGCTGAAAGGGGGCTCTGAGTTCAAGACCAGTCTGGGCTTCATAGCAAGATTCTAAAACTTGGCAAAATAAACAAAGACCCTGTCTCAAAAAAAAGATAAACAAGGATGGCTGTACACATGACCACTCTGGTGTGTGTTATAGTAAATGAGGGTTAGAGAGGTATCATGGGGACATAAAAGCCTGGGAAGCAGATTCCAAAAGTGACACCCCAGACAGAGCCTAGTGTTCCCACTCCTAGGCAGGCACCCAAGAGAAGTGAAAATGTACATTCCCACAAAAACATACACACAGGCATTTATAGGCAGCATGCTGGAAGCAGCCCCAGACAAAAGCAGCCCAAATGCTTATCAGTGTGGAGACACAGTGTATCTCTGGGTGTAACAGTTCAGGTCTTTATTCTCCGCACTTGGGTGTCAGATGCAGTTGGATCTGTGTGAGCTTCAAGGCCAGCCTAGGCTACAAAGTGAGTTCCAGAACAGCCGGGAACTGTTTCTCTGTTACACAGAGAAACCTTGTCTCAAAAAAAAAAAAAAAAAAAAAAAAAAGAAAAGAAAAAGAAAGGAAGAAAAGAAAAGGGGGAAAGGAAAGAAAATCAGTGTATTCAAACAAATAAGCAAATACTGTTCATTTCAGAAAGGATTGGAGTACCAAACATGGTGGCACTCAGCCTGTAATCCCAACACTTGGATTGTAGGATCAGAAGTTACATTAAGGTCAAGGCTACATGAGTTCCATTTAAAAGAAAAAGACTAGTGTGCTGGGGTAGGGGGGGGACTAGTATGAAATATGCCACAGGGTGAGTGAAACATTAAAAACGGCAGTAAGCGAAATAAGCCATGCATGTTTGATGTGAAATAACCACAAAAGACAAGTACATAGAGATCCGTGGTGGGTTGGTGGTTGCCAGGGCCTGGAAAGGGGAATGGAGAGTAGTGAAGGCTGATAATGGTTATAAAGTTTCTGAGATTGGAAGTTCCTATCTGTGCATTGAATTTGCATCATATGAACACCTGGCTTGTTCAGGGGAGCCGGGAGCCAACTTACAGTATGGGGTGATTTTAGTTTTGGGTATGTTTAAAGTATTTCTTAGGAAGCCTGTATGAACAAGGTAAAGTTTAAGTTTCTCAAGTGAAGAATGACACTTGAGATTTCTGACACAACTGGTGGGTATTAACTCAGTTTTTAGTTATGCCTTCAGACCTGGTAAGGTGCAATCTTTTTCAAGCCATAGAATTCCTGCTGGGGTTGGGGATATAGCTCAGTTGGTAGTAACTGCTTGCTAGCAGGCATAAAGCTCTCTGCTTGATCCCCAGCACCTCATAAGGACATCCAAGGACATCCAAGGGGAGGGTCATAGTGTCCACCTGTTATTGCAGCACTCAGGAGGTAGAGGCAGAGGGATCAGAATTTTAAGGTCATCCTCTGCTGTATTTCAGGTTTGGGACCACTCCAGGCTAAATGGGATCCTGTCTCAAATAAATAAATAATAAAGGCTGGGTGTTGGTGGTGCACTCCTTTAATCCCAGCACTCGGGAGGCAGAGGCAGGTGGATCTCTGTGAGTTCAAAGCCAGCCTGGTGTACAGAGCAAGTGCCAGGATAGGCTACACAGAGAAACCCTGTCTTGCAAAACAAACAAACAAATAAATAAATAATAAAATTAAAGGTTCTTCCTATGTGGTATCCTGGCATTCTTCTCTCCCCTTCAATAAGTAAACACATAGATTCACTCGGTTCCTAGGACCTTTGTCTCTCCTAAGGCTTAGGGATGATGAGTCCTCTTCTCTAGGTACATCTGAACTAAATGCATTTTCCCCATATTTAGGTGTCAGGAGGTCTTGGCTTTACCCAGAGGCTTTGGAGTTCCTGAATTGAAAATAGAGCAGTCGAGTTTACTGTTTGAACAGAGCCGCTGTGCAGTGCAAATGCAAAGAGCTGACATACCAGGCCGGCTCGTTCCTTGTGGGGCAGGTAAGGGATTCACGTTAGTTGACCTGGAGTCACTTCTTTGACAGACTGTCCTAGGAGGACACTGGTAACTCCAGTGTGTTCCTTGGAAGACACTCACATAAGGGTAAGTGCATGCCCTGTGAGATCCTGGCCAGGTTAGTTACCCTGTCTTGCCTTCTTTATTTTCAGATTACAAGAGTATTGTTTGTCATGGCTATTATGAGAATTAAGAAATTATATTTAGCACCAGGCATTGGTGGGGCACACCTTTAATCCCAGCACTCGGGAGGCAGAGGCAGGCGGATCTCTGAGTTCAAAGCCAGCCTGGTTTACAGAGCCAGCTCCAAGACAGTCAGAGAAACCCTGTCTTAGAAAAAAAAAACAAAAAATCACAAGCCATTTGATATCATTGAACCCTGAGGAACCAAGCATCAGACCCAACTTGTTTTTGATGTCATATCCAACCTTCTTGGTGCTTTAGAGTCAGAGAAATATTTTTGTCAAAGTGTTGTAACATTCATGGGAAAATAAACAGGTTTTTATCTTTTATTTTGACCCCACCTCTCCCCAGACACTCCCAACATGTCACCCTCCCTCTTTCATGTATGTGTTTATGTGTTTGTGTTCTCTCTCTCTCTCTCTCTCTCTCTCTCTCTCTCTCTCTCTCTCTCTCTCTCTCATTGGTTTGGTTTGGGGTTTTTGTTTTATTTTTGTTGTTGTTTTGTAGACTACTGAGTCCAATCAATGCTGTCTGTTGAAATGTTGGCTCATCTTAGCTGGATCGTTTGCAGGTAACCATAGCTACAGTAAGCTCCTGAGTGCAACAGCCATCCAGTGTCCAGAGAACAACATTTCACAGCACTCCTCCCCATCCTCCAGCTCTCCCATTCATTCTGCCTCTTCATTCTGCCTCTGATGTTCCCTGAGCCTTGGGGGTGGGGATGGATACAACTGCCCCACTGAGGATGAGCACTCAGTAGATACTTACTCTCAACACGTGACCAGTTAGGAGTCTGTACTAATTGCTGCCCGCTGCAGAGGGAAAATTCTCTGGTCAAGATTGAGGGCAGCACTGATCTATAAGTAGGAAGCATTTTAACCCCAGGATTCCTCTCTTCGTAGCTATCAGCTGGAGTGCTGTTCCTGAGCATCCTTTGGATGTGACTGCCAATGGCTTTCCACAGGGAATAACAAAGAAAGAAATCGGGAGCCCTCGGGCCAGGTACAGCTTAATGGGGCTGGGGACATGGTATCTATGAACTCACTCCTTCCTATCCAGTTCTGAGACTTCTTCATTTCCCCCAAAAGAAACTGCCTGCTCCTCCTCCCTAGCCTTTAGAAATCGCTCATTTGCTTCATTTACTTCCTCCATATATTTCTGTCTTCTGGATACTTGATATAAATGAAATCATTTACTATGTGCTTCTTTGTGTCTGCTTCATCCACTTAGCATGCCTCCACAGTTCACTTAGCCAAAAAGAGACTGAGCTCCTTCTGCCTTGTCACTTCCTCTCTCTGCCCAGCCATCTCACTCACATAGAGTTCTGTATAGAACTCCAGACCTCTATGGTTAACTAGTGACTAGCTCCACCCCTCTGATCTTCAGGCAAGTTTTATTTGTTAGAGTATAAACAAGATATCACTGCAGTATGGATCGGTACTTGCTTCCTGTGTGGCTAAGTAGTATCTATATAGGTATGTCATATTTGGCTTATCCTCTCATCAGTGATGGCCTTTGGGGATGTTTTGCTTTGGGCTATTATGAATGGTGCTTGTGTGAACAACTGGGTGCCTATTTTTGTATACTTTAATTTCTCTTAGGAATGTACATAGAAGTGGAATTGCAGGTCGTGTGGTAGCCACATGGATAGCTTTTTAGGAATGAGGGAACCATTTTCCTAGCAGCTCTACCAGGAACAGGTCCCAGGACAGTGGCTTTACATCCTGTCTGACACTTGTAATGTCAATCTGTCAGGCATGAAGTGCTCTCTTCTTGTTTTACTCTGCATTTCCCCAATGACGAATAATACGGGCATCTTGCTATGTGCTTACTAGTCATTTGTGTATCTTCTTTGGAGAAATATTTTTCTCATTCCTTGCCCATTTTATAATTGGTTTGTCATTATTTTTAATTTTTAAATTAAAAATATTACATATTTAAATTTATGTATTAGGTCAGAAGACATTTTATGGGATTCAATTCTCTGTTTCCTTCATGTGGGTCCCAAGGACCAAACTCAGGTCTGTATGGACCAGGCTGGCCTTGAACTCAAGAGATCCAGTCCACCTAGGTATGTGCCCACCATACTTTTTTGTTTTTTAAAAGATTTTGTTCATTTTATTTTATGTGTATAGGTATTTTTCCTGAATGTATGTTTGTGCAACATGTGTGTTCAGGGCTCCCAGAAACTAGAAAAGGGTGTCAGAGTCCATGGGACTAGAGTTACAAAGTTGTGAACTGTCCTGTGGGTGCTGGGAATTGAACCTGAATTCTTTGGAAGATCAGCCAGTGTTCTTAACCACTAAGCCATCTCTCCAGCTCCCTTTTTTTTTTTTTTTTACTTTTTATGGTGCCCTTCAAAGCACAAATGTTGTTAATTTTAATGAAGTCAAAACTTGGTTGTACTTTTGATATCTGACCTAAGGAATCTTATGTAATTCAGTTACAAAAATGTACTCAATGTTTTTGTTTTGTTTTGTTTCCAGCCATCTTTTTTTTCTTTTTTCTTTTTTCTTTTTTTTTTTTTTTTTTTTTTTTTTGGTTTTTCAAGACAGGGTTTCTCTGTGTAGCTTTGGAGCCTATCCTGGCACTCGCTCTGGAGACCAGGCTGGCCTCGAACTTACAGAGATCCACCTGCCTCTGCCTCCCGAGTGCTGGGATTAAAGGCATGTGCCACCAATGCCCAGCTTCCAGCCATCTTTTGTACTTGTTAGGAAACCTGTAGTCAGCCTGAGAGTAGGATGTGTGAGCAGAGGAGGTCACAGGAAATTAGGCATGCAGGTTTCCTGCTGCACTCTGGCTCTGTGGGGAGTGACCCCACTCAGCTGACTGTGGCTTCCACTTGCTACTTTGCTCAGAATGGGGACGGGCTATTCTTTGCACAGAGTCTTTAAAAGCCCAGCTCAACTCTAAATTCCTCCTGAATCAAAAGCATCGATTCTCTCTAGATTCCTGTCATAGTATGTCTGTTCCCTGTGTAATCTCCAGTGCCTCAGGTTCTAACCCTGGCTCTGTCTCCAATTGTCTGTGTGAGTTGGGGGCAAGGCCAGCTGCTCTGTGGGCTGCAGTGTGCTTTTCCCTGTAAAGTGAGGTTTTATGGATAGACACGGTCTTAGTTAGCATTTGTACTGCTGTGACAAAGCACCATGACCAAGGCAACTTAGAGAAGGAAGCATTTAATGGAGGCTCACAGTTCATGGCCACCATAGTGGGAAGATGGCAGCAGGCAGACTGAGAAAGGGGGGGGGGAGAGTATGAATTAAAAGGAGACTGCAGGGTGGATTGAAGGGACCGATGTTATATCCTGGCTTGCAATGGCATCCTGTTAAAATTGACTTGTCTTTGAACCATCTAGTGATCTTTGTAACATTATTGTATGCAGGAACTAGAGCTCACTTTATACTAAGATCATCAGCTGCTGGGAGAAGCAGGCTCCTCATTGCTCATCCCTTAGTGGCTGCATTGTGAGGCTCTGGGAAACTGGGGATCTCAGATGGCATTGTGAGAGACGCATGAAGGCTGTGTTTGCAAACACTGGGATAATAACAGGAATCACATAAAAGATGTTTATTTTAAGAATCTTGTTTTTTTTTTACTCCATTTTATAAAGGCTAATTCTCTTTATCCTGAAGAAAAAAAAAATCCTCTGTGTCAGTTGATATACTAGAATATCCTGGAAAGATCAAGAAACAGCTCACTGAATTGAAAATAAAATCATAAATAGTGTTTTTTGTTTATTTGTTTTTACTTATATTTGTGTCTTTATGTGAGTCTGTACACTTGAGTTAAGATGTCCACAGAGGCCAGAAGAGGGTGGATCCCTTGGAGGTTGAGCCACCGTTTACAGGTGCTGGGAAGCAGACTTGGTCCTCTACAAGACCAGTCTAAGCAACAGGCATCTTTCCTACTGAGCCATCTCACCAACTCAGTGAGAGATGTTTTGTTTTGTTTTCGAGACAGAGATTTTCTGTGGCTTTGGAGCCTGTCCTGGAACTCACTCTGTAGACCGGGCTGGCCTTGAACTCACAGAGATCCACCTGCCTCTGCCTCCCGAGTACTGGGATTAAAGGCTTGAGCCACTACTGCCCATCAAGAGATTTTTTTTTTTAAGCTAGTCAACTATGTATATGGGGGAAGACAATGTCAAATAAGGAATTTTTCTGTTGTTTTGGGGTTTTGTTTTGTTTTGTTTTGTTTTTGGAGACAGCATTTGGAAATGGGTATATAGCCCTGGCTATCTCAATACAGAACTTGCTCTGTAGACCAGGCTGGCCTTGAGTTCAGAAATCCACCTGCCTCTGCCTCCCAGACTGCTAGGATTAAAAGTGTGTACCACCATACCCAGCTAGATATTTTTTTAATAGTGTTTTCATTAATTCTTTGAGAATTTCATACAGTGTATTTTGATCAAATTAACACCCCCTCCCCCAACTCCCAGGTGAAGGATTTTTTAAAAAGAAGTCTAAAATAAACTAAAGAAAATACAATCTTTTTGTTTGCTTGTTTGTTTTTCGAGACAGCGTTTCTCTGTGCAGCTTTGGAGCCTATCCTGGCACTAGCTCTGTAGACCAGGCTGGCCTCAAACTCACAGAGATCCACCTGCCTCTGCCACCCAAGTGCTCGGATTAAAGGTGTCTGCCACCAACGCTCAGCCCAAGAAAATACAATCTAAAAGTTCCTGTGCTTTCTTTTTGTAGTAATCAGCAGTGTTATCCAGCTCATAAGGAAGTGCTTAATCTCTTAGCATGTGGTTCTCTCAGCTAAAAGGACCCAGGTCTCTTGGAAAGCAGCAGCCACCTGGAAGATTCTTAGACTCCTCAGATAATTCAGTAGTTTCTACTGGGTGTGGCTCTCCCTGATAGAGACATTACTCATGTGGCTACTGTGTTCTGCTGTGGAATAAGACTTAACAAAAGGCATAGTTTGCCAGGCGGTGGTGGTTTACACCTTTAATCCCAGCAGGATTAAAGACAGAGACAGGCAGATCTCTGTGAGTTCCAGGACAGGCAGGGCTACACAATGAAATCCTGTCTCGAAAAAACTAAAGAAAAAGATCAAAAGAAAGGCTTACTTCACTGGAGCAAGTTCCCAAATAGAGAAGAGATTTATTTCCAAACTATGTACATGCTAGCAATCACTCTACCACTGAGCTGTACCCCCAGATTCTAATTTGCTTTATAGGCATAACTCATTTTTTTTTGGAGTGGGGAGGGGGCTGATGATATAGCTCAGGCAGGCTTTGGTCTGGATCCTGCCTCAGTCCCTGAGTGCTGAGTATGTGCTCACAACATCTTACCATTACTGAGGAGATGACTTAAGTGGAAAAACATTCAAAGTTCTTCCTCTTGGTTCTCCAGAGAACATACTGTTGAGAACCTTTACAGGTATGTTCCCAAGAGGGTATTAGACTCTCCCTCCGTACCAGCCTTGGCATTGTGCTACCATGATGGAGGTAAATAGATCCCAGTAGGCCTCCTTCCAATAATGAGGTAACATGTTGAGCCTTAATGTGAATCTGTTGTCCAAGCAGTAGAGTGTGACATGGTAGGGGCTTCTTATTTGTGTGAATAAAGTGTCCCAATATACTTCATTAATAGTAATAAACGAGGCTTGGTGGTGCATGATTTTAGTCCCAACACCCAGGAGGCAAATATTTTTCAGTCGGAAGTCTTGACTGAGATTAATTATTTTATTAGTAAATACATATAGCCAAATGATAAAATCATATTTACAATAAAATTACTAGATAGAGGAAAAGGTAACATTTTTGTTGCCCTTGGTGCCTACCCTTTGGGTATGTTCTCTCTAATGTTTAAGAGGTGACTTTATTCTTGAGTATTAATTTTCTGAGTAGTAATTAATTAACCTGGGCTTGACTAACACTGTCACATAAACATGTGCTATTATTTAGTTATATAACTTGTTTCAGTCCCAGGAGACTGTCTCAGCTGCAAGGTCTCAGTGGAAGTTTTAGTTGTTGATGCATAGATTCTGCTAGGCCACTTTATTCAGGTGGGAGAAATAAACTTTTTGAGCTCCGTGAGGTTTGGGCATCCTTCTGGTACACCTGCAGTCACTTGGTACTTAGTTATGTATAAAACTCCTGTTTGCATTATCGACTTCCTGCCAGACAAATTCTGTTCTTTTTTGGTTTTTTTGTTTTGTTTTTTTTTTCCAAGACAGAGTTTCTCTATAGCTTTGAAGCCTGTCCTAGAACTCACTCTGTAGACTAGGCTGGCCTGGAACTCACAGAGATCCACCTGCCTCTGCATCCCAAGTGCTGGAATTGAAGGCGTACGCCACCACCACCCAGCCTCACTTTGTATTTTTTTGGGGGGGAGGGAGGCAGGTTTCGAGACAGGGTTTCTCTGTGGCTTTGGAGGCTGTCCTGGAACTCACTTTGTAGACCAGGCTGGCCCCAAACTCACAAGAGATCGCCTGCCTCTGCCTCTGCCTCCCAAGTGTTGGGATTAAAGGTGTGTGCCACCACCGCCCGGCTCTAAGGTTGTTTTTTTTTTTTTTAATTATTTGTATATGTGTGTGTTTCTGTTTCTGAGTTGTGTGCACATGAGAGCAGGTGCCTGCAGAGACCAGAAGAGCATGGCCAGATCCCCTGGAGCTGGAGTAACAAGACAGTTGTGAGCCACCTAATATGGATGCTGGGAACCAAACTCAGGTTCTCTGCAAGGTAGCAAGTGCACCTTAGCATTGAGCCATCTGCCTAGCCCGTTTTTTTGTTTGTTTGTTTGTTTGTTTGTTTTTCTAACAGTACTGGAGATTAAACATAGAACCTAATACATGTACAAGGTAAATACTCTAACCCTGAGCAATAGCCCAGCCCTCAATAAATCTTTATAATTTCATTTTATTATTTTAAATTATTTTTATTTTTTATAATTCCCTTATATACATGTTTCACATCCCCATTAGATTTATTCTATGAAAGTACATTGTTATCGGTTGATGTTTAACAGATTATCTACAAAATAGCAACTTTAAATAACAATAAACCTCATTCTTCAGAGTTTCTGCTGATTTGGAATAAAAAATGAATTTAATAGGCAGTTGTATCTTGGGATTTGAGAGGTCAATAATTATGTCATCTGGGGTTGTAGTCCCCTGAAAGCTTGAGTGGGGCCAGAGGATTTAATTCTAAAAATGCTCAGTCATGTGGCTAATAGGTTAGTGTCACTTGCCAGCAGTCACAACACAGATCTCTCTAGAGAGGCAGGGTGTGGCAACCTATGCCTATAATCTTAACACTTGGGAAACTGAGGCACGAGGCTCATGATTCAAGACCAGCCTGGGCAATATAGCAAGATGTGTTGTCAGGGGAGTGGGAGGGGGAAGAGGGAGAAAGGAGGGGAGACTGATGAGACATTTCAGGTCAGTCTACACTTACCTGGCACCCTCACACCAAGCGCTGTGATAAGCCTGGTGTCTTGCTAGTGGCCTGGCACCTAGTTATTAGTCAGTGATGTTTTCTTTCTTTTTCTGAACAGATCCCGAATCAGCAAGGTGGAACTCTTTAGATCATTCCAGAAGCTGCTAAGCAGCATTACAGAAGACAAGCAACCAGACTCTGTCAGGTGACACTGCCTATCCCTCTGTCCTCCTGTCTGTAAAGACTTCTGCTCTGGTTCTGGCTTGTGCATGGTGATATGTCTGGCAGGTGACTACTCATCCACTCAGCAAGCCAGTGGGCACTTACTACTTTTTACAGAGAATGGGAACTTGTAGGTTTGTGTCTGAGTCTTACCTGAGTTATAGAGGAGAGGCTGTTGTTACAGTGAACACAAAGGGGTAAGGGGAAAGTTCGGTTTTAGCTTTACTTACTTACTCATTTATTTACTTATTTTTCAATAAGGTCTCACTGCCCAGGTTGGCCTGAAACTGAAACTCATTATGCAGGGCAGCTTAAGCTCAAACTTATACGCAGTTCTCCTGCGTCAGCCTCCCAAATGCTAGGATTACAGGCCTGGGTTTTTTGGTTTTGTTTTGTTTTGTTTTGTTTTTTCCATTTTTTCATTTGACTGATTGGCTGACTTTATAATGCTGGCAATGGGACCCAGGGCCTCTGTTGGGAAGCTACACCTGTTTTCCAGGAGCACAGAACTCAAATACAGTTTAAAGCTATCAAGTTCATGGATCCTGCCTTTTTACTAACAACAAAAAAAAAATGATTAAAATAAAACTTAAATCAGTACTTACTGCAAGAAGCATTGTCTCTTATACAGATGCCTCTGAACTCTACAGCACTGTACTCTTACAAACTCATGTGAACACACACACACACACACACACACACACACACACACACACACAATTAAAAATAATAAAAATATGGGCTGGAGAGATGGTTCAGAGGCTAAAAGCACTGGCTACTCTTACTGAGGACGAGGACCCAAGTTGAACTCTCAGCACCCATGTGGTATCTCATAACCATCTGTAACTGAAATCCCAGGGGATCTGACACCCTCTTCAGGCCTTCACAGGTACTGCATACACATGATAAACAAGCAAAATAAATGACCTTACACATAAAATAATTCATAATAATAAAGACCAGGAATGAAACAGGATAAAATTGAATTAGTGAGACAAGTCTCTGTATTAGTTATTTTTCTTGTTGTAACCAGAAAAACAAAACAAAACAAAAACCACTGGTAAATACAGCTTAAGGGAGAATGTATTTTGGTTCACAGTTGGAGGGTGCAATCCATAGCAGCAGGAAGATGAAGTGGCTGTTTACATTGCATCCAGAACTAGGAAGCAGAGAGAGGAACACTGGTGGTTAGTGCAGTTTTTCCTTTTTGTTCAGTCTGGGGCCCTGGCCTATGTATGCCACTGCCTACATTCAGGGTGGGTCTTCCCACAGCAGTCAAACGTTCCTGGAAAACATCCTCGTGGACATGCCCAGAAGCTGGTTTCCCTGGTGATTCTAACTATAACTCCAGTCTAGTTGACAATGAAGATTAATCATCACAGTCTCTATTTATTTGATGGTAAGAATAGTAGCATTAGCCATATCACAAGATCTCTAAGAAGAATATAAGTAAAAATATTGCATATAAAAGTGCTTGACCCAGGCATGGTTTATACTTGGTTTTGATAATCAGAAACTAATTTTATTTGATAAAAATCTATGGGGGGGTGGAGCTGAAGAGATGCCTCAGTGATTAAGAGCACTTGTTCCTCCTCCAGAGGTCTAGAGTTCAGGTCCTAACACCCATAGGTGTTAGGGGTGGCTCACTCCAGTTCTAGGGGATATAACACCCTCTTCTGGACCCTATGAGCTGGGGCACAAACATGCTGCACATGTTTTGCATACTTGTATGCAAAACACTCATGCATAAAATAAAAGTTTTAATTTAAAATTTTTATTCTGGGGGTCTGGAGAGATGGCTCAGAGGTTAAGAGCACTGACTGCTCTTCCAGAGGTCCTGAGTTCAATTCCCAGCAACCACATGGTGGCTCACAACCATCTGTAATGAGACCTGCTGCCCTCTTCTGGCATGCAGTCATAAGTGCAGGCAGAATACTGTATACATAATAAATAAATAAATCTTTTTAAAAAATTATTCTATGAATGAGATATATGTGCAGCAGAAGTACTTGAAAACTTTTTTTTTTTTTTTTTTGACACAGGGTTTCTCTGTGTAGCCCTGACTGTACTGGAACTAATTATTTAGACCAGGCTGGCCTCAAACTCAGAGATCCACCTGCCTCTGCTTCCTGAGTGCTGGGAAGGTGTGTGCCACCACTACCCAGTTAAGGAACAACTCATTTAGACATTTGTCAAGGATGGTAAAGAAAACTATTCAGGGGATGCTGTAGGGAAAGAAACTGAGCTCAACTCTCAAGTGCAAGCACAAGCAGAGACTTATAGCCAGAAGCAGAGTTGGTTGGAGTGGTTTGTGGATAGAAAAACTTTCTAACTTGGCCAGGCATTGGTGGCACACACCTTAATCCCAGCACTCGGGAGGCAGAGGCAGGCAGATCTCTGTGAGTTCAAGGCAAGCCTGGTCTACAGAGCAAGTTCCAGGACAACCTCCAAAGCAATACAGAGAAACCCTGTCTCGAAAAACCAAAAAAGAAAATTTCTAAGTTGATTTCTAAGCTAGGCTAGAGGAATTCTTAGTGGACCTACTACACAGGATTCCTGCTGAAGGCAGCCAGGGTGATGAGATAGAAAGGGTAGAAGTAAAAAACTTGTTATTAGTTTTGGTTTTGAGATAGGGTCTCATATAACCGAGACTAGCCTCAAACTTGCTATATAGCCAAAGATGACCTTGAACTTTCTGATCCTGTTTTTGCCTCGAAAGTGCTGGGATCACAAGTATGCCACCACACTTGCTTTACTCAGTTCTGAGGATTAAACCAGGGAGGGGTTCATGTAAACTAAGCAAGCACCCTACTGCCTGAGCTATGTCCCTAGCCCACAGTGAAGAACTGGATTCATATTGAAGGTGACAAAAGGACAAGAGCAGGGAGCTTTGCTTAAACTTACTCAGGAGAATTCTAGTTGAAACTGGACTTAGAGAGCCAGGGCAGAAATCAAGGCCAAGTCAAGAGGAGGACTCAAGAGGACTCTGACCCATATTTTAGTCCCAGTCCTTATCCAAAGAAAATCTCATAAGAATTACTGTAGTTGCCAGGCGGTGGTGGTGCAGGCCTTTAGTCCCAGCACTCAGGAGGCAGAGGCAGGAGGATCTCTCTGAGTTCGAGACCAGCCTGGTCTACAAGAGCTAGTTCCAGGACAGCCTCCAAAGCCACAGAGAAACCCTGTCTGGAAAAACCAAAAAAAAAAGAAAGAAAGAAAGAAAGAAAGAAAGAAAGAAAGAAAGAAAGAAAGAAAGAAAGAAAGAAAGAAAGAAAGAAACCTGCCCCCCAAAAAGAATAACTGTAGTTGTTTCTTTTTTTATTTACTGTTTAGCCTTTGGGGGTCTGCCACCCAGCTCCCAAATAAATATATGGAGGCTTATTCTTTCTTATGAATGCCAGGCCTTAGCTTGTCTTCTTTCTTATTTTTTTTGTTTATTATGTATGCAGTGTTTTGCCTGCAGGCCAGAAGAGGGTATCAGATCTTATTATGGATGGTTGTGAGCCACCATGTGATTGCTAGGAATTAAACTCAGGACCTCTGGAAGAGCATCCAGTGCTCTTAACCTCTAAGTCATCTCTTCAGCCCCCAGCGTGGCTTATTTCTATCCAGCTTTTCTTAATATAAAGTATCTTGTCTACCTTTTGCCTCTGGGCTTTTCTCTTTCTCTATCCTATACACCTTTCTTTACTTCTTACTCCAGGACTTGCTGTGTAACTTTGGGCCCCTGGCATCCGCTCTCCTCCTTTTTCTCCATCCTCAATCTTCCCTTTTTCTCCTTCTATTTATTCTCTCTGCTGGCAACCCCGCCTACCCTTTCCTTTCTCCTGCCTACCTATTGGCCATTCTACTCTTTATTAGACCAACCTGGTGTTTTAGATAGGCAGAGTAACACAGTTTCATAGAGTTAAACAAATGCAACATAAAAGAATACAACACATCTTTGCATCATTAAATAAATATTTCACAGCATAACACTTCATAAAATAATATTCCACAACAAATTACAACTATTCAGAGTATCAGAGTGTCCAGCATTTTTCAGCTGTCAGACTGAAGGGTGTGGATTGGCAGAATATAGCAGGAGAGGGTGGATATTACATAATGTTTTTCTGTTTGTTTGTTTTTTGGGGGCTTTTGGGGGGGTCAAGACAGGGGTTTCTCTGTGGCTTTGGAGGCTGTCTTGGAACTAGCTCTTGTAGACCAGGCTAGTCTCAAACTCACAGAAATCTGCCTGCCTCTGCCTCCCAAGTGCTAGGATTAAAGGAGAGCGCCACTACTGCCTGGCACCTAATGTTCTTATAAGAAACAAAGCCAAGGAAGTTCTTAATCTCTGGATCCTCTGGTGGAAACTTTAAGTCAGGACTGGGGTAGACAGCTCAGTGATAGTAGGAGGAGACTGTCTAGCATATATGAACCCATGTATGATCCCCAACACCACAAAGAAAAGAAAATGTTTATCTGATTGTACAGGAGCCATACAAAACTAGTGTTCTGTGATTCCAACCTGCTTAAGCATGTATTGCTTTAACATGAATTCCCTATGGAATGAACAGAGTGCTCCTCTGCTCCTGCTCTGCTGTTTGAATCTGTCCAGTTGCTCTAAGGGTGAGCGAGCACTCCAGTGAGAACTGTGCTTGATGACATGTGTGTATTAGGGTGCAGAAGCTGGACACCTATCAGGAGTACAAGGAGGCTGCATCTGCCTACCAGGAAGCCTGGAGCGCACTCCGGAAGAAACCATCGTTTGCATCCTGGATCAGAAACCCACCTGACTACCACCAGTTTAAATGAACTCTTGCTGCTACCAGGACCATTCATATTGACCTGCCTTCTCCCAGAGTGCTGCACCTCTTTGGTGTCATATAGATGGAACCGGAACCTTATCAATCTGTACTTGATTGGAGTAGTTCCTTGCAAAAATGGCCTGTCAATAATGACCTTGGAATCTGCCTTGAGTTATGTTTCATTGGTTCTCAAATACAACATCAAAGTTTGGAACATGATGCTTTTTAAAGTAATATGCAGCAACTTACGTGGTCTTACATTGATTTGGCAAGTATGTATTGGGCTGAAATTGTGTTAAGAGTGTCTGGATACTTCGTAGCTCCTGGAGTAGTGAACATGTATTTTATATGTCCAGCCTGCCTTTGGGAACTACCATTTCCCAGTCCTTGGGAATCAGACAAGGTTGAAATCAACTTCACTCTCAGGCTCAGCATAGGACTAGCCTCGGGAAGCTCTGTTGTCAGACCTGTCAAGAAAGGTGGGTTTGTGGTTTGATTTGTCTGAGACACAGTCTCACTTTGTAACCTATACTATCCTTGACTTTCAGTCTTGCATCAGCCTTCCAAGTGCTAAGATGATAGGCATAAGCCACCATCATAACTAGCCCAAAATAGTCTCCTTCTCTCTCTCCCTCCTTCTTTCCCTCTCCTTCCTCTTCTTCCTACCTCTTCTTGAGACATGATCCTTGAACTCACTATGCAGCCAAGGATGACCTTGAATTCTGATCTTCCTATCTCTGGCTCCAAGTGTGACACTATACTTTGTTTCTAGGAATCTCTTCTGATCAGGGTTGTAGGGTCACTATAATCTTTTTTTTCTAAGATTTTATTTATTTATTATGCATACAACATTCTGCTTCCATGTATATCTGCACACCAGAAGAGGGCACCAGATCTCATAACAGATGGTTGTGAGCCACCATGTGGTTGCTGGGAATTGAACTCAGGACCTCTGGAAGAGCAGTCAGTGCTCTTAACCTCTGAGCCATCTCTCCAGCCCGGGTCACTATAATCTTTTAACTGCCAGTAGTCACCATCTTTTCCTACCACATAGAGACAGCCCCTGAGAATAAAGGCAACCATTACTGCTTGACAACATTCCAGCATTTCAACATTGCAGACCACACTTCTCCAGCAACTTTTTACTTTCATGTTTAATGATTCTCAATATTAATGCCTTTTGCTTTGGGAAATTTTGTTCAGACTTTGTTAAAGGATAAGAACCTTTACAATGTACAATGTACAATGATAGCCTCGCTAAACAAAATTCTTTGGAAAAAAATCCCGCCATAGTGGAACCAAGAATTCCATTGTGCTCTCCTAATTAACCAAGAACAGAAAGTTATAGATTTACTAGACACACCTGATCCCAAGGATGAAATGCCTACAATTCAGAGCCAGAGCCTGAGGCCATTAAGGGCAAGAGTTCAGTTAATAAATATAGAGAAAACAGAATGGTCTGGTATCCATGGGAAAAGAGTAAGACATCAGGACCTTCCCTTTGGGGAGTGTGTGAGGGGAAACAGGCCCATATAATAAGACTAAGAAATTGTAGTATACTACACTATATACTACACTAATATAAGTTGGTGGTGCACACCTTTGATCCCATCACTCAGGAGACAGAGGCAGGCGAGGTGAATCTCTGTGAGTTCAAAGCCAGCATGATCTACAAAGTGAGTTCCAGATAGCCAGGGCTGTTACACAAAGAAACCCTGTCTTGGAAAAGAAAAGAAATTGTAGTATAGTGTCTGCTCCCCAGAAGTCCTTTTCCCAAGGTCAGGCATTTGGATAAGGGTCTCCATTCCTTTGGGAGCTTGAGGAAAGTTCCTGCTTGATGAAGCACTCCTTATTTATAGCCGGAGGAATTTGTGGCCCTTCCATTAAGATATGACTAGTGCCTATTCTCAAGGTCAATGCTAGATTCCTCAAGCCACACTCCAGCTCACATGCCCTCTCCATTTAATCCTATGTGCAACTACACGGTATAAAAAGTATAGTCTTGGCTGGGCGGTGGTGGCGCACGCCTTTAATCCCAGCACTCTGGGAGGCAGAGGCAGGAGGATCTCTGTGAGTTCGAGACCAGCCTGGTCTACAGCATTCCAAGATAGGCTCTAAAGGCTACAGAGAAACTGAAGAAAGAAAGAAAGAAAGAAAGAAAGAAAGAAAGAAAGGAGGGAGGGAGGGAGGGAGGAGAGGGAGGGAGGGAGGGAGGGAGGGAGGGAGGGAGGGAGGGAGGGAGGGAGGGAGAACTTAAATATATTCTAAAAACCTTAGATGCTAGAATGTGGGTAGAAAGCACCAAAGGCTAGACACTTAAACACTAGAGGCAGCTTCATCTTGACTTGGACCTGCTTTCTCAAGAGCTCAGGGTAGTACTTAAACATCCAACAGCTTACTTTCTTTTTTATGCTCTTAAAACCCAAGTTTAGGATTGTATGGACATGTCTAGTACTTGCAGGTGCTTGAATCCTTTCAGACTGTGTCTCATGAAACCTAGGTTGCCCTTGAACTCCTTCTCTTCCTAAAATCCCAAGCCAGAAACCTGTGCTCCTCCTTGTCTATCCCCACCCAAAACCTTGTGCCAATCCCGTGAACACCGAGATCTAAAGTGGCTTTAGATCGTCATTTGACTTGTGTCTCTGTTATGGTCCTCTCCAGACTCTAGCTGCAGCAAGCTGCTTTCTTTAGTGAAGTCAGAGGATATGAGTCACATTGCCCTCACATTCATGAATGTCCTTGACACCCACCCACCAACCTCACTGGGGTTCGTAGACCAACACCAGGGACAGGACAAGCAGCAGAACAGTTTGTCCTAATCATCAGAGTCTAGGAAAGGCAGAGGAACCTAGAGGCCTTATACGGGTTGGGCAAGTGTCCTACCCACCCCCACCCCAGTTTTTTTTTTTTTTAGTCAATAGAAAGTATTTTGTATTTTGGTTTTTTTGTTTTCTTTTTTTTGGTTTTTTTCGCTTTTGGTTTTTGGGTTTTTTTTGGTTTTTCGAGACAGGGTTTCTCTGTGTAGCTTTGGAGCTTATCCTGGCACTCGCTCTGGAGACCAGGCTGGCCTCGAACTCACAGAGATCTGCCTGCCTCTGCCTCCCGAGTGCTGGGATTAAAGATGTGTGCCACCAACACCCAGCCGAGGATTTTGTATTTTTAAACACCAGAAGTGATGCTGCGTAGGAAATGAAGTCATAGCATACCTTAAGCTGCTCTACCCATAATTCTGCAAAACTGTGTCTTCATTTAAAAAAAAAAAATCCTAAATTGGCTATGGAAGGAAGATCTCACTTTCACCATTGTGGATTTTTTTGTCTGTATTCCTAAGTAAGGTCTAATGTTATGACTGCATTTGTGTGTGAGTGTTCTTCTCAGTTTGATTCAGGCACACAGTGCACATGTTTGTAGTCCTGCTCCAGGACAGGGTTAAATGCCCTGTTTTATCTAGTGCACCATCGCCAAGCATGAGCTCACTGTCTGAGGAAATGAAGCTGCTGTGGAGAAACGGCCGCCCTGGCCACCAGTGCCTCGCTGGAGAAGCGCAGGCCTTGTTTAATGTGCTTGTGTCTGTGGCTGCTAGAAAGCTGTCCCCACCCAGACTGAGACATTTTTGGCCTTAAGACAATGTTCCAAAGCAAGAGTTCCCAGTTTCTAAGCACCAGCTCTCTTTTGGCTAGTTAAGTTTCCAAGTATCACTTGCTCTTGTATAATGAGAAAGCCCCACAGCAGCACAAAGTATAGTAGGAACTGGCCTCCAAGTAGAAACAAAAAGGTGTGTGTGTGTGTGTGTGTGTGTGTGTGTGTGTGTGTGTGTGTATCAGGAGTGCCAGATCTCAGAGCCGGGGAGGCAGACCTCTTGGAGAAAGTGTCCTATTTTCTGAGCAGAGTAGTTTATTTTATAGGTACCTCATTTTGAGGAATCATAGTTGGCATTGACTTCCTATACATGTGAATCTCTTTTAAACTAATTATAAAAAAACAAAAAACTGGGCAGTGGTGGCACATGTCATTAATCCCAGCAGATCAAAGTTGAAAGCCAGATCTCTGAGTTTTAGGCTGGCATGCTCTACCAAGCTAGTTGCAGAACATCGAGGGCTACCTAGAGAAACCCTGTCTCAAAAAACTGAAACTGAAACTAATTTTATCTGTAATCAGGCCAGCCTGTTACCCTGTAAAGCACTCCAAGTAGATAGAAACCTTTTTGGTTTTGTTTTTTTTTTGTTTTGAGACAGGGTTTTTCTGTGAAACAGTCCTAGCTGTCCTGGAACTCTCTCTCTGTAGACCAGGCTGGCCTGGAACTCACAGAGATGTGCCTGCCTCTGCCTCCCAAGTACTGTGACTAAGGCAGGTGCCGCCACCACCACCCAGCTCAAAACCATTTTCCAGTGGTTCTGTAGCCCAAAGGAGAGAGGGAGTCAGTCAGAGGTACTTCAGCTGTAGCAAACCTTTGAATTCAATGTCAGAGTGTAGGACACAGCACCTATTAACCAGCAAGTGGCTGGTTTCAATCTCAAACACTGGGAAAAAAAAACAAAACTATATCGTCAAAACAAATGGAAAGGAATATAAATGGTGGTTGTGCCCAGTGCGATGGCTTCATGGAAAGAGACTCAACAGAACTCTAGAGGGTAGAAATTGGCTGTTTTGACAATTTGTTTGGTTGGTAACTTTTTGAGTGGAGGTCCAGGGTCCCCTCAAACTCCTGATATTCCCATCCTAGTTTTCAGAATGCTCTTACAAATGTGTGCAACCACGCCTGGCTAACAATCTGGGTTTTAAGTGAAGTATTAAATACAGGAATTCATATCTTGTGGAAGTTATTAAGGTCCACAGTTACATTCTGTGGCTTTTTTTTAAAGAATTTATTTTTTAAGATTTTATTTATTTATTATGTATATAATATTCTGCTTCCATGTATATCTGCACACCAGAAGAGGGCACCAGATCTCATAACGGATGGTTAGTGAGCCACCATGTGGTTGCTGGGAATTGAACTCAGGACCTCTGGAAGAGCAGTTAGTGCTCTTAACCTCTGAGCCATCTCTCCAGCCCTCTATGCACTTTTTAAAATGTAATTTTACCTTAATTAGAATGTGAAAGAAAAAAGGGCCTTATTAATTACTTGAGATAGCAGACATTGAAGCAATCTCATTGTAGTGCCACCTCTGCCATCAACTTCTAGTTGTATGTAGGGAAGGAATCTAACCTTTGACTTCTGACCTCCATTCTGTACTACAAAATAAAGTTGCAACAATTAGGATGTTTGTTTTCTTTCAAGTGTAAGCTAGGATTTCTCATTTTAAAAAATTGTGTATGTATGTGGTGCCAGGAGTCAAACTCAGTATCTTGCACATGCTAAGCAAGTTTTCTCTCTACCTCTGAGCTATTACCCCAGTCCCATTAAAAACACAAAACAACAACAACAAAAAACTCTTGATTGGGTGAAGTGTGGTAGCACATACCTTTGATCTGGGCATGAGAAGCAGAGGTAGGCAGATAGTCTGTGAGTTCAAAGCAAGCCTGGTCTAGTGAGTTCCAGTATAGCCAGGGCTACATAGTAAGACCCTTTCTCAAAAACAAACAAAAAGCAAAATAAACCTTATAATTGGATATATAAAGCATGAGATATTTTCTTTAATCTATTAATACTGTGACATGCATATGGCCTCAGTAAATTAGTGACAGGGAACAGGCACTTGAGAGTGGTGTTTGGGGAGAACTTTTCCATTAACCTAGCAACCTAGGGGCTCTGAGTTTGAATTTGGTATTTTGCCCTAATCCAGATGAGCCAGCAAGGATTACGAATCAACATTTCAAATCAAATCTGTTTGGCAGAGTCACTGTGGGAGAAAAGGCAGAGGCAGAAAATCAGTCCAAGTAGGAACCCAAATTGCCAAATGTTGGTCTCAAATACATGTTCCCTGAAATTGGCTCCATTCCAAAGAGAAGACCTCACAATGGAAACAGTGACGGCCATTTGCTCAGGCGGCTAGGAGAATGAAAAGCACACTGAAACCTAGTGTCTCCAAGGGAGAGGGAAACCAACCTGACAATGGAGCAGGACCACAGAGCCCTTTCCCAGCATCTGTCTTCAGCTCAACAACAGACCTTTTTGTGACCCCTCAGGGACACACTGAGAAAGGACACCGAGCAGCTCAATCACACTAACATGCAAGCTTGTCTCGGTTGCCATGTGTTAGGTTTTGTTGAGAAAGAAGCATGTTCTACTTCCAATATTTACACTTCCCATTCCTCCTATACAAGGTTTCAGCAACTTTCTGGTTTTGGTTTTGCCTCTTGTGGGTTATTTTGGACTCTGGGGAATGACCTTCCCGCTGGCATTTTCCTGCAGTAATAATATTGTTTAATCCAGTGCCACCCGGAATGTCCTTCTGTATTAGCATATAGCATAGTAACTGCTGCATTGAAAGACTGGCAGGCAGAGAGTGAAGGGTGTGAGAGAATGATAGGACAGACTAAACCAGCTCCAAAAGAGCTCTGCTAGGAAAATTTATTTACCTTCCAAATTCTACTTGAAAGTCCAGCTCTGCTTTGCTTTGTGTGTTTCTCCTCCCCAGTTCTTACATTGAAATCCTGATTCCCAATATGATGGTGTTGGCACATGACTGCCTCTCTAAGATGATCAGGCAAAGCTCTCCTGAACAGGATTGATGCCTTTATAAAAGAAGCTCCGGAAAGCTAGGTGTGATGGCACCTGCTGTAGACTAGCACTCTGGAGGTGGTGCCAGGAGGACCAGGTTCCAAGGGCAGCCTGAGTTACACCAGACTCTTTCTGTATAAACTCAGTAAAACCTCAAGAAGATTCTCTCCATTGCAGAATGCAGTGAGAAGGTAGCCATCTCTGAAGCAGGCATTGGGCCTCACTAACTCTACCCACATATTAATCTTGTTTTTTCCCAGCTTCCTTCCAGCTATGAGGGATCAGTCTGTTGTGTATAAACCACCTGCCTTACCGTAGTTTGGTATAACAACCAACTAGATTAAGGCAAGGACTGTAGCTGGACAGTGGTGGTGCACACCTTTTATCCCAGCACTCAGGAGGCAGAGGCAGGTGGATCTCTGTGAGTTTGAA